>NC_139597.1:11665015-12067515 GCF_946808225.1 Silurus aristotelis | reverse complement strand
CATGGAGAAGTAGATGCCGAGTGTTTAAAGGCCCTGGCATGGAGAAGCTGATGCTGGATCTATGATGATCACAAATTGTTCTGTATTGTTGAAAGATTTATGACCAAACTTTTGATGTCACCCATATGAGGATGGGTTCCCCTTTGAGTCTGGTTCCTCTCAAGGTTTCTTCCTCATATCATCTAAGGGAGTTTTTCCTTGCCACTGTCGCCACGGCTGCTCATCAGGGACAAACGCACACCATTCACCTTCACTGTTGTTTTCTGTAAAGCTGCTTTGAGACAATGTCTGTTGTGAAAAGCGCTATACAAATAAACTTGACTTGACTTGACTTGACTTGACTTTCAGTAACGATATGAAGAAAAGGAAGTGTTCGAGTACCATGTCTACTTTTAAACAATAATATTTGCAGCTTTACTATGTCCTTTTGGAAGAGCACACAGTGATATTCCTACAAGTGTCAAAATGTTATGCTTTGTCATGTTCCATGGCTGTACAGCAGAGGAGCAATGGCAGCGTGTCACACCGAACATGTCCTCCTCACTAATGCCTCATTAGAGCTGCAGTATGTCTTAGTGTTCTTTAACCTGAAAACAGTAATAGTCCCTGTGTGCCTGTGCCAGGAGTGGTTTGTGCAGCGTAGCCATCTGTTGTTTGCAGTATCATGTGTGTGTGTGTGTTAGGAGGGTTAGACTTAAGCTCCACCATCGATCCCTATTAAAGCTCAGTGTCGCTCACAGTAATATTCCTCAGTATGAGATTATCTTTAGTCACATATTGTGTGCAGGTTTAATGAAACTCGGGTCTGTTTTGCACGTGTTTTATTCATTCCATTCACCCCTCTCGCAATACCATCCACCTTCAAGTGTTTACCTGCTTTCCTTTCATTTTTGTTATGTTTCTACTGATTATATGGTTTGCAAATGTGTGTGTGTGTTGGGAGCTTTTGACTCAGTCTTGCCAACCAGCTAATCAGAGTGCCTTTATCCTGTGTGCCATCCCATTCACTGTGCACATAATACTAGGTCTCTCTCTCTCTCTCTCTCTCTCTCTCTCTCTCTCTCTCTCTCTCTCTCCCTCCCTCCATCTATTTGTCTCTCTACGTTTCTTTGCCTCAGTGTGTGTCTGTATGTCCGGTTGTCTGTTTTGTCAGTGTCCCCAAGGCTGCCTGTCTATGTCTCAGCATGTGTCGGTGTGTTCTTTCACTATCTGCCTCTCTGTTCCTGTCAGTGTCTGTCTGTCTCTCGGCATCTGTGTCTGTGTGTAAGTGTGTGCCCACCTTTTTCCTCAAACAGTGTTTGTTAAGTTAATGTATTGAGTTGGGCAGGGTATCATGGCACTTCCTATTATTCTTTGTGTGTGTGTGTGTGTGTGCGTGTGTGAGTGTGTGTGTTATTTTTTTTTTTTCACTGAGTATCTTCCTGTCCTTCACACACACATCAATAGTGTGGCCTTCAATAATTGAGCAGCTGTGTCTTGCTGTGCAGTGAGCAAGGTTAGTGCACCACTTGAAACACTTGCTAGAGTCAGTGGAATAAAGACGTGCGTGCGTGCGTGTGTGTGCGTGTGTGTGTGTGTGTGTGTGTGTGTGTGTGTGTGTGTGTGTGTGTGTGTGTGTGTGTGTGTGTGTGTCCCATAAGTCATTGGAACAATCTTTTTTTTTTTTTTTTTTTTTTTTTATATATATATATATTCACTTTGTGTTTTTTTTCCAGGGCTGTTGATTTATAATACAGTGTTTCCAAAACCTGTGCTCAGCGAACCCACTGTATTCACATCCTCTGTCTTTCTCTTTAATTAGAACCAAGTAATGGTTGAAAATTAAGCAATAGCAATGCATATTACTAACCTGTGTGAGTTTATACATAGGGTTTGCATTTATGTGGAAAATTGCAACTCGGTTTGTAATTGGGTCTTATATTTCCTCATGTTTATCCTGACAGCTGGCTGAGGTGAGCTTGTAAATATATTTTCACGTATTCACGTTTAAAAACGTCTGTGTTGTTCAAGCCTGATGTATTCTTTTCTAATAAGCTTGATGCCTGTGGTCTTATACCACAGTGATTTGCAGGTTAGTTCCCATCATCATGTTTGTTATAGCAGCAGTCATTCCATTACCAAATTTCCTGTAAACACAGCTTGAGATACTTCCAAGTACTGGAGATGTTTTTCTCACACGAGACACTTTCCATTAACGTTAAATAAATGTCTCAACAAATTGTAAGAACACACAACATTAGAGAACCCCTATCATTAGAACACACATTGATATACATCAACATTCTATTGACAGAAGTATTTGGGCCGGCACCTGAGTTTTCCAGCCGTTTGTGGTTCTTTTCTAATTGTTTACCACAAAACTGGTGGCCTTCACTAGAACTAGGAGACCCAGACATGTTCCAGCATGACAATACCCCTGTGGACAAAGCCAGCTTCATAAAGATAAGATTTAAATCTGTTGAAGTGTAAGATCTCCAGCTATAGAGCTCTGACTTCAAGCATACTGAACACCTTTGGAATGAATTTGAATACTGACTGCACCCCAGGCCTCCTCACCTCACTTAAATCAGTACCTGACTTCACTGACACCATGGTGGCTAAATGAGCAATTTTTACAAAACAGTCCCCTGATTTCATTGTTTTTCTTCTATTCTTTAATCTTAGAGAACTTTGAGACATTAAACGGCGTAAATGTCAATAAAAATGGGAAAAATCGTGTTCCTTGGCTTGGGTAGTGTAAGTAATGGAACTTCAGTTTCTATGTTGAGTACAGTATGTCGAAAAGCTATAAAAGTTCAAATCGCACAAACCTGAAATGCGGTTTAGTAAAAACCACTCCAACACGGATACATTAGTAATTATTAGCAGCTGTAAAAGTAGGTAAACATTCGCAAAAGTGTCAGTTCGACGACTTCCCTGTAACATAGTTACACAGAGTCACTTGGAGTCACATTATTCTCTCAAAAGTCTATTTTACATTGTGTAGTGGTGTTGTGCGTGCATATCTAGGTAAGTAACAATATTCAACACTGTTGTTGATGGTTTGGAGTGTTTCCGAATATTATATAGTTTACTTTAACTCAAATGTTTCAGTGAAATTATAATACCACGGTGTAACGGTCGACCAATTAGCACAGCAATATGCACTTAAAGCTTTATTTACTTCTGGACGCTTGTCTTTCAACAGTTTGTAATCCATAGTCCGTCGAAGGAAATAGGCATTCGCCGCATAAGCAACCATAATCAAGAGCGCACGGCGGCGCTAAAGCAAAGCGCACGGCAGCGCTAAAGCAGAGCGCACACGCTTGTGACTAGTTGCGGGAATACAACAGGATTCAGCGCTCATAGGTTGCAATACATGCATGTGTTTAGATTTGCAATATAGGAGTTGAAAAGGCAGTATATGTAATTTCATTACCAGGATTTTCTTCTTGTACTGATATTTTTTTTATTCATTGTATTTGTTCTCCACACAGAGACCACACATCTCCTCACCACACATTTTTTTTCATCCCATATCTTCATCCTTCTAACCGAACTGTCATGCTTAATATAATAAACCTTCAGATTTAACTTCACCCTGGACCCACTGCAGTTCTTTCTGACAGAAGAATTGGGCCAGTTGATGTTCAACCATCCCTTCATGCACAATCCATCAAAACGGCTTTTAAAATAAACATGGCATTTCGCATCGTGGTACCTGCTAACAATTCTACACATGCTGTGAGGTTGTTGTTTTTTTAAATCAGTAAAAGCCAGGGTTTTAACCCAATCAGAGAACAGCAGGTAGCTGTTTTTCTTCTGAATGAAAAAAGGTAAACATGATGTTTAAAATAGCAAGCCTTCTCTCTCTTTATATTGTTTCAGTTTAGCCTTTTTGTATGTGTGTGCCTATAGTAAGTCACAAGTTGAAACCCCCAAAGCTGTTTCAACTCTCAGTGATAGCACTTTAACGAAAAACTCGTCCTCCACTGTTTATCTGAAGCTTTATAGCCTTTCCAACTCCCATGCAGGTCTGGGCTGTGTGTATACACACACTCTAGGTGAAGCATTATAGCTCGCAGATATTAAGAGTACGCGTTAGAAAGTGTGTTAAATCACCTCTGATACAACCTCGAGATGGAGTTCTGTTCTATTCATAAAAAAGCACAAAACTCTAGTGGCGTAATTCTCTCAGATACTTCTTGCTGGAGGCTCTCCAATTTACTCGCTATGCATTTAGAATTCCTTGTTAAGTGAAAACAGCTTAGCGTCGGCGCTAGGAAGTGCGCTGTCCCCGACACCTCGGGCTGCCGATCGAGTAGTGAAAGTGCTGAACCCCAGGCCTGGTGCATGTTGGAATTCAAAGCGCCGGAAGCGTTCGAAGGAGTGCAAAACCACACCATAAATTACCAGCTTCAGCAGGAAGAGTCACTCGTGCTGTCGTCAGTATGGCCACACACACCCTGCTGTTTTGCTCTAAGCAGCTTAGTTAGCTCAACGAGGTACCGTAGGAGCTGTAATGAGCCTAAAGATGGACAGAGGCACGACAGGCTCGTCTGCGTTATGCTTCCCCGAGGAGATAAACTTCAGGTACAGCCGACTCTGGCAGCCCTTTCCATCAGCATTATGTTCATGTCGGCTTTCGCTTGGAATACAAATGAAGTCAGATTTGGAGTGGATCCTTGACAAATCACAGTTATGCATATACAAGGGGTGTACACACACACACACACACACACACACACACACACACATTTTTCGTACGGAGTAATATTTGACTTACAGTTTTTCCCCTTCTGACAGTGAAAATCTTATCGTCAGGCACAGACGCCCAACTGGGAATTTGGACCAGTAACCCTTACCCCTCTTTCCTGTTCTGCTGAACTCTTTCAAATGACTGGCCTCTGTTTTCTGACACAGAAAAGCCAATACCCAGCAGCCAGGACCCGGGTCAGTGGCACAGGCCTTGGAACATCAATATTTCATCCCTTGTTTCTGTGTAAAAAAACCTCAGGCACTCATCACAGTAGCCCCATGTTCCCCATCATGTTTCCTTCATGCTGTAGCAGAGTGCAGGATTACTGAAATAAATATCAACATCCTAGCCTGTGTTCCCTTGACCCTGTCTTGCAAAGTCAAGACACTATCCTGAGTGTCTCGTCAGGGTTTGACCCCAATAATCGAATCCGCACCCAGGACTGATTCTGGAGTTCGCCTGGGAGGAAGAGGCCATAATATCTGAATTTTTTTTCTGAAGTGGGATTGATTGTATATTTCTACAGTGCTAGACTTCGGGTTTATCACTTAATAAAATAAATTAAGTGCCAGTCCTTATGGTGCATAAAATCAAAATATAAAGTATTACAATTTTAATATAAGTGATCTGCTAAAATATTAAGGTATAGAACAGGTATTTAAATTATTTTTTAAGGTATATTATACATATTGTGGTCTTTATACAGATTTTCCTATCACCCTTGTGGCTAAATGAACAAAAATCTCCACAAGCGCACTCCACAATCTAGTAGAACATCTTCCCTGAACAGTGGAAGTCACTTACAGTTTACAGCCTTATTCCAAAATGTATATAATTCATAATGTTTCTCAAAATTTAACAAATACCCCATAATAACAACATGAAAGAAATTTGTTTGAAATCTAAAAAAAAAAAAAAAAAAAAAAAAAGAAGAAGAAGAAAAAAATCACATGTAAATAAGCATTTACAGCTTTTGCCAGGTGCATCCTGTTTCCACTGATCATCCTTAAGCTGTTTCTACAACCTGATTGGAGTCGACATGTGGTGAATTCAGCTGATTGGACAAGATTTGGAAAGGCACACACCTGTCTATAGAAGGTCCCACCGTTAACAGTGCATGTCAGAGCACAAACCAAGCCATGAAGTTCAAGAAACTATCTCTAGACCTCCGAGACTCAGATTTGGGGAAAGGCTGCAGAAAGCTTTAGACTCTTTAGGTCTAGACCTCCAACTGGGGCTCGGGTTCATCTTCCAAAGATGAACAAAGGAGTGGCTATGGGACAACTCTGCAAATGTCCTTGAGTGGCCCAGCCAGAGTCAAGACATGAACCCGATTGAACATCTCTACAGATATCTGAAAATGGCTGTGCACTGACTTTCACGTTGTCAATACTGGGTATTGTTTGTAGAATTGTAAGGAAAATAATGAATTTAATCCATTTTGGAATAAGACTAACATAACAAAATGTTGAGAAAGGTTAAGTGCTGTAAATACTTTCCGAATGTACTGTATAGTTGGGTGTCCACAAACTTTTTTCAAAATAGTGTGTTTTTTATTTAACAGCCAGAATAAAACTCTAGTTTAGGTGGTTGACCAGAAACCACAAGAATGCTCACCTTCTGATCAATCGAATTCTATTCTTTTATACAGATTCTTAGTAAAACGCTATTAATAGACGTCATGTCTTCCTGCTGGAATACGTTCAATCAAAGAGTTGTTCTTGTTTGTGAAGATCTAAAGCCACTGATATTCTATTTGCCCCACCAATGTGAGCTAATTACAGTGCTCCAGTTAGAGGAAAGTTTGCTTTTATATATCAGTCTTCACTACTGACCTAGAAAACCGTTTCCTTGGCATCACAAAATTGTTGTTTAGAATGCACTGTTGATTTTGGTCATTCTCTACATCTGATCTGGACTACATCATGGTTTGATTACAGCAAAAATTGGCCACCGAAATTATAAAGATAAAGCCATTAATGTATTAGCTTTTGGGGGTGTCGATAAAAAAGATCGATACACGTATCGTGATATTTTGTTCGCCGATACTGTATCTCATTCTCAAAATGCAAAATCGATAATTTTTATTTATTTATTTATTTCACAAAATTTATGCCAGTTGTTTCATTTTGAGTTTATATTCCAGCCACTGGATAGATAACAGTCTTCTTATCTCCGAACTTAAACAAATACAGGAAGTACTAGCATTAGATCACATTTACATTTACGACATTTAGCGGAGGCTCTCGTCCAGAGCGACTTGCAAAAGTGCTTCGAGTCTCTGTCAATGCATAAATCAACACAAATTACAAACTTAAGATATCCCACAACACAACAAATATCAAAGGCAAAGCAAAGTCACAAAGTGCTAGTTTAATTGTTTCAGGAGGAAGGTCTTCGGCCGTCGCTCGAAGATCGCCAGTGACTCCACTGTTCTGACATCTAGGGGAAGTTCATTCCACCACCTCGGTGCCAGAACAGAGAAGAGCCTTTAAGGTATACTTTTACCCTTAGAAAAGGTGGGACCAGTCGAGCAGTGTTAGAGAATCTTAGGCAGCGTGGCAAACCATTAATGTTGACCTTAATATCCCCCAACCATGGCAATATGTTTTGTATGTCTTATTTATGTGCGGTTAGTTTTTCAGGCGAAAAAATGCTAATGCTTCTACTACTAATAATTAAGGCTGTCAAAATGAACACGTTAATAACGCATTAGCACAAATTTTTATTAACAGCACAAATTTTTATTAATAGGTTGTAAATGATTTGTCGTGGATCTTGGAAGAGCTCTGGTTTTCTGCAGGCTGCTCTTTTCACCATCTAAAAGTGGCTAAAAGAATTCCCCGGTAAGGAATTGAATTGTGTAGCCACCTCATCTTCAAAGGGCCGAGTTTGATCATGGGCACAAAGCGAAGAACTTCAGCACACTTCAAACGGGTCGTAAACGAGAGCTAGAAAGCGCACGATTCAGTTCCTGTCATTTGCACAGATCTGTCTAACTCTATGGTGCCACAAAGTGAACCAGAAATGGTCAAAGACTCGAAGTCTCTTGAAGCTCACACGGTTGACGTCAAAGATTCAGAACTCGAACTGTAGTGAGGATGACTGCTTGAGGTAAGTGTACTAGGATAGACTGAGGGGAGGTTGGTTGGAGTAATCAATCCCTCTGAACCACTTCTCTTTCTTGGACTTATCCTTATTAATCAGTGTCGAAAGTGTTTGGGATAGAGATCGGTGCATACACACAGCAGTCTCCAAGAGCAAAGGCTTTTCTTTGACATCTCAAGTCTCATATCTCCCAGGTAGAGGGAGTTAATAAAGTAATAAAGAGCTGTAGCTGTGTGTGTGTGTGTGTGTGTGTGTGTGTGTGTGTGTGTGTGTGTGTGTGTGTGTGTGTGTGTGTGTGTGTGTGTGTGTGTGTCACAGTTTGATACTTTCAGACAGCCGTCCTCTCAGCTGCTCTGATTAAGGCCGCGAGGTTACACCAATAGGCAATCATCACCCAGCACATAACTCAGAAAGAACTGCCCTCACTCACTATCTCTCTGTCTCTGTCCCTTTTTCTCACTCAGGCTCCCTTTCTTTCATTTTTTGCTGTCTGTCTTTCACAGCATGCACTGATGGATAGCTAGGTAGGCAGGTAGGCAGAGTGCTGCTTTTTTTTTTTTCTTCCTCCTTTCCTTTCAGCCTCCTCAGGCACTTTCAAACTGTGTATGTTGGTGAGACCCATGATTCCTGCATTCCTTCCTTTTGTGTGGTTACATTCCTGGAATGGAGATGATAATTATTCCTAGATGGTGTGTAACACTGGATTTGCTTAGAGAGAAGAATCATTTGGCATTTCGAGTAATAATAATAATAATTTTTATTTTATATAGCGCCTATATAGGTGGGAGCCTGGTGGTTAAGGCATTGGACTTTGGATCCAGAGGTTGTGGGTTTGAGTCCCAGCCATGCCAGGCTACCACTCTTTGGCCCTTGAACAAGGCCCTTAACCCCCTATGGGTGTTTAGTTGTGAGAATGGGGATAAAAGTTATCCACCATGGACGGTCCTAGGCCCAGCTGTGAACAGAGGAGGGTGGGTTTTGGGCTAGCAACCTGACCCGGTAACAAACTGCTTCGGAAACAGCAAGCCTTCAGGCCCATCCCGCTTAATGCGCCTCGTGTGGGAGGAAAAAAATTTTTTTTTTTTTAAATGTAGTAAATATTAATGCGCTTTCTGAGCATACAGAATAAATACAAAAAATATATTGATAATAATATAATTAATAATAATAAAAATAAGTCGCGGAATACATAAAACTAGAATAAAACAGCAAATTAAAAAAGTTTTTACAGACAAATTTGAAAAAGATTCGGCACGTTTATTCTCAGTGGGGAGAAAATTCCATAGTTTTGGTGCATGGGAGGAAAAAGCCAAATCACCCATAGAATGTAAATAGGTAGGATGAACAACTAAAAGACCAGAATCAGAAGAGCAGAGATCACACCTTGGAGTGTTGACAGTTAAACGTTACTGTACGTCAAATAATGAGGTGCCTTGTAGGTCAGCATTAAAATTTTATTCTCAATCCGGAATCTGACAGGGAACCAATGCAATGACTCCAAAACTGGAGAAATATGCTCACCAGACCTGGTCTTTGTCAGCATCCTAGAATCAACAGCAGTGGGTCTGATACCATGTAAGTGCCCATGTAGGCTCTTGTTTTTTGCTTCAGGCCCTGATGCTTGGAAGCAACTGTCGCCTGGAGTATTTGCAACATTTCCACTATTTCCATTTGTGCTCGTCAGCATATTGTCTGGTCCCTTCACCGCCAGTTGAGGATGGAAAATCGAAGTAAAACAAAGATTCCTTTGTTTGGATGCAATGTAGATCTTTAATTTCCAAGGATGTTTTTTGTAAATGAGCTTTCACTTTATTTGTTCTTTGGTTAAGTTTGATACCTATGAGTCAAAAAGCCTCCAAGCAAATAAAAAAATAAAAATAAAAACTGAAACATTACTGAATAATGGAAATGCCGGATAGAAAAGCCATCCAACCCTGTTGAGCACGGAGCTGGCGCTAAATAAATGATTAGATAATTATTTGAATAGCTCATTTCAAACCATTTTTTTTTTTTGGTATCGCATCCAGCTTTGTGCACACAGCATGCTCGGTTCACTTCCTGCATTTGGGTCGATTCAGGGTTGAACCGCTTTCTCGCTGCAATCAAACAGTGTTTGCTCGGAACTGGACGGAGACCACCTCGCTCGGACAATTTCAGACAAGTTCTTTTGATTGCTGTGTTCCGAGCTGCGGGGGGAAGCAGAAAACGAGTTTGATCCGTAAGGACTAAACACTGCATATGTGAAGCATCCTCAGATTCTGATTAGACCTTTTATACTTACATTCAGAGTGGAATAAAATGGTAGTCTAGCAAGTTTGTTACTGATTTTGCTACTTCCTGAACTTATTCAATTATTCCACTATAGGTATTGAAGTGCACAGTGTATAATCACACCATATGCAACCCAGAGGGAATTTATTTTCTTTGAAATATTGGGTTTCTATCAATCTATCAGGGAAGGTGGTAGAAGTGGTTAGGGCTCTGGGTTACTGATTGGAGGATCAGGGTTCGAGTCAAGCGGTATCGCCAAGCTGCCACTTTTAGGGCCCCTGAGCAAGGCCCTTAACCTTTAGTGCTCCATGGCTTACCCTGTAAAGCACATTTGACAAGAATAAAGCACCTTTCTTTCTTTCTTTCTTTCTTTCTTTCTTTCTTTCTTTCTTTCTTTCTTTCTTTCTTTCTTTCTTTCTTTCTTTCTTTCTTTCTTTCTTTCTTTCTATTTCTAAATGCTAATACTCTCTACTGCCACCATGTGGTATCAACAGTTACCCCTTTAAAACAGGCGCATGTACAGTGGAACCTCGGAGCTCGTGGCCTCAGCGCTCGCGACCTCGCATGCTCGCGACTTTCATTCCGACCGGCGACTCTCATTCAGATCGGCTCGTGAGCAACCGCGAGCTGCTCAAAACGCTAGTTTTAACATTTCTAATCAAGGTTTATCTCATTAAAATTGTCTAATAATTAAGTGTTATGGAGTGAAATAGTGTTATTTACTCATTTAAATCGATTTCGTATAGTGTTCTTTGGGTTTTTACTGGGTTGGAAGGGGCGTATCAAAAGGTCGCGAAAATTCGGAACTCGCGACCGGTCTTGGTCCCTAACCCTCGCGAGCTCCGAGGTTCCACTGTATTGTGAATGTAGGTATTTTGCGCTGTGTTTACATGCAACACATCCGCTCATTCCTTCATATCAGCTCGTCATCACACACGGAACCAGGTCTTAACATCTTCCTCACTTCCCTTTCAACAGTCCTCCGGAACAGACACTGATATTCGATCCAGCAGACCCCAGGCTCACAAAGCCTCGATTGCATCATCGTAGATCGGCGGCGTGTGTAAGTTTAGAGCGCGGCACTTTGTATCTCATGACGCCTTCTAAAAATACGCCCTCGAAAGTAGCGCCCGAGAGTATATTTTGGGAGCGAGGAAAAAGGGAGAGCAGGGATTGTGTGATAAATGGAAAGATACGAACACCGCGTAGGCAGGCGTGCGTACGAGCACGAGTGTTTCATCACGCCGAGATTCCTCTCTCGCTGTTTTCTATATTAGGTATTCGTGCTGTGTGTGATATGACAATAAAAGTCAATACCTCTGCATGTGGCACGGTGTTTGTGTGTGTGTGTGTGTGTGTGTGCTCCCTTTTTCCTGGTTACTTGGGTGTATCAGCGGCTATCCTCCACTGTCCCCATTAATTAAGCCTCCATAATCAGCACCGCTCCCCAGGGGATAAGCAGAAAAATAATTAAATTGACCAATTAGGATAGCCAGTGAAGCCCTCATTCTCTTATTCTGCTCTTCCTTTTTCATTCCTATTCCTTCTTCACTGCTGCAATATTGTCGTATTTTATAGTGGCTGTATTAACTATTTTATTTTCCTGAAAGTCTAGATTCCTATCTCAGGTGATTTTGTTTCCGCAGTCATGTCTATCTAATAAAGTCTAATGAAGTGCTTTTTATGCCTCTCATTTGTGACCCCCTGATTAGTTATTCATACACGGACGCAGACCGCTGTTCTTCATTATGTTACATTACTGGATATGTTTTATTAATTTCTTTTAACTCTTCTCCCTCATATATCATTTTGTACTTATTTACCTTTTTTTTTAATTATTATATGCTTCTCCGTTTATTGTAAAAGCACAGAGTTATGCTAATCGTTCTAGTACTGTACAAGTGTTCGAAATGTACTTCTGTTGAAATGGGAATGTATTAAGCGTGTGCATGGAGAGCACTCGTGTTATTTTTATGGATTTTGAACTCCCACATGCATCTTGTAGAACGGGAACCCGGCCCAGTCGCAGCATGTTTAGAGTCTGCTCCGAGCTGCTGCTGATCGGAGGCCAGTCGTCATTTAGGGAGATGGAATTTGACGTCCCATCTGCTGTGTGGAATTTTTTTGTTGTTGTTATACACACTATATTGACAAAAGTTTGTGGACACCTAAATATTCGATTTGCTTTTTGAACAATAATAACCTCCACTCTTCTGGAAAGATGTTCCACTAGATTTTGGAGTGTTCTTGTGGAGATTTCCCTTCATTTAACTACAAATTCATTAGTGAAGTCAGCTCCTGATGTAGATGTGAGAAGGCCTGGGGTGCAAAGCAGTGTCTGAATTCATCTCAAAGGTGTTCGGTAGGATTGAGGATCAGAGCTCCAAAAGCAGGTCAATTCAAGATCTTTTACTCCAGACCATCTGAAGCATAATTTTAATAGAGCTGGCTTTGTGTAGAGGGGAAATGCCATGCTGGACCAGGTCTCCTAGTGAAGGAAAAGTTTGATGTTACCACACTCGAAGACATTTTGTACAACCGTGAGCACACATGACTGGAAAGCCCGCAGCAATGTAGCAGTGTGCCTCGTTTTCCCCGCGCGATTAGACTTACGCAGGCACTCTTGCAGCCTCAGCTTGTCCGTTGAGTGTCTAATTAAGCGGATTTCACGCTCTTGTGGTCACTTTGACAAGGAGGTGACGGGAGATGACTTCTGGCTAATTGCGCCAGACAGGACACGTGACCCCCGAAGCCTGCTGCGGTTCCGAAGGCCGCAGTCAGGAATATTTCCATTGCTCTCATTTACCCTTGAAGGGGAGACCCATCTTGCTTGTTTATTGGCAGTAAGCAGGGCAGCCATTGATTTTCATTAAGTCCTGTCTGTGGCTAGCATAAAAGATGATTGTGGTCTCCGCTGTGTGAAGCTCTCTCACAGCCGGCCGTAGGAACCACGCTGCTCACGCCCTTTATAGAATCTATGCTCTTTGAACAATGGCCGCCCTCCTCTCGTCTGTCTGTTTGCACATGCTGACTCGTGTTTGCTCGCATCTGCAAACTGAAACAACTTTGTGCTGTGCACGGCTTACAGAGCGCTCGTATCCTCAGAGCGCCGGTCATCACCTGTTCTGCATCGTACGTTATGTGTTTTTTGGCTTTATGCTGGGATCATGTGTACATATGCAGATGAGGGATGTTTTCTTTGTTTGTGGGGTTTTCACTATTCAGGATGCTCTGGATCAGTCAGTGCATTTACTCATTAGTTAGAAAAAAAAAACACAAACAGTCGTCTAGCCATCACAAATTGGCTCTTGTCAAACTCGCTTTCAATTCTTACGCTTGCCCATTTTTCCTGCTTCTAACATGTCAACTTTGAGGACAAAATGTTCACATGCTGACTGATGTATCCCACTCACTAACAGGTGCCATGATGAAGAGATAATCAGTGTGATTCACTTCATCTCTCATAATGTTTTAATGTCATGTCGATGGTCGGTGAATATGCAGATGTTACGCGGAGTTACGGAGACGAACAGCGGTACGCCAAAATTGTACAAATATTTTACGATTCGACCGCCAACGTAGCAAAGAATTTGAGGAACGATACGTTGGGATGCTGCCAGGATGTGTGCATGTCCCGCTTTGCCAGTGGTCGACAAATTTCAGTTGTCTCTGTGTTAGTGGGTTTTTTTTTGTTTGTTTTTGTTGTTCTAAAGCCCAATTTTTGCCATTTTTACCAACGTTATAAACATATATGCTGTAATGTTTGTGCAATACGATACTGTAAATTGCTCTGTTTTGCTAAATGACGTACAGTGCAACCTCGATACTCTCGAGGGTTATGCTCTATAAAAAAAATCAAAATAGCTACGTTTTTCTTCAGAATGAACAACGTATTTGAGTATTTTCCGTAAGCCGTGGTTCACGTAAACCTTGTAGAAGTATGTAACAGATTGTTTCGATTAGTTAGAGTGAATGGGGGACGTCCTGAAGCCTTCGCAGTTTATCTGACCTTGGCCCAGTTATTTCTCGACGGGCTCATTAATCCACTCTCGTTCCTTGCTTGTGTTCTGATCGGTCTCTTGCTCTGTTTTGTATGTTGCCATCAGGCCGAGCCCGAGGGCTTCTCCCACTTCCACCTGTACGTGTGTGCTGCTTTCTTGGTGCACTGGAGGAAGGAGATCTTGGAGGAGAGGGACTTCCAGGTGAGTTTGGAACTGTTCCTATTTGTCTCTGTGTGTGTGTGTGTGTGTGTGTGTGTGTGTGTGTGTGTGTGTGTGTGTGTGTGTCTGGTGTGTTTGCCATGTCTCTCTCAACTCCCAGAGCTGCAGAAAGTGTCCTCGTTCAAGCCCCTCTATCCTCATTAACTCTGGGGGTCACTGGGTCATTGCAGGTGCATTAGTGTGATGACTGTGGCAGCTGCTTTAAGGTGACATTGGACGGTTGTCCCCTCACTCACTCCCTCCCTCCATCTTTCTCTCTCACTCCATCCCCAAGATAAATGGTAAGTTAAGAGTTTGGATGAGGAAGATTTTGCGAGTTTCTGAAGTCCCTCTTGGTTACTTGTGGCCCGAGGCAGCACCACATAGAAACCCACTTACCGCCTATGAGTTTATCTCCAGGTCAGTGTTTTTCAGTCTGGTCTTCGGGGACCCCTGCGTTTTTTTGTTTTTTTTTTATTCCCCAACTCCCATCCCTCCTAAACCAGCGGTTCAGTGTTGGGTTGTAGCGGGGGAAAAATCCCGGAGCGTTTGCAGAGACAGGTTGAGGAGGCCGCTTTCAGCTGATCTCTAACAGAACCGCATCTTATTAGTGCTCTTTTTTCAACTCAGTACACACCAATTAGCACATTTCTCTCTTGCCAGCCTTGTATGCCAAACACTTATACACTCTTTTGTTCCCTTTTTCAACGTCTTGCCTCACTAGCCCTTGTTTTTCATGCTCTCTTTCTTTCTCCTCTTCCTGCTTTGTCTCCCTGGTGTCTTTGCAGATTCAGATTGTGTATGCATGCATTTAAGGAGTTGTGTGTGTGTGTGTGTGTGTGTGTGTGTGTGTGTGTGTGTGTGTGTGTGTGTGTGTGTGTGTGTGTGTGTGTGTGGAGTTTTGAATATCCAGGGTGTCAGGAGTGCATGGTGTGTGTGTGTGTGTGGTGTGTGTTACAGGGCAGTGCGTTGATTGATTGTGTTTACAGTGCCCACTGATTCAGTATGATTCTCTGCAGCACCACTGCAGCAGTTAGCCAGGCTCCGCTTGGCATTCAGAAGAGCCACCCACAAGCATAGGGCACACACATCTGTCTCTGCCCTCCTCAGGTCTTCTACACCAACACAAAGTCTCTTTTTCGCATTAGTCTCTGCTCAGCCACCCTCTTGTTCACTTACCGTGGGCTGCAGAATGCACTGGGAAGAGCTGCTGGGTTTTTTTTTCCACTTTTTATCATTCGCATAGTTTCTTGCTTATGTTGCACAGTGACACTCATGTGAACTGCACGATTACATGAACAGAAAGTGGTGGAAGGCCAGACCTCGATCCTGAGTAAAGGATGCTCAGATTAGGTAAGGAAAGATCAGTGAAAATGATGTATTCAGTGGTCAATGACCACCCACCAGCTCGCTGTTTTCCATCATGTATTAGTGCTGAACATGGTAACGTTTTTTTTTTTTTTTTTTTACTTGATATGTAAAACTGCTGCTTATGCTGCATCACAGGGCAGTGTAACACACTCAGCAGGTGAACTCAAACACACACAGATTGGCCAGTGTTTCTGTGATTGACAGAGAAGAAAGTCTTTTACATTTTTCAATTAATTTTCATTTGAATAGCACTTTTTACAATGGACATCGTCTCAAGGCAGCTTTACACAGATAAATCAGTTATACGGTCGTATAAAAGAATGTGTATGTTTGTTTCTCATACAGTAATTGTTTATCCCTGATGAGCGAGTCAGTGGTGACTTTGAGATGGTATAAGGAAGAAATCTTGAGAGGAACCAGACTCGTCTAAGTGGCACCGAATGTCCATTCATTGAGGTTTCATTGGTGTATAGCAACATTGAGGTTCCATTGGTGTATAGCAACATTGAGGTTCTATTGGTGTATAACAATACATGCTTTAATGCAGATCTGTTCATGCAACCTGTGGTCCTGATATTAATTTCAGTCCAAATCCATCCTCAAAGTTATTAGGTTGCTCAGCAGCTTCATAAGTCTTTGGGCTGTAAATCTGGATCCATCCCCAGCTGCACAGAGTGGTCTCCAATTGAAGAGAACTCCATCGAGGCATAAGGGCGTAAGGCATAAGGGATAAACTGTGCGGATAAAAAGAGAGAGAGAGAGAGAGAGAGAGAGAGAGAGAGAGAGAGAGAGAGAGAGAGAAGGCCCCTCCCATCTATGGATAGCTGTTGCATTCTCACAATTTCAACTCTTCAATCTCTCGGCAAAAGAGCAAAATCTTTTCTGCTGACATTATCTTATAGTGTCAAAGCTCTTTGCATACTGTTTCAAAGGAGCATCCTGGCTTCTGTTATTTGATTTTGTAAAGCATGAGCAAATGAACGGTGGTGAGTTTTAATACAAGATGTGTTCGGTTCCTACATGCAAGACACATCAGTGGATTCGATCAGAAACTCAATCCAATATGATCTCTGGTTTCAAACTAATATTCATTTTGCCATGTAAAAGTAAAAAAAAAAACAATAAATAAATATTTATATATTTATAAAATGTAAGGAATATATATATATATATATATATATATATATATATATATATATATATATATATATATATATATATATATATCAATCTTTTAATTTGATTTTGCAATTTTTTGTATTCACGAACTTACTGTAACCATAAATCATAAACAGTTCTATTTCTTTTTATTTCCTTTGTTCTGAAAAACCTGCATATATTTTTTAGTTTATCAGTTCAAATCAAATGTTCTTTTTCTTATAGATATACTACTACTATTAGTCTTTTACTTAGCGGTCTACTACAAGTCAAGTCAAGTTTATTTCTATAGCGCTTTTCACAACTGACATTGTCTCAAAGCAGCTTTACAGAATTCAAGAGTTAAGGTAAACTATGTGTATTTATCCCTGAGCAGCCATGGCATGTGGCAAGGAAAAACTCCCTTAGATGTTATGAGGAAGAAACCCTGAGAGGAACCAGACTCAAAAGGGAACCCATCCTGATTTGGGTGACATCAAGAATGGGATTATGCACTACACTGTAATCATAGTCACACTCTCTGTTTGCATAATACAGGCATCCCAAATATCTCCATAATTGTCCATGTCTATCCCAATGCTTACGAAAGTTTCCCAGTCTGGCCATTAGAAAGGTTTCAATTCTCAACATTGTTCTTTTGTCAAAGTCACATACAGAGACTTTAGACGTGCTATAGCATATATTCAGTGTCAGAAGTTTGGAAAAACCTGTTTTTATAATATTCCTGACACATATGTTTGTTCATATGCAAAGTAACAGGGTTAAAGTTAAAACTGCACAAGAACTGGTCAGCGAATGAAAGTTCTATGGACAGATGAGTTTGACATTTTTGGCTCCAACAGCAGAACTTATGTAAGATGGAGAAGAGAAGGGAAGATGATAGCAGACTGCCTCCCACCCACATTCAAACATGGAGGTTTAAGCGTAATGGTTTGGAGTTGTTTCGGAGCGGGGAAGGTCGGAGACTAACTCTTAGTAAAAGGAATCTGAACCAACATGGTTCATCCATACTCCATGCAATTCCATTGGATCCAAATTCGCCATACAAAAAGACGAAGAGTCGAAATGGACATTCAAAAATTTTTACTGTGAATGTTATTCAGAGAGCAAACAGTCAGCTGGAGTGTTAGCTATCATGAAATGCCCTTCCCAGTTACCGCACCTGAATCCTATTGAACTGCTCTGGGATGAAACGGATCACAAGAAATATCCAGCTAGTGAAGAACACCTTCTTTACAAGAGGCATGGCAATATTTCAGCCGAATGTTTGAAGAAACAAACTTTCCGGATGCCAAGAGTGTGTAAATCTGTTCTTCATGCTAATTGAGGATATTTCAATAAAAATAAAGTTTAACACCTCCACATTAATAGATTAGTTCGGTCAAAGTAAATACATTTGCATCATAAAATCACTCTAGTTTTGTTGTCCATAAACTAAAGGATCACGAATGCTCCTTCTTCCGAGTCACATTGAAGACTCGTTCAGAATGAACAAATCGTTCGTGACCCCTCACCAGTCGTAGTGTGCAGGTTAAACCATGAGTAGACTGCACGGTGTGGTGCAGGGTCTTCACTCCGGCTCCATCCCTCATCAGAATTCACACAGTCACTGGCC
This sequence comes from Silurus aristotelis, assembly GCF_946808225.1. Taxonomy (NCBI): domain Eukaryota; kingdom Metazoa; phylum Chordata; class Actinopteri; order Siluriformes; family Siluridae; genus Silurus; species Silurus aristotelis. The sequence continues at coordinate 12,049,055 of NC_139597.1, read as the reverse complement.
TTGTGGACTCAGACCTCCACACTGGATTGTTAGTGGTCTGTACTGTTGGGAAACTCGCAGGGGCAGTTATAAATCGTCGCGGAATGTCTAGGAAGCTTAACTCAGACGCGCCCATGAGGACGACCATGAAGTTAATTACTTTGTGAGGAGTGAAAGATGGAGACTGAAGGGGAGAAAGTGTTGAGAAATGATTATGGCCCCCACACCGGATCTAGTGTTCTTCATCTTCTTTATATCAGCATACCGGATTACTGATTAGCAGCCTGGGTTCCTGTTGCAAAGCGATTGCATGAGAGCTCTTCATCCTCTCTGTAAGTTACTGGGTGACCCTGCTCGCTTTAGTCTTCGTGTTCATTAACAGTCAGTTTGCTGTGAGTGCAAGAATTGCGAAAGGTCACGATGAAATATTTTCCTTGCAAGTTCACCAATAAATGGTTTCCTGCCCACTGATCACTTCATCATCGCGAGGTATATCAATGGGTCGAATCTAAGAACGAGGTTTTAATGAATAGATACGCAATTTTGATATAATAATAAATAATAATAAATAAAACCATTATTTCATGCCAGTCGGTCATCCAGCTGGTTATTTAGAGGTTAATAACCATGTTCAAGGACTTGAACGCAACATGTACAAAAATCTAACGGAGGAAATGTCTACTCAGCATGAAACTTTGGGACTGCGACTCTGTAATGCACATGCACATCAAGGGAAGTCGGATTCTGCCCGGGAAGTCATTATTTCAGCACAAAACCTCCAGCAGCAGCAATCACAGAACTCGGCTGGGTGGTAGATTTAAAAAAAATAAAATAACGAATGATCTAATTATTATTACCATTTTTCTTTGGCGTGAGATTCGACACTTTCTTGTAGTCCTATTGAATCTTTTTTAGGGAAAAAAATGTATTCAAATTCATTCATCATGTCATTTTGTTTCTCTTTTTGTCGAACATACAGGGTTTTCGACCATTCGTGCCTGAAAACGTTCACTTCGTTGCTAAACTGTAAAGTACACAGACGTTAACTATATACTTGTCTAATGTTAATGATGTTCAGCTTCAGGCTTTACATTAAACCGTAGTATTATCATTTATTATTATTAGTTGAAGAGTTCCCTGGTGGTCTAGTGGTTAGGATGCGGCGCTCTAACCGCTGCGGCCCGGGTTCGATCCGGGAACCGACCCCAGCCATTAGGGTTGCACAAGCCAGTGCACTCTTAGTGCCGGTCCCAAGCCGGGATAAATGAGGAGGGTTGGGTTGTGAAGGGCATCCAGCGAAAAAACGTGCCATATCGAACATGCGGATGATTCGGTGTGGCGACCCCTAACGGGAGAAGCCGAAAGAAAGTATAGTATTATTAGTTGAAGGTTTGTGAAATAGGAAAAGGGGAGGGGCTTCCAGGCACTCTCAGTTAATACTAGAGCATTTTAAACACCTGTTGAAATCATTTTGCGTGAATATGTGGCTATCTGAGAAAAAGCTGACCGTGGCCTGCTGTAGAGCTCTGACCTCAACCCTATTGAACACCTTTGCGATTAAATGGATCACTGACTGCACCCCAGACCTCCTCACCTCACCTACATCACTACCTGACTTGTGTAAATGTTTTGTAGCTGAATGAGCACAAATCTTCCCAAGCACCCTCTAAAATCTAAAGGAACATCTCCTCAGAGGAGTGGAGGTTATTATAACACTAGTGAGGACCATTCACCGATCAGGCATAACATTATGACCACCTGTCGCCGGTTCACCACCGTTCCTTCTTTGGAGCACTTTTGATAGATAGTGACTACTGCAGACCAGGAACATCCCACAAGAGCTGCAGTTTTGGAGAAGCTCTGACCCAGTCGTCTAGACATCACAATAACTCGCTCAAATCCTTACTCTTGCCCATTTTTCCTGCTTCTAACACATCACTTTTGAGGATAAATTGTTCACATGCTGACAAATATCTCCCACCCGCTAACAGGCGCCGTGATGAAGAGATAATCAGATTTATTCACTTCACCGCTCATAACGTCAATGTTATTTATGCCTGATTGGTGTATGTGGAATGGGATGTTCAGAAAGCACATGTGAATATCTTATAGTCAGTTGTCCACAAACTTTGGTACGTCAATTGTTGTAGCCCAAACACCTAGAATGTGCGCTAGATTTTAAGAATCGACTATTAAGTCGATTCTGCAGATAGCTTGTTCTCTACAACATCAGAATCATTCACCAAATACAGAAAGCCTCTCAAATTCCACAAGTTTCCAGTGGTTTGTGACATGTAGCTTTCCCCACAACAGTCCACCATCAGTGCAGGTGGTACACTCGAATAGTTTTGCTTTTTTGTAAGAGCAAAGGCATTTTGTACTGAATGTTACTGAATGTTACTGCATTCATGTCAGGATAAAACTGACCTGATTAATGGAAAAATCCGATGAGAATAAGAGCATCAGTGAAATGAGAAGAATTAGAGGAGAAGAGAAGAGCACAGTGGACTCCTCATGCAGCAGCCTCATGTCTTGTATATTTCTATTTCTATTCAGAGACTGTGTGTGTGTGTGTGTGTGTGTGTGTGTGTGTGTGTGTGTGTGTGTGTGTGTGTGTGTGTGTGTGTGTGTGTGTGTGTGTGTGTGTAGCTCAGTCTGCCTGAAGCAGTCATTCTCTGTGTGCTGACCTTTTCTCTAGCATTGTCCCCCCGCTTCTGTTACTTTGGGTCACTGCGCTGTAGTTTTATGGGAATCTAAAAGTGTCCCTCCTGTCCTGCAGGTCAGCGTCCGCCCCGGCTGCACACACTCGCTCCTGCCTAATTAAACGAGCAGCTCTGCCGATCAATGCTTCCTGCTCGGTGTTTGTCTTCGGAGAAAGGGAGCAAAGTAATTATTATTATACATTTTTTTTGTGTGTGTGTGTGGGGGGGGGGGTAAAACAAAAATTTTATCCCGACACGTTTTTAGTGGGCGAACGTCCGCTTTACTGAGAATCATCGCCAAGTAAAGACGCTGCCCATGATTACCGTTCTTTCTTTCTTTTTTTAACTCGCAGGTTAATCTGCGAGCGCGCGAGATGAGATTTGATCCGCGAGACGCCACCACGGTGCGCCGCCACCCGCCACGCGCGCAACCAAATGCCAAAGCCTGCTGGCATTTAGCAAGGGCAATATGCAGTAAATGAGCTCTCATTAGGGGTTTGTTTATCACATAACGAGGAAGCCTTCGGAGGAGCTAATGAAACGGACCGGAAACCTTTTCCCCGCTTTTTTAGTTTTCGTTTACGGACTAATTTCCCTTTTTTTTTTTTTTCGGATGAACACGTTTCAGATGTTACTGCTGCGCTTCTGGGAGTTATGTACCGTTTACAACACTGGCTGTCCTGTGCATGCGGCTAAGCAAAAGTGTGAAGGGTTTTCATTATTGATTTTTTTTTCAGCCATCACCTCTCAGTGCCCGAGTCTCCACACACTGCAGACATGCCATATGCTACCTGCCCTTAACTTAGCGTCTTGCCAGGGAGGGCACAGCTCCTTCTCGCATCCAAATCAATTACTCTGGCCTCTTAATTCTCAAGCCACGGTGCAAGGGCCCGAGGTCATGACCCTCATTTGCTGCATTGTACGCTCACACACATGCAACATCAAGAAGTCGGTGCCTCCGAGTGTCAGATTCATCTCTGGGGGTGCGAGGCGCAGATAATGCGGTTATGCGTGGGATGGATAGGTGTGAGAGAGACCCGGAGAAATCAATCCCACTTTAGACTTTTAATTGGTTGATTTAAATGGAGTTTGCAGCAGCGATGGAACGCGTTAAACCCCATGGCAGGCGTTATTGCTTTGCGTCTGGCGGACTGCGCACAGGCTTTAACGAGCACCTTCAGAAACCCATGGTTTAAGGCTACAGAAATGTCTCTCATATTCTCCTCAAGGCAAAGAAATTAGCCTTAAGTGAATGCAGGTATTAATTAAAGTGCCCTCACAGATACAGAGGCTGTGATATGTTCTACTAGATCCTTGCAGAGACGTGTTTGACCACCCCCCGCTTCGTTACTAGCCCGCAGTGCTAATAACCCGAGAATGTATTTGGGGTTTGAGTGCTCTTCGGTGTCTCATAACACTTCAAGCTAAATTCAAACGTGCGTCACAGGCCACTAACGGCCGCTCGCTTTCTGTCCGTTCACGCGCCCGAACGCCTTTATTTACCCGCATTAACATGTGCACCGCTCCTACATTTCGACGCGCCTCCGTCTCTTTTCAGACCCATCGCCTTCACTGAATAGCATCTCTCTCTCTTACTTGCAGGAGCAGCAGGAAAAATAGAAGTAGCATTTCATTTCCTGTGCTCATGTCTTACATAAGAGTGAATGAATAAATAAATAAAACCACAAGTAAAAGAAAGGAACACAAGGAAGGTAGAGGAGAGGGGGGAAAAACAGACCAAAAAAACCCCACACAGCACTCCGTAGTTACATTCATTATACCGCTAAATTAAAAACCAGCAACTATCAGCTCTTAATGCTTTGTCTTGTTCCACCTCAGGTGGTTCAGAGAGCCAAAACTAAATGGATTCGCTGTCGTGGTGAATAACTGGGAGCACACACTCTTAATTTATCGCGCAAGCACACTGCCTGATTGACTTACAGCTTTGGCCCTCGGCATTCATGTTACTTTCCCGACGGTTTGCTGAGTTTTGGGGGCAAAAAATTCACATTATTTAGATGATAATGATATTGCATTGGATTCTACCAACAGCTGAAACCATCGTACCATCTTACTGACTTATAAAGGTTCAGAAAGGATTTTCAGAGCATAATGTTTGATCTTAACACTAAGGTTATTATTTGTTAATAAGCGTCTCAGTTTTAAGGGTTTTCTTTAAGAATGTATGTGCTTTTCAGCCATATGTGGTTTTAGCCATACATGGTTCTTTCCCAAACTGTTACCACAAAGTTCGACAATGCATCACATTTTTCCCCGCTCCTGGTTCCTGTGCATAAAGCCAGCATGAAAGGGTTGGAGTGGAAGATCTTGAGTGACCTGTTATAGAGCTCTGAACTCAATTCAGCTTAAAACCTACGGGATAAATTGGAATGCTTAACACTCCCCAGGCCTTATCACCTAAATCTGTAGCTGTCTTTTTTGCTAACGTCTTTGTAGCTGAATGAGCTCAAATCTCCGCAAGCACACTCCAAAGTCTATTGGAACATCTTCCCAGAAGAGTGGAGAATATTATAGTAATGTTATAGTTATTATACTACATGCAGAATGGGCAAAAAGCACATTGTATATAAATCTTATGGTCAAGTGTCCACAAACTTATGATCATGAAATGATTCCTTTTTAGTAGGTAAAAATACTTTTATATAAACTTCATATAAACATGCTTACACAACAATTGAGTTTTAAAAAGTTTGTGTAGTCCTTCAGAATTTTCGGCATAATCTAAAATGTTGTTGTTGATGTATGGTTTAGAGACAGTGGTATTGAGTAAAAGACAGGAGGTGGCGCTGGAGGTAGCAGAGCTGAAGATGTTGTGGTTTTCGTTGGGAGTGACGACGATGGACAGGATTAGAAATGAGTTTATTAGCGGGACAGCGCATGTAGGACGTTTTGGAGCCAAGGTGAGGGAGGTGAGATTGAGATGGTTTGGACGTGTGCAGAGGAGGGACATGGGGTATATCGGTTGGAGAATGCTGAGGATGGAGCCACCAGAAAGGAGGAAAAGAGGAAGACCAAGGAGGAGGTTTATGGATGTGGTGAGGGAGGACATGCAGGTAGTTGGTTTGAAAGAGGCAGATGTAGAGGACAGGGGGGTATGGAGATGAATGACCCCTAAAGGGAGCAGTCGAAACATTTATTTAAGGAAGATGATGATTATGTAGCTGTGAGTGGCATTAATATGTACAGCTTTCCGTATGCTTCATACTTTCACTACAGCTTCTCCTTTTTTATGGTTTGTTACTTTGTGGAGCATTTAAGTATCTCTCACAGAGTCCTAATGAACTTCCAAACAAGCGGGGAAAATGACAGGTAATGCTGGTTTAATCGTGACAGCTCTAACCTCACTAAACAACATCTAATGAAATGCTTTGTTTGCACTCACTTAGAAAGTTAGGAACACTTGGGCCATGCTGGTGTAATAGATGCAGGAGATTTGTCTTGCTAATAAATGCATGCATTTGTTGCTCTTAAACCTCCATCTACCTTTCAGCTTTGTTGAGTCCTTTCCAGATGTGAAAGCTGTCCATTACATAGGAACTAATGCAACCCCTATACTCCATTATGATTGTGCCACATATAAGAAAAAAATGAGACAATACTAGTTGTGTACTTCTTCTTTCTGGAGCGATGCTCTGGAATTTCTCTTCATCCCTGGAATGAGATATAGTCCTGACTCTATTAGGGGACTTGAGAGATTGGGTGAGTTGTAACCCTCCAGATTATTAGAAAACCCATCTCATTCATCAGGAAACTACCAATTTCGTTCAAACCCCAGGCCTGTGAGAGGAGCCTCGTTTAAGGTGCGCCTAATGATTGATTATCCTTTATCTTCGCTTGTTCCAGAGTGAGTGCCATCCCTCCCCTTCTAAATGCTCTTTAAAACACTGTGTTGATGGATTGTTGCATTTGCGACAAAAGAAAGGGAGGGAAAAACATTTTTTGTGCCAAAATGAAGAAGTGCTTACAAACCTATGCAATGTCCACATAACCCCCCCCCCCCTTGAGCTAAAGCTACAGCCTTGCGATCGTCAGCTCATCAAAGCCCTTCTAAACAAAGGTGTTTATAAATTGGCCTGGGATCAATCACCCTTCTCAACTGCTTAGTCACATGGATGTTTAAAACATGAGGAGCTACAGGGCTGTGCTTCTGGCTTTTTGATGGAGTGAGCGCACCTCCGGTCCTGAGCTCGCTCATCGATTACTGCAAATTCAGAGGAACCCGGTGCGAAGAAGGCCAGAAGTCGTCCATTATCGTGGCTGCAGTGCTCAGAAAGCTGTGCGAATCGCTCCTCTTGGCCAAACTGTAGTCTGCTTGTGAAAACCGAGCAGGAGCAGTCATTAGTGAGGCGTCATCGGCGCTGGCAGTTTATCAGTCCGAGAGTGTCACTTTGTTCAAAAGCGGCATGGACCGGACCCGTAATTGATCGACTCTTCCCCATCCTTATCGGTTCAGCACGAAATCCACTGGGCTCTGCACCAATTATGTTCAGTTGAAGAGCAGAATTCAATCAAGTGCGAAGATAAGTCACAAACAGAAGAGCGCAATAAAAAAAAAAGTTAAATCCACATTGCATACTGGCATCTGAGAAGGTCAAATTGGATGCAGCAGTGTTGAAATCCTTTCATGGTTTTATTGCACGGCCCTGAAAAGCATTCCCAGTTCGTATGTCCTGATCATCACCCTGGTTTTGTTGCTTTGCATGCTTTGTGGTAATTGTAATTAGTGTGCAATTGAACAGCGTGACTTGATTAAGTACTGTCCCAACTTATCATCCTCACACTGGTGCATGACATACGTGGGAACAGCATGCGAGTTATCACGGGATCGCGCTCGTCTGCTGCCTGTTTATCTAAATATACCATGTCGGGAGGGTTTCACTGCCGAACCGGGGACAAGGCGCGTCGCTAAAGCTGCGCTGGATATTACTGATGAACTTTGATAACTGTGTTACTCTAGCGCATTAGCTGACATAAGCGTAATACTCGTCTAAATTTTTACAGGCATGTCCCTAAAGTGCATATCAAATGAACTGTCCCTTATCTATTAGTCATGCTTAGAAGTTCTGCAGATCTTTGGATTATGTAATCATTTTCATATAATCATTTGGCTTGGTTCATCGAGTGTAATTAATATCTTAATCTTCTTATTAAATGTAAACCGTGATAAGATGACCATTTTGATTAGGTAGACGGTCTCATTATGTGTGTAGCTGATGAGCGGACGAGTCTAACGATATGTTATGGGTGCGTAAGAAAAATGAGAAATTAAAAGTGTTGATGGAGCTCGACATGGATAGCTAATGCTGATGTATCATCATTATGGAAACAGATTAATACCAGCTTGGATTAGGGTTTTTTTTTTTTTTTTTTATGAACAAATTAATTATTTTTAATACATTAATCCAAAAGAAAATATAGAATGATTTCATCAACATTTGCAACAATCACACAATTTTCTAAAAATGTATTTATACTATATATTTTTCCATATTTCTTTTTCCTTTTTTAAAAAAAAAAAACATTTTCCCCTTGTTTTATATTTATTTTTCAATTGTTGTACCTTTTTTTTTATTTTATAGTTTATAGATTTTTTTCCATTTTCATATTTGTTTATATTGGCTTTTTTGTGTGACAGTTAATGTATTATTGTAGTTATTTATTTACCAAATATTTCTAATATTTTCAATGATTTTCATATTTAAATGTATTTACACTTTTTGGCGATTTATTATTATTTTATTTTTTTTACACACTTTAAAGCATTTTTACAGAATGACTACTATTGTATTTTATTGTATTGTGTTTTATGTTTCTTTTTTGTAATCGATGTTCTTTTTATCAAGTCCTAATTGCACATAAATTTATTAAGTCCTAATTTGATTTGTTATTAAATAATAAAGCTGTGAAGCGAAGAAACTTTATTCCGAGCTGCATTTCTAATCATTTGAAACGGTGCTATGGAAACAACCTTTCTATTATTTTTTATGGGCGGTAGCTGCTATTTGCTGTAGCTCTGTAAAACGCGGTACATAATAAGGCCGAGATAAAAGCGATTTGTATAATTAGTGTAAAAATCCGTTTGGACCGTGAGCAGCGTGATGGAGAAAGAGGGGAAACACTGAGAGTTTGGTGTTAACTGAAATATACGCTGTTTTTAATGCTCACAGGTGACCCACAGATAAATGAATTGAATTGAATCCAACATAAGGTTGCTAATCACGTGCATAATGAACAGGATATGAGTAGCTCAGCAGACCTAATGCTGCGCATGCATTAGACTTGAAATAATCCGAACATTCCCAGCAGGCTCCTCTGCACTGCTTACAACCAAAAGAGCTTTTGTTTCCAGGCTGGGGACTGGCTTTTTGTGCTGAAAGGATGGCTTATGTCTTTCACCTGTTAAGTGGATATGTTCCCTTTTAGAGTTCGGTACATTATTAGACAGCATGTAATAATAGATTTAGCAGTAATTAGTTGTTCTGGGTGTTTCTGGTCTTCTTTTTTTCTCAGAATTTTTTCTCAGATCACATGAGAAATGTGTTGTTTTTTTTCTGTTCTTGTTGTTGTGTGCTGAATATTACTTCACAATTATTCACGTTTCTACTCACAGCTAATGGGTTGTGTTCCTTTTCAGTGTTCTGTTTCCTAATAGGCAGCCTTGGTTTGTTGGTTGAGAATTTAAATCGTTTTTGCTTTTGCACGTTTGTGAAGACCTGCTTGATGGCTGCGTTTGCTTTTATATTAAATCAACCTTTTCTGCAAAGAAATTACATTGGCAAGTAAAAACAAGTATACAGGAAAATCTATTATTTTAACATTTTCTGTTAAAAGAATTGTTTTTCTTTTTTTTTTCCTCCCAAATTATGTCTAGAGATTTCTTCTACCAAAGTTTGAGCTTAAAATAGTCTGGAGTTATTTTATTGCAAACGAACTGCTATTCAAATAATACAATTATTTATTTAAATAAAGCCTGAAATAAAAAATCAAAAAAGCATTTAAAAACAGAATGGTTCTTTCCATTCGCCTAATAGTAAACTTAATATTAATTATAATTATATTTGATATTATTTCTAGTGAAAATACACTATATGGACAAAAGTTTGAGCTGTAAGATTCGTATGTGCTTTTCAAACATCCCATCAACATTTATTTTTCATTTTCTGTTCTAATAATCTCCACTCTTCTGGGAAGATGTTCCACTAGAATTTGGAGTTTGCTTGTGCAGATTTTTGCTCATTCAGCCACAAGGGGTTTATTAAAGTCAGGTAGTGATATGAGGTGAGGAGACCTGGGGTGCAGTCAGCGTTCATATTCATCCCAATAGAATTGAGGTCAGATGGTGGATTTGTGCACTGGAGCATTGTCATGTTGGAACAGGTTTGGGTCTCCTAGCTCAAGTCAAAGGAAAATGCAAGACATCAATTCTTTTAACATATCCATTTTGTAATGCGTGTTTGGTGTAGAAGTTGCCAGATGAATCGAAAGGCTGCTAGGATCCTCTAATAAACACTGGGTTTAAAAACAAACATTAATAATGTTCTTATTTAGTTTTTTTTTTTATTTAAATCTTTGTTTCCTGCACACAGCCTGATGTTTTTGAGTGCTAATGCTGATAAAAAATGATGGAGCTCAGCTGCCTGCCTGAATACAGATTAGAGCTGGGCGGTGTGAATTGTTGGAACATGACTGCGTTCTCGCCCGCCTGCCATAAAACAGAGAACTGAGAGACAGGACAGCTCGGCAGAGTCAGTGATAAACGGCGAGAATGCCGTTTCTAGGCAAATAAACAAAGTGATTTTTGCATGTGAGTAGTTACTGATATTCAGCGGAGATTAGGGGAGTCGCTTTGTTTTTAGTACGGAATCTCAATTTGCCTTCTAGTGCCCTGGGAAGAGTCTATAGTGACACTGTTTACATGGCATTTCGCTCTTATCCAGGATAATTTACATCTATCTCACTTATACAACTGAACAACTCAAAGGCCCCAAGAGAGGCAGGTTGGTGTGGCTGGGATTCGAACTCATGACCTTCAGATCTAAAATCCAATGATCTAACCATCATGTTGCCCTACCTAGTAAGAATATATAGTAAATAGTTACCTTATCAGCCAATCATATAGCATTAGCACAGTGTATAAAATCATGCAAGTACAAGTCAAGTCAAAAAAAAATAAAAAATCACAATTCCAAGAAGAGGAATCTGATGGTATTATGGGCAAAGACACATCTAAACTGAACAGTTATTAAGAAAGCTAATCAGCACTTTAGTATTTTTCTTAGCTGACATGAGTGAACCTTAACGTGGCCTGCTATATTGTAACCAATTCTGCCCGAGGTTTGATGTTATGCGCATGCTGAGATGCTTTTTTGCTCACCGCGATTGTAAAGAGTGATTATTTGAGCATTATTCCTGGCAGCTTAAATTTTCCTCTGGCCTTTCGCTTATCAACAGTATTCAACCCAGCCCATCTAAAACCACAGAGATCATGCTTTTCCATTTTTTTTTTTTTTTTTTCATGTGATCATTGCCTTGACCAATGATTATATTTTTTTCGACAATATTTGGGGAAATTTGGGGAGATTTGACAATATAAGGGGAAACTGTAGTGTCAGGGTGGGAAAAAATTGAATTTTGAGAGAGTTTTTCGGAACGTTTAATATCTGTGGTACCGTGATACCCTTTATGGATTGAGTGTACCTGCTCTTTAATCATGTGTCTCCGAAGTTCTCTTAGTTCTACCTAGTTCTCTTTCCTTCTTTTAGCTCCTTTTTTGTCTCTTTCTCTCTGTGTCTGTTAAGCAGTTAAGCAGAGTCATTCTCTTCCATCATGGCAGGCCGGCTAGGTGAATTAGGCTGGGAGATTGAGGCTGTGCCTCCTCTCTAAGCTCCTCTAATGCACTCATTGACTGTGGGCTTTCAGGGCCTGGAGCCGGGCCGGCGCACTGTCACTGAATTACACTCTGCTTTCTGTAGCAAAGAGAAATGGGCTGTTTCTCTCCAGGTCCTGACCGAGCGACCACAGAGGGGCAAACACATCGAAACAGCTTACGCCTCACACTCCAGTGCCTCGCCAAGATTGAGAAGGCAAAGACGTGTTGATTGAAAGTTAAAATAATTTACCGTGTGCGCTATGCGCTGTGTTATAGCTCAGTGTGACCCCTGCAGAATAAAAAATAAACAGCTGCGAGGCGCAGCATCTCCACCTCCCTTACTCCCGCCCTCCCAGCAGACATGAGGTTGCCCCTGGCAACGCTTCCTGTTCAGTAAAATGCTGCCAATGTGTGTGTTTCTGTGTAACCAGATCCTGGCCACACAGTATTTGGTATTGTGTGTGTGTGTGAGTATGAGGGAGGAAGGGAGGGAGAAAGAGAGAGCGAGAGTGCATTTGGTTTTCCAGGTCCATGTTGCAATGTTGGCAGGGTATGTGTGTATAACAAGCTCCTGGCAGCAGCATATTTTATTGTGTGAAGTTGTAGAGGTGTGTGTGTTTGAAATCAGCTTCCTGCTGCACTCTCAATGGTAAAGTGTGTGTGTGTGTGTGTGTGTGTGTGTGTGTGTGTGTGTGTGTGTGTGTGTGTGTGTGTGTGTGTGTGTGTATATATATATACAGCTTTCTGTGTGGAACCGGACTTCGTCTGTGTGATTTTGGCGAGGTGTTTGTTTTTGTATCGTGCAATTGTGTTTGTGTTTACGTCTGTGTATCAGCCATTTCTGGCGACCCGCTCGTTCTCAGTGCGATGTTGGCGACATACGAGTCTGTGTGTGTGTGTGTGTGTGTGTGTGTGTTTATGTGTGTGTTTGTAACCAGCAACTGGCATTTCTGTCCTCCTCAGTGTGGTTTTGGCTAGGTATGCGTTTGTTTGTGTGGTGTGTTTAACCAGTTCCTGGCAGTCTCATCCTGTTCTCTGTAATGTTGGCGAGGTGTGCGTCTGTGTTGGAGAGGTGTAGGTTGTGTGTAGAATTTCTTGGCAAAAAAAAAAAAAAAAAAACTTTTTCCTGAGTGAAAAGATGTGTAACTAAGTTTCTCTTTCTGTTTCTCTGATCCAGGGCCTAATGATCCTGCTGCAGAATTTACCCACCATGCACTGGGGCAACGAGGAAGTGAGTGTGCTCCTGGCCGAAGCCTACAGGCTTAAGTTTGCCTTCGCAGACGCACCCAATCACTACAAAAGATGAGGCTTCCAGCAGCGTGACTACTGAATCGAGACTCTTGATGGCCCACCCTAAAGCTTCTCGCGGTCCTCTCTGAAACGAGACTCCTGATGGCCCATCATAAAAATTTACTATGACCCATCCTTATATTCCTTATATATGGCCCACCTTGAGACTCTTGATGGCTTACCTTCACACTTTTGATTGGTCCAGCCTGAGACTCCTGAAGGTCCACCCCGAAACACTTGAAACCGTGAAAAACTCTTGATGGCTCACCGTGATACTCCTAATGGTCCACCCCAAGCCTCCTAATGGCCCAGCTTGAGACTACTGATGACCCATCCTGAGACTTTCCATGGCCCACCCTCAGACTTCCATCAGTTGGAAATGGACATTGTTTACGTGTTAAACTGTAGCCTTTTGTTTCTTCTCCTCCAGCTCTGTTCTTACTAACCCCCCCCAACACACACACACACACACACACACACACACACTCCAGACATTACGTATCCCCTCTATATTTAGTCAAGCCCAAAAAAAAGCTTCTCAAAAAAAAAAAAAAAAGATTAACAGATCAGTTTTTGCTGCTCCTTCTTAAATATTTCTCCGTCACCTTGAAGGATTTACAGTAAAGGCTTTGTGTAGGCAGATAAAATGTTGCCAGTTTATTACAAAACCCTGCGTTCTGGCCCAGTCCGAAAGGAAGTACTGACGCAGAGAGCGTGTGAACGCGTGTGAGATTGTGTGTGGGTGACTGAGAAGAAGAGTGTCTGGCACCAAATTTCTCAGCTACATCAAGAGTAATAGCTGAAAGTGCGCTTTTGCACCGAACAGTCTCCATTAGGATCTCCCGTACAGCTGCAGGTCAGGAGTGCGCTGCATTAAAGGCAATAATGACGCATTACTCAGAGAGGAACGACAGAACAGAGACTCTTATCCATGCATCCAGAGAACTGGCTCGAAAAAGAACAAAAAATAAAGAGGAAAGAAACACCCTGTAAGTAGAACGAACGGACAATTTAATCAAACCTTTGTCGGTCTACCTCAGGAGCCGGTCGGTGTGGACCGATGGTCAGATGGAATGCAGTAGCTAGGCCATTCATCTGCCTCTGTGTCAGAACAATAGCCATGACGTTCATACCCTGAACGCTTGTTTTTCTTCTTTTGCTTTACCACAATAAGTACGAATTGCCTTAATTTGGCTACTTTGATTCCGCTAGAAACAGACAGTTTTGCCCTCACAAATGGCTTGTCGATGGAGTTCTAGTTCTTTTGATCAGTTAGCCTTTCAGATGCTTCATTGGAGCCCCGAATCATACTTGTTGCATGATGCTGTCGTTCGTGAGCACGTTCGGGACATAAAAGATCTCCACCGAGTAAGTAGTGGCAGTTTAAAACCTTTGTGCTACGTTCAATCATGGTGTCAGGCTTTTCATTTTTCCCTGTCAGTTCATAATGATGTATGTGAGAGGAAAGAACATGCACTCTATTTTCCTCGGTTTTGTATAACGTTTTGCTTAAATCAGCATTTTTTTTTATTTTTTATTTTTTTTTTTAATACAGTTTACATGAGCCGGGTGGTAAGTTGTGCCTAACATCAGAAAAAGCGTAAACCGTCTCAGATAGTTGTTGTTTTTCGCCTCTGTTTAACGCCAGACATTTCGCTCACAGTAAGCAGGCTCGTGCTGATGTTGCGTTTTTACCGTCTCGCTATGTTGCAGTTTGAAATAAACGACAAATGCAAGCACTGCTTCCTCCTGAGCAACGTTTTAACCGTTCAAAGTGGGGTCAGACGAGAGTTCTGAGCGTTCTGAAAAACCCAGCGCCTTGGACAGGTTTAATTTCAGGAGCAAAAACGTTCTGCTGAAATGCTCCCTGTCAACACAGAATCGTCTCAAAGGGCATCCAGGAGTCGTGGGTATTTTGAAGTGTCGCACAATACTGAATAAGTGATTATCAACACACACCTGCTGTTGCTGCTGTTACTGCTACGCTGAGCTCTGTACAAGGAGAACCTTGTTGATTGACCATCCCTTCTGGTTACCTCACTCATGTAACTAACACATGAAACTTATATATATATATATATATATATATATATATATATATATATATATATATATATATATATATATATATATATTTTTTTTTTTTTTTTCTTCTTCTTTTTCCCCCCTGCAGTGTTTCTTCTTTCCGCAGTGAAAAGCATAGCTCTGGAAATCAGACAAGCAGCGATCCAGACTTTAGTCTTCAAAAACAGGCGATTTTAAATGGGTGTCAGAAAATTTTCTGAAATGTTCTTGACTTCAAATTTGTGTACAGAACAATGACTTTTCAAAGGACTGTAAATAGAGAGAAAATGTGTAAATAAATGCTATACTGTATATGATTAACAATGCCTGTGCCACAAGATATTATCTCCAGTAATTAATCCCAGTAGAATGTGTTTCTCATTCTAATTATACACCAAGTGTACACTGCGCTCAGGTCTGACCTTGCCTACTATCTATTAACTGCAGCAAAAAAAAAAAAAAAAAAAAACACATTTTATTCGCTCGGTGTATAAAGAAGCCTTCAAATGCAGCCGATGGCATGTAATTGCGAGGGTTTCTGTTTTCCGTCATTATTATTGACGTGCATTTGTTCCATTCACGGTCGTGGATCGATGACACGCTTGTGCATACTGGAGCAGGTCTTGTGTGGGGAACGCAGTAAAGTTAAATGATTTCCATGGTAAATCATATGGTCCATTTCGTTTTGACACTTCAGGAGTCTTGCTAACACTGGCTACCGGATTGCTAACATAAGGTACACTAATTATACAGTATAGTTTGTTAGCTGTGGCTTCCTAAGAAATACTTCTTGTGGCCCTTCAGGTGATTACCAATAATTCATCCTTATCCAGTCTAAGAATCCTGATGGCTCATTCAAAAATTTCCCAGTAGTTTACCTTATGGGCAACCATTCTGAAATTCCTGCTTGCCCACCCTGAGTGTAGCAATGGTCCACTCTTCAAATGTTAAAGCCAATCCTGAGATTTCATCGACCAGTAAGGTCAGCCTACTTTCAGATTCCCAGTGATCTCCTCTGAGAATTCCCAACTTGAGACTCCTCTTGGCCCACCTTGAAACTCCTAATAGCCCACCCTTAGAATCCTAATAGTCTATCCCAGTAGCCTACCCTGAGATTCCAAATTGCCCATTTGGAGACTTTCAATGGCCCACCCATAGAATGCTCACAGTTCACCACCTGAATGCTGATGGCCCATCAGCTAACCCCAAGACTCTCTATGGCCTACTTTGAGCCACTACTATACCCAGTGGACAACCCTGAGATTTCTGTTAGCCCATCCTGGACTAATAATGACCCACCCTGAAAATCCCAAAGGCCCATCCTGAGACACTTAAAGGCCAGCCAAAAAATTCCCATTGGCCAACCGGAGAATCCTGATAGTCCAATTTAAGACCTGCCTTGAGTGGAATTTGGTGTACAGATTTTTTGGTTATAGAAATGGCTTCAAGTGGATCCAAATTATCTGCAGTTATGGCATCATTTTAAACCCCAGATTGCAGATTAAAGTCCCACAGAGTACCAGTGCATTTGGGGAAAATGCAACCACTGTGATATTATTGGGCCTAGTTAGAGATCAGGTCCATACTGTATATGTTTGAGAAAGACACAGCAAATCTTTAATATAGAGAAAATGCCTAAAGTGAATAACGAAACCATTTAAAAAAACCTAAATCACATCCGATGATGATGGGCAATGAAGGGAACCTGAAGGAAACTGATGAATAGGCTTTACTGGCCTCATGTTTTGACCATAAAGGTACGGCACAACAATATGACTGGATCTTGCTGTGTCTAAAGCCTCCTCAGTGTGTGTTTCATTCATCACTACATAACACCAGTGTTACATCAGCATCAGTGTTTGTACAGGAGTGTCCAGGCTGCTGAAGGTAAATGTTTGTGAGCTTCCTGTGGCAGCAGGCTGCTGGTTCAATGATTAGAGATTTTTAATGTGCACACTGGTGGTGGTCCCCATCATTAGGCTGACTGATGTTCATGGCAGCACATAATCACAGGATTAGACACTTTAATATGCAGAAGATAATAAAAAAAGAAAAGTGCAGCTCATCATCCTTTCAAAAAAGAAGCAACAGGAAGCCTGATGCATGCCAACAGTATGAATTGTGTGGATATTTGTTTTAAAACAAAACAGTATTCTGGATTGGTTGATTCCTTGTCGTGGTAGAAATGATGCGTGTACAACAGAAACAAGCACAAAAACCCCACGGGAGACTTGTTAGATTTCATATAACACGATTGTCAAGGCTTTCAATCATCCCTCTTTATACTTTCTTTTTTTAGAGAATCAGGATTTTATATGGCCAAGACACGTTTCAAACATCGAATCCGCTTGCCTGAACCATTTTCGTCAGTTTTGCCAATTCGTATAACAAGCTCTTTTTATTCGTCATCACAGAACACTTTCTTTTGATTTAGGCAACCGTTTACCATAAAACTACAAACACCAAAAGTATTTTTAGTAACAGTATTATTAATACAAACATACTTGCTTTTAAATGCCATCAAAAGTATTGATCTAGGACAATTATATATCAATAATTGATGCGATTCAGACACACACTTACTGGGTTTACACTTTGTTCTCATGACAGCGTCTCATTTAACACAATTTCTAATTTATTCTATTCTAACTAGCGAGAAGAATGTGCTTCTGAAATCGAGAGCAGTAAAAATTAAAATCTTACACATTTATGTGTAAAGTCAAAATTTCCCAAATATATTTTGTTTATGTACAGACAAAACTTCACAACAGACAAAATATATATTTGATATTTATTTCATGCAAAATTGGAAAGCTTATTAATATGTACCTTTGAGTAACATGAAATAGAAGACCAGAAGGCATAACATTAAGACCACCCGAATAATATTGTGTTGGACCTCTTTTTGCTGCAAAAACAGTTCTGACCCTTCAAGCATTAACAGCATGAACTTCTTCAGCAGTTTGAGCTACAGGAGATCGTCTGATGGATCGAACCACACGGACCAGCCTTCGCTCTCCATGTGCATCGATGAGCTTCGTCCGCCCACGACCCTGTCGCCGGTTCACCACTGTTCCTTCCTTGGACCACTTTTCATAGACACTGATCACTGCAGACCAGGAACATCCCACGAGAACTGCAGTTTTAGAGATGCTCTGATCCAGTCGTCTAGACATCACAATTAGGCCCTTATCAAACTCGTTCAAATCATTACGCTTGCCCATTTTTCCTGCTTGTAACACATCAACTTCAAGGACAAAACATTCACTTGCTGACTGATGTATCGCCAACAGGTGCCATGATAAAGAGATAGTGTTATTCACTTCACCGCTCATAATGCTATAATGTCATAATATTATTCCTGTTCGGTTTGTACACCCCATATACAGGACACATAAAAAAATAGTCAGGAACAGGACCTTTTTTTTTTTTACTCTGATACAGGCGAAAGGACATGACCAACAATCACTAAAAATACACTTAAACTAAAAAATACCTAAAAACGTGCACATTATATTTGTTATATATGATATCATTTCCTATCAACTGCAGTAGCATGAATCCAGCAAATTTGCATAAAGTTCTGGATGTTATGCTGAAGTAAAATTACACATGGACAGTTTTCAGATGTCCAGCGTTTAATGTCTTTAAATGTCTCTTACTATTTTAAAGCATTAAATACAGTGCATATTCCCCTTTCGTGTACAGTCTAATATAATGGCTGAGAACTTTCTCAGTTGCATTACTCTAGATGACAGAGCTCTTTATTATTCTTTTATTATTTATTTTTATTCATGATTTCTGTTTTTATAAAGTGTTTCAATACAGCCCGAGCTCCTCTATAACACTGTGTGTCTGTAGGCGTGGTGTTAATGTCACTCACTTCGTTTAGTCTCATCACAGAGCTGTTCACACCATACACAAGCTATAAACAGCACAAACGTGGTAACGGCAACCGAGTACGACTACGAGTCAGGAAGTTCATACAGCACATGCGAACTCTGTTAAATCAGAAGTGAAGGAAGATGAGTTCTTTTGGAGTTAACAACAAAAAAAAATACATTCTTCTAACCTGAAATAAACAAAAAATCTAAATTTTCTTTAATGCTGATGTAATCCTGTTTTTCCAGGTGGCGATATTGGCTTAGATTTTCTGACCCTGCTGACCCCTTCGTCCGGATGGCCTGCTTCGCTAAATCTAGAAATAAAAAACTGGCAACCTGACAAATCGGTTGTGTGAAGAGAATCCATCATCTGTTAAGGGTTTAAGTCAGACACTGATGGAAGCAGACAGACAGGCTGTCAATGACAGATTCGATTACCATCTGGGACCGAGTAGGTGCTAATTAACAATGAAAGGAACGAACGTTAAGTAAATACCCGCTGCACGTGATTCTTCTCCGAATCTATCATCATTCAGCTGAGGAAATAGAAAACAAAGAGTTGTACACTGAGACTTTCACACCCAGGAGTCAGAGTAGCACTGAAAAGGTAACAGTAAAAATCAGCGGTTTGTTAATTATCCATTTTTGATTTATTTATAACATAACTATTCATTTACCTTTAACAGGCAATTGAAGAATCAGAGTTTGCTTTGATATTAAATCAGCATGAACAAACAAGTAGTTTTATTTCTAAAACTAAAAATGAATGCATGCATGCTCTGGCAACCCAAAGGAGCTGAGAAGGTTAATGGAGGCTTGGCAGTTCATCACCTCCAACACCTTGGGCAGTAATGAAACAAATTCAATTCAATTCATTTTTATTTGTATAGCACTTTCAACAATGGACATTGTTTCAAAGCAGCTTTGTAAAGATAAAGCAGTAATAAAGACTGTATAAGATTGTTCCTTAACATTGTAAGTTTGTTCCTAATAAGCAAGTCCAGGAAAAACTCCAGAATACCCTTGATTCTCACCATAGATAAATTCTATTCGAAGCAGAGCCTACAGGGTTTTACTGCTCCAGAAAACTACAATGGAAGAACATGTCGACTAAATGTTACAAGATGACATCCTACAGCCCTCTTTATCACCACTGGTCATCTCCTGTCCAACCCAGAACGCTCCTGTTAGTTTTGCATGGACTACAGGAAGCTGAACAGCCAGACTATTATGCATGTTTATCTAATGACTATCCAGTGGGACAGCTTTAAATCCTTGGAAGGTGCCTCCTGGTTCAAAACCCTGGATTTGCAGTCAGGTACACAAAGCATGTACTTGAGTTAAAGTAGAGATTCAGTATTTAAAATATTACTCCAGTACCAGTGCTTTTTAACTTTTACTTGAGTAAATGTACAAAAGTTTTTGCCTTCAAATGTACTTAAGTATCAAAATACTATGATTTATTATAGCTGTAATGAGCAGTGTTGTTTTTGATTACTTACACCAAAAAGTCATTAGTTACTGTTAAAAGTAACTTTTCAGTTACTTTTTTAAAGAACATTCTTTAATTTCCCCCTTTAATGCCCTTTTATGCATTATGATCTATACAAACACAAAACTAACTTAAACACAGTCATTTTTAAACACTATTTTATTTGTCAGAGCAGCACAAACTGAATATATCACAAGGATTTCTGAAATAAATAAAATATATTTAGATTCAAAAACTTAAGTGGCTTCTGCTGTTGTGTTGAGCTCTTAAACATTTTCCTTCCACAGCTTAAGTATGAAAACTATCAATGTAAACAGAACACCAGGTTAGCTTCTAGCTTCGTCGAGGCGTGGAGTTCCTGGAGGTGTTTCAACAGATTGGAGTTGCTGTTTATCGCAGTAGATACGAGCTTCGAACCAGAAAGACACAACTTACATTTGACTTAAAAGTTTTTGTCTTTATACTCAACTAAAGTGAAATAATGAGCATATTTCCACTTAGAGAAACTCGTCTTACTCTCGCCTCGACTCGCCATTACTGCCGCACAGACCTGAATAAACGGAGACACGCCCACAGTGCGTCTTCTTCCTGTTTACAGTGGTTCATCCACCAATCCTACAATGCGTCTCTGCTGTAAACAAGTTAGACTGTAGTCTACACTTCAGCCCAAATTCATTCATTTAAAAAAGTAACGGACAACGCACCATACGGTAACGATAACGGAGTTACTTTATTTTAAAAAGTAACGCGTTACAGTATTAGTTACTGTCAAAAGTAACTTTGTTACAGTAACACCCAACACTGGTAAATGACTTTTGCTTAATCAACTCAGTTTATGTGAAAAGACTCAGTTACTTTCAGCACACTGATCTGTTAATAGAATGATATTATTGAGTCAAACACTGATTGATATCTATTACAATTATCTTAAGCCCCAATCCTTTATTTCAACGACTTCAAAAAAGTAAATAAGCCTAAGGATGCTGTTCGAGTCAGGAGTTTCTTCCATCATTTATTCCTCTCAAAATGTGCTGTATGCTGCTGAACTGATGCTGAACTGTATATTCGTGCTACAGTAAGTAGATACGACCAACCGGCAATCAAAACAAGTTCAAAACAGAGCATGTAAGTTTTATCCACTCATAAAAAGTACGATATTTGATTTTAAAAGTTAACGTCTAAAGCTACTTAACAAAAAATTTACTTTTACTTTACTATAGACCACTGGATGAGATGGCCTTCATCTTCACGCAGGGAGTAAAATGTAATGTAAAACAGTGAAACAATGGTGTCTTGGCTCTAAATGAACTTTAAAATGCTCCCTAGTATTCAGGGGCACCAGGTTGTAGTTTCTATATTTGTCAGTTCTTGATATTGTCTGGGATTACATTTTTGTCGCTTTTTCCCAACATATATACAGCAAAATATATAGTTTTAAATGAGTTTTTTGAATATATACTGTATATATCAGCATATCCCATGTTCGTATATCTATATGAAATTAGTATAATCAGTATGAAATTCAGCACAGATTTGGAAATAATTAACATTCACACAGTGAATTGGTGCTTTTTTTTTTTTCTACCACCTTATGCTGTTTTTCTACTACATGGTCACTGAAGGAAGGATACAATCTCCACTGTCCTGCGTGTCAGCACCTGTTCTCATAGCAACAGGAAGTGTCTTTGCCTTTATTCCCCCTCATCTTGTCGGTGTCACGCAGCCTCTGATGACTGTGGCGTTGGAGGCCAGGAAGGCAGACAGAGCGCTCAAACCCATTCCCTCATGTACCACTGAAGGCTGTTCCCTCAAGAATGACAAATGCTAACATTGCAGCTTCAAATCAATTTCGCCAGACTGCTTTTTCGCCCCTATCACTGCTGTTCCCACCTTTCTCCGTCCTTGGACTCGATGTCCTCTATCAACACCAGGCAATATGTTAGCGGCTCAGCAGACTGCGTCTGAGGCGTCGTCTCGTTTCCTGATTGAGACACGGTGAGCCGTGGGAATCTCGCAAAACTGCCCTTTGTACTGTATCTGTAAAGCCCTGAAGCTGGAATAAACACATCAGGTCCTGCTTCTACAGTCACAGATGATATGTTAGATGTGTCATGCTGTGGCTGACATGTACATGACTGCTCACATGCTTCTCTAATAAGACAAGCTGCAGTAGGGAAGCCTTGTATGCTGTATAATATTCTGTCTTTTTCTTTTATAGTCAAAATTATGATGTCTAATGATGATGAATTGTGGGTTTTATCAGATTTTAGAATTTTTGAGAAAAAAAAAAAGACTAGCCATGATGTGCAATATTGCAAATCATTCCACCACTTTCATGTTTCATGTTTTCAATGAATCTTTGAACTTTATGTAGGGAATTATTCATGAATTCATGTATTCTGCACACTATAGACAGTAAGCGATAGGAAAATGATTATATTTTGAAATTATTTTTGTTATTTGCTTATTCAACTTTATTTGAAATTTTATAACTACTATTTTTTTCTATTCCTTTAACTGAAATTCATTCGTTGGATGTCAGCCATTAAAACGCTGAGTTCTCGATTCTGATCAATGAGAAGGTACTGATCAAATTTCTACAGCACTTCAAACTGTAGTCAGCCATAACATTAATTCCACCTGCCTAATATCGGGTATATTGGTCCTACTTGTGCCACCATTACTGTTTCCTCGTCTGTCTAAAATCTTGAAGGTGTGCTGCGGTATCCTGGAGGTTATAAGATGGAGCCTCTACGGATCAGACTTGTTCGACCAACACGTTCAACATTTTCTCGATCAGCTGCCCTTTTTTCCCCAGGCAAATCAGTGAGCCTTAGGCACCCAGGAGCCTGTCACGAGTTCACCAGTTGTCATATGGATTTTTAAAGGTTCTGCTGACCATTTTACACCTGAACCACCCCACAAGACTTGTTGTTTTGCCTAGTAGATGCCTAGTCCCAGTCATCTACCCATCACATTTTGGCTCTTTTGTGAGAGTGACGTTGACCCTCACATTTCCAACACATCAACTTTGACTGTTTACTTGCTGCATGATATACTGTATTCCCTTTAAAAGGTAAAGGATGTCAGCAACCTTTTGTTATAGTCATGGAAGAGGGTAGTTGTGAGGGTAGTTTTGTGCTGACATGGGTCACTGAATCTCTGATCAGACTTCATAGAAGGTAGCCCAGTGTCGAGTATGATATATTCCGTATTTTCCGACTCACTGAAGCCGTGCACTGTATCATCTCTGATGTGTATATCTGTTTCTTCCTGAAGATGGGGGCATTTTTCCAGTCGCAGAACTCCTGAAGGCAAGTATCAATAAAAAGTCATCTGACCTGAACGCTGATACATCCATTATTGCAAAGTTCATCTCCAAAAGTCATATCAGATATTTCTGAATGACATACAGTTTTATATATTATAATTCGATAACAGATAGCAGATGTACACAAACTGCACATTGGGTGATCCACAACAGGAAGTACAGAATGTCATTTTCTTACAGCTTAGCCATCAGAACGTTAGCAGCATTCCAGATACACCAATCCACCAGTGACTGTTCGCCTTAATCTAACACGAACATGCTGAATATTAATCATTCATGCTAACGAGGCGGGCTGCATAATAAGGGCTGATGGGGCTCTGCTTCGATTCGAGCCTTAATCTTAAACTCCAGTCAGCTTAACCTGATGAACAGCCGCATGTGAGTCAGGGTCATGATGGTGGTGCCACAAGACCAGGGCACTGGTGGCAGATACAGAGTACATAGGGACTAGGCAGCCAGCAGCTCAGTTTAAGAGCTGATACTAGAGTTTGGCTTCACACTCCATGCTGGCTTTACTGTAGGACTGTTGCATCCAACAGAGCTGCCAAAGCAAGCACAACACTCGCAAGATCTGCTGATGTGTGAGGCTGATGGCTCCCAAGTGTTGTAACTGGCTAAGTGGGTTGTGTCCTAAAATGACTTAGTTCTGCTCTTCTAACAATCTCTAGCAGCGCTGACGAACTGTAGACTTTTGGCAGCTCACGGAGACAGACTCGAGCAGACATCGATGTTCCCTGCAAATGTGTTCGGCTCTTTGAAGTTTTGTGAGTAGCAGTTCAAACAGATGTAGTGACAAGCTTCACGTGTTCTGGAGGATGTAAGAGTCCCGACATCAGCCTTCCATGTGGAACAAAAACATTTCTTTCCGTGAATGGTAAGATCTGGTGTTTGACATGTTCTGGTGAACAGGAAAAGAATAGGAACAGAACAACAGCGTGACATGTTTTGCCATTATTCCTGATAGTAGATATGTTTTAATCACCTGTGTGATTTATTTCTTCGCTCTTTGTCGGTTCCTTCTCTACAACATCAGAAAGATACGACTATTTCTGTCCATGCAGGCTGCTCGGGTGCTTGTTCAGTCTCTTGTCATTTCGAAACTGGACTACTGCAGCTCTCTGCTGGCAGGTCTTCCTCTGAACGCTATTCGTCCACTGCAAATAAAAATGCAACTGTGTAACTTGTGTTCAACACACCACTGCTGCGCTCCCTTCACTGGCTTCCGGTAGCTGCAGGTATCAGATTGAAAACTCTGATGCTTGCCTACAAGGCCAAAAATGGACCAGCACCATCTTACCTCAGACTGCATCACTCCTCGCACTGCACCACACTGTCTGAGATCCTCCAGCACTGCTCGACTGGTCCCACCTTCTCTCAGGGGAAGAGGTAAGTATACTTCAAGGCTCTTCTCTGTTCTGTTCCTTTAATGTCTGAACAGTGGAGTCACTGACTACCCTCAAGACCTACTGCTTCCTGAAACACCTAAACTAGCACTTTTCCTGCTTTGCTTTGTCTTTATATATATTTACATATATATATATTTTTTTGTTTTGTTTTGTTTGTTTTTTCTTTTTCAAACAATCCTCTAAATTGTAGGCTGATGGAATCCCTAATTTTTTTAATCTAGCGAATCAGTATTGATTAATTAATTGATAGAGACTCAAATCACTTTTGTATGTCGCTCTGGATGAGGTCGTCTTGCTAAATGATGTAAATGTAAATATTACATTTCTGTTTTAAGATCCGGAAAGATCAGAAAGAGTGGAGTGTACATTCTGGACAATGCTTGGAGGTATATACCACCTGTGCATTATGATTAAACATGAAAAAACAACCCTAATGTGGTTAGAATATTGTGCAAGAGACATAACAGCATCATCTGAAACACACGCCTGCTGCAACATATTTCATTACCTGTTACTATTTTTTGCACAGCCTGCAAAAACAGGCCATAAGAACAAATCTTGGGCTTGAGCACAGGCACTGAAAGTAAAGAATAAAACAGTGGAGGGTGTAGGAATATCAACAATATTTCTATTTATTAGTGTTTTCATAATCAATTTTTCTAATCTTTTCTTTGATCTTAAATATGAAGTGACAGGTGAAGTGAATAACAACTGTATATCATTTAATGATACATGTAAAGGAAGTAGTAGCTCAGTAGCTAAGGCTCTGGGTTACTGATTAGATGGTTGGGGGTTCAAACCCTGGTATTGCCAAGTTGCATCTCTTGGGCCACTGAGCAAGGCCCTTAACCCTCAGTGGTCCAGGGATCTGGACCACTCTGTACCCTCTTCCATGACTATATGAGTCTATATGTTTTTACAAGAAAGCCAGGGATTTCAAGAGCATCCACCCAAAACTGAAATGCGTTCCCCTTGTTTCTCCATACCATCGAATGAGGAACGGAGTGGACGCACGACTTCTGCTCCTAAGCGAAGCCTTTCCCGCGAGCTGTTTTCAGCTGCGCAACTCGCCGAACAATTAGCAAGCTGATGAATAAGTAATGGAGTGTTCGAAACAAACAAAGCCCATGATAACCTAACAAAAGGTTGCTAATAGGAAAGCAGGCACTCTCAGAACGTGGGGACGAACCGTTAACTGCGCTGACAGATTGTGACAGGTGTTGTGGGATCGCAGCTCCATGCTTGTTAAGTGTGCAGCGACAGCGACCAAAAATACATCTTATAATCTCATCATAAGTCTCGTTTGAGCCGAAGATTACGGAGGGACGCGGCGTGCAAGTTGGGGGAAAAAAAACTAAAAAGTCATTGACATGCACGAGCAGCTACTCAGATGGTTTCTAAAATTACATTATAGTAAATTATAAATGGAAATTGAAGGCAGTAATTTAAAAATCCTTGATTAGAATAAATGCTGTAATATTAGCGAATAATCAAAAGGAAACCAAGGCTAATGCCACAGCCTGTGACTTAAGGGCCACTGATAATTACATTTGTTTGTTTTGGAGAATAGAGGCCACTTTTTAATAACCACACCACCACAACTAATCAGAGGCCATGATCAAAAGTGGCTGCTTGTATTGATGAGGACATGGCACTCAGGGACAGTCCTACATTTGCATCCGCTATGTCTTATCCGGAATGCAGTGAGCATGCGCTTGGTATGGAATTCATTTTTTTTTATTTATGTTGCAGCTATGTAGTGTAGCATTCAGGAATGCATGTAGGAATTCATCATCCACGGCTGAGATGCAATTCTGAAGACACATAAAGGAAGTAGTTGTGTGGTGTTGGTAAAAAGAGTGAATAAAAAAATGGCAATGTGTAGCTCTGTGAACCTGTTTCACAGATTTTGTTGAGAACTGAGGATATGCTTTATTTATACTGTGGGGTGAAACCGAGTGTATATGATGGAGTGATAACAAACAAACTCACCGTTTGTTTTTGGTTAAAGATGTTTGTTGAGATTTGTGGAGACTTGCTGATGGTTTTATGTTTGTTGTGGTTAGAAATTTGGTTTAAGATGTTTGTTAGAGTGTTGGTTGAAGAGGTTTGTTGTGGTTAGAATGTTGGTTAAAGAGGTTTGTTGTTATTTGAGTGTTGGTTGAAGAGGTTTGTTGTGATTAGTGTTGGTTGAAGAGGTTTGTTGTGATAAGAGGGTTGGTTGAAGGAGTTTGTTGTGGTTCAACTTTTGGTTAAAAGAGTTTGTTGCAGTTAGAGATTTGGTTAAAGAGGTTTGTTGTGGTTAGAGTGTTGGTTGTAGAGGTTTGTTGTGGTTAGAGTGTTGGTTGTAGAGGTTTGTTGTGGTTAGAGTGTTGGTTGTAGAGGTTTGTTGTGGTTAGAGATTTGGTTAAAGAGGTTTGTTGTGGTTAGAGTGTTGGTTGTAGAGGTTTGTTGTGGTTAGAGTGTTGGTTGTAGAGGTTTGTTGTGGTTAGAGTGTTGGTTGTAGAGGTTTGTTGTGGTTAGAGATTTGGTTAAAGAGGTTTGTTGTGGTTAGAGTGTTGGTTGTAGAGGTTTGTTGTGGTTAGAGTGTTGGTTGTAGAGGTTTGTTGTGGTTAGAGTGTTGGTTGAAGAGGTTTGTTGTGGTTAGAGTGTTGATTGAAGAGGTTTGTTGTGGTTAGAGTGTTGGTTGAAGAGGTTTGTTGTGGTTAGAGTGTTGGTTAAAGAGGTTTGTTGTGGTTAGAGTGTTGGTTGAAGAGGTTTGTTGTGGTTAGAGTGTTGGTTAAAGAGGTTTGTTATGGTTAGAGTGTTGGTTGTAGAGGTTTGTTGTGGTTAGAGTGTTGGTTGTAGAGGTTTGTTGTGGTTGGAGTGTTGGTTGTAGAGGTTTGTTGTGGTTAGAGTGTTGTTGAAGAGGTTTGTTGTGGTTAGAGTGTTGGTTGTAGAGGTTTGTTGTGGTTAGAGTGTTGTTGAAGAGGTTTGTTGTGGTTAGAGTGTTGGTTGTAGAGGTTTGTTGTGGTTAGAGTGTTGGTTGTAGAGGTTTGTTGTGGTTAGAGTGTTGTTGAAGAGGTTTGTTGTGGTTAGAGTGTTGGTTGTAGAGGTTTGTTGTGGTTAGAGTGTTGGTTGTAGAGGTTTGTTGTGGTTAGAGTGTTAATTGAAGAGGTTTGTTGTGGTTAGAGTGTTGGTTGAAGAGGTTTGTTGTGGTTAGAGTGTTGGTTGTGGAGTTTTTTTGTGGATGGAGTGTTGGTTGTAGAAGTTTGTTGTGGTTAGAGTGCTGGTTGAAGAGGTTTGTTGTGGTTAGAGTGCTGGTTGTAGAGGTTTGTTGTGGTTAGAGTGTTGGTTGTAGAGGTTTGTTGTGGTTAGAGTGTTGGTTGTAGAGGTTTGTTGTGGTTAGAGTGTTGGTTGTAGAGGTTTGTTGTGGTTAGAGTGTTGGTTGAAGAGGTTTGTTGTGGTTAGAGTGTTGGTTGTAGAGGTTTGTTGTGGTTAGAGTGTTGGTTGAAGAGGTTTGTTGTGGTTAGAGTGTTGGTTGTAGAGGTTTGTTGTGGTTAGAGTGTTGGTTAAAGAGGTTTGTTGTGGTTAGAGTGTTGGTTGTAGAGGTTTGTTGTGGTTAGAGTGTTGGTTGTAAAGGTTTGTTGTGGTTAGAGTGTTGGTTGTAGAAGTTTGTTGTGGTTAGAGTGTTGGTTGAAGAGGTTTGTTGTGGTTAGAGTGTTGGTTGTAAAAGTTTGTTGTGGTTAGAGTGTTGGTTGTAGAGGTTTGTTGTGGTTAGAGTGTTGGTTGAAGAGGTTTGTTGTGGTTAGAGTGTTGGTTGAAGAGGTTTGTTGTGGTTAGAGTGTTGGTTGTAGAGGTTTGTTGTGGTTAGAGTGTTGGTTGAAGAGGTTTGTTGTGGTTAGAGTGTTGGTTGTAGAAGTTTGTTGTGGTTAGAGTGTTGGTTGTAGAAGTTTGTTGTGGTTAGAGTGTTGGTTGAAGAGGTTAGTTGTGGTTAGAGTGTTGGTTGTAGAGGTTTGTTGTGGTTAGAGTGTTGGTTGTAGAGGTTTGTTGTGGTTAGAGTGTTGGTTGTAGAGGTTTGTTGTGGTTAGAGTGTTGGTTGAAGAGGTTTGTTGTGGTTAGAGTCTTGGTTGTAGAGGTTTGTTGTGGTTAGAGTGTTGGTTGTAGAGGTTTGTTGTGGTTAGAGTGTTGGTTGTAGAGGTTTGTTGTGGTTAGAGTGTTGGTTGTAGAGGTTTGTTGTGGTTAGAGTGTTGGTTGTAGAGGTTTGTTGTGGTTAGAGTGTTGGTTGAAGAGGTTTGTTGTGGTTAGAGTGTTGGTTGTAGAGGTTTGTTGTGGTTAGAGTGTTGGTTAAAGAGGTTTGTTGTTGTTAGAGTGTTGGTTGAAGAGGTTTGTTGTGGTTTCGGTTTTGGTTGAAGAGGTTTGTTGTGGTTGTAATTTTGGTTGAAGACGTTTGTTGTGGATTGCTGTGGCTTCAATTCTAAATGAGTAAAATATGTATCTTTTTGAAAGAATCATCCTTAGCCATCAGCACTTTATTAACAAAAAATAGAAAAATAAATGCAGTGTTTCTCAGTGGTTTTTATCAAGTGTACATGATCATGATTCACTGTTAATTAACCATTTTTTAATCAATTACAAAGATAACTCCATCCTTTATTGTAACATACAGGGAAAAAATCTACCAATAAAGAATTATAGACTGGTGACAATGAAAGGAATAGCCAGTAATTCAGTTCTGCTGTATTATTAAAAGCATTACTGCTAATCAATAAAGTTCTTCTGACTGTTCTTTACCATGATACCAGTGGTTTCTTTCAGGTAGAAGGTTCACAGGAATCGTTTAATGAGCATGAGAGTGAATCACATGCTATAGCAATTAAACCCAATAACCAGATCTCATCCTAACAGGACTAAAGATTAGGAACTAGACAGCCCTTTCTGCCAGATCACTACCTGAGGAAATCTATTTTGCAGTAGAGACTTATAGAATTTATAACAAGGAACATTGTGGTTGTTCTTGTTTCTTGTGGTGGCCAAACATCTTACAAAAGCAGGTTTTGTTCGTTTCCTTTTATTTATTTATTTTACTTTCATTTGTAATTCATCTGTAAACACATGGACATACATGTTAAAAGGTTAACATAATCAGTTGACCTAAAAAAAATAAAAAAAATAAAAAAGTTGTTCACTGTAGGTAGGTTATAAACCAAATTGTGTGTCACCTTGATCTTATCTGACCTTTCATGTGGGAGGTGTAATTAGTTACATGCCCAGATGCATTTACTCTAAGCACCCTGAAAAATCATGCTCCAATCTGCATCTATATAAAAACAAGTAAAGTAACAATAAAATATTATTATTAAAAAGAGATAACTAAAATATATTTGTAAATACAACTAGAGTATATTATCAATATTTTATCAACAAGAATCATCACCATCATCATCATATTCAAACTTATATTTTAATTGCACTTGTTTATTAAACAGTGTTATTTTAATAGAATTTTCAATGTAGTGTAAATGAATTATACACAGAACAAAATATTGGTTTAGTGACTGTGTGGTGTTTCTCTGCTTCTCTCCAGGTCTACATGGGTCTCTTCGAAAATGTGTTTCCAGGATAAGCAAGACTGTTTACCAGTTTATACATTTGTGTACTAACTTTCTTTGAGTCTACAAACTATTTTTGAAAAGGCATACAGTTTCTGCCAAAAGGCTATACAAAATGTCAAATCTTTGCATATTTAGAGTTAAAAATAACGCTTAATGTTAAGATAATGTGTGTACTTGCCTTTTTCCGTGCAGTAATATGTTCATTATTTTAAAATTATAATAGCAATATTGGTATAATGGCTTTGGATATTTGCTTCGTGATAGAATAGGAATAGAAAACAGACCCATGACCCCTAAAAGAAATTCTGGATGTGGCAGCAAAGAAGAAATGAAATGAATAACGTGTTAAGACTGGATGAGATATTCCTCAATGTGTGTGGGTTCATCCTTCCATTATTGTTATTGATCTCAGATGAAGGCTGTGAGGGTCAGCAGACAGAAGCTCTATAATCTGTTTGTTTTTAGCATAGTTTTACCTGTTGCCACATTAAAGATCTACTGTCATCATGAGCAGAGAAAGCTTCCTGCCTCTATTAATATGAACCCTTGAATGAACACGATGCTCTCCTCTGTAAGAATGCTATGTTGTCAGAGCCTGCAATAAATGTCAAATGTTATTGACAAGAACGTGGTTCAGTAGGTATGGATTTTTACATTCGTTTAGCAGCCTCGAGAAGGCGTCTTGTCGTCTGTGCACTCGAAGGCTTTCCTGTGGGAGCAACCTTCAGGATCAGCATGCTGTCACAGTTTTGCTATGCTAACAGTGAGTACCATGTGCCTCACAGGCCTACAGTGGTGTGAGGGTGAAGAGTAGGTCACAGCTCTGCTGCTGGAGCGTGTCTGACGCTGACAGCTCAACTTAAGGGGGAGTTTTCTTTTAATTTATGATCCTGAGTGTCTCAGTAATATTCATGGGGTGCAGATAATAATATATCTGGCAATTTTAACATGATGTAAAATGGTGTTTTATTGAATGGGATTCAACCGCGGTATTAGTGACATGGTCTCTGGTTCAATCCTGAGCATGTGTGGCATTTTACATGTTCTCAAAGTGTCTGCATGGGTTTCCTCTGGGTTCTTCAGTTTCCTCTTAAGTGGGAAGTAACGAAGTACAAATACTTAATTACTATACTCAAGTAGATTTTTCTGGTATCAGTAATTTACTTCAATTATTTTTCTGACAACTTTTTACTTTTACTCGTTACATTTTTACACAAATATCTCTACTTTCTACTTTTTACATTTTTAAACCAGGCTGGTTACTTTAGTTTTCATCTATTGGTGGAGACTTATCAATATATATTACAAAATACATCATTCGAATCTGTAAAGGGTCTACTTTTATTTGTACACAATCATAATAACAAAACGCTGTGTTTTTGTAAAATAAAGAAAACACACAGGGGGCGCTCTCTGCCGTCTCTGTCTTCTCTCTTCACAGACACACAAATAAAACAACCCGAATCTCAGTGAAAATTTCCCCGACGGACATTGAATATATAAAGTTGGAAAAGTCTATTTTCAAATAAACCATATCCAATACAAATATTCTTTGATGATATAATCCATATGAAAGTTATAAGAGGTGCAGTTTCTCCAGTATCACCTCATTAACCGTCCGTGTGGAAACATAGCAAAGGTTCCATTTGGTGTCCTGATAATTTATGTAATTTAAAACACCATAATTACTTTAAAATGTTTAAAAAAAAAATGTTTTATCTTCATGCTCTATGTTGAGTTTGGTTTCACAAATACTTAACATACATTTGCATAAAGCATCAATATTTGTCCATGCCCATGTTGATTAGAGTATTAAAAACAGAAAAGTATTGATTAAAATTACATTTAGAACAGATAAAATGTCTTTTTTTAAAATAAAGTTGTGATTAATCATGAGTTAACTCGTGACAATCATGCGATTAATCGTGATTAAATATTTTTATTCAACTGACAGACCTAATATTAATATAATGAGAGGTCCAGTTACCAGTGTGACACTAAAACAGGTAGAAGTAATAACTACTTTTTACTTAAGTACGTCAGAGCTTCTGTACTTCTACCTGAGTGAAGAATGTGTGTGTGTGCGTTTGCTATTTCTGCCTGCTTGTAGGTGGGATTGATTTTTTGGGTGTATTTCCATGCCCGGTTTTCAGGGATCCACTGTGACCCTGACCAGCATCATGTGAAGCTGAACGGATAAATTAATAGTTTTTATATATATATATATATATATATATATATATATATATATATATATATATATATATATATATATATATATATATATATATATACACACAGTAACAGTAACAAAGTAAATGTAATTTGTTACAGTACTTAAGTAGTTTTGTAAACAAGTTTTTTTGTGTATCTGTTTTTGACTTAAGAATTTCCATTTAAAGAGACTTTCACTTGAACTTCACTATATTTTTAAGTCAAATATTTTACTTTTTGCTTAACTACATTTTGTGAAATCTGTTTTTTTTTTTTGTTTATGAGCGGATAAAAACTTAGCCGGTCAAGCACACAGCAATCCACTAATCAGTGTTGAGCGCACACTCTGTTTTGAACTTGTTTTGATTGCCGCTTGATAGTGTCTATTTATCACGAACATACAGTTCAGCATCAGTGCAACAGCAAGCAGAACATTTAGAGATGAATGATTGATGGAAGAAACTCCTGACTCGAACTCGCCACAGCACCCCTGACCTTATATACACGATTTTTTTACACAGGTGAAAAGAAGGTTTTGGTCTCGTGATCATTTTAATTGATATCAATCAGTGTTTGACTCAGTAACATCATTCTATTAATAGACTGGTGTGTCTTTTCACATAAACTGTGTTGAGAGCAAAGAGAAAGAGTCTTGTGACAAAAATGATAATAGGAACATTATAGCCATAATAAAACATAGTACTTTGGATACTCAAGTACATTTAAAGGCAAATACTTTTACATAAGTGAAAGCTTAAAAGGAGCACTTTTACTGGAGTAATATTTTCCAGAGTGTATCTCTACTTTTACTCAAGTACATGGTTTGAGCACTTCATCCACCACTGGTAACATGTGACTGTAAAGTATGTCAGATAAAAATGAAAAGAAAGAAGGGAAACCGATTTCACTGCAAACACCCATTACAGGAATTCAGATCAAATCAATGTAAGCTAGTTATTCAGCTTCTTAAAGTGCTTTAACGTTTAAAAAATCTACAGTATTTGTGCGAGCAGAGCAAAAATGAACAAAATCTATATTGGCTATATTAAGTCTAAAATGTCAGCTACTCAATATTAATTTCTTGCTTAAAAAAACCTTGCGTGGAAACAATATCACACTGCAGTCATGCGCTTATAGTAATATTAGTATGGCACCATTTCATTACAGCCCTGTGCCTACAGCTTGTTCACAATTGTGCTTATATCATACAAAACCGTTCTCTTGAATTTCACCTAAAAGGAAAACTAATTGATTATGTGCTAATAAACACACCAGTTAAATAAAGAACAATTTCCAGGTGTCCGCTGAGTTGCTCAATTCAACACCCGTGTCTGTGTTTTTGTATTCTTAATGGCAAGTCCAAGTGTCCAGCAGGTGTTATTAATTTACCACCCACTCTGGACTTTGATTACCTGCCCTTCAGGAGCAGCACATCCCCCCTCCTTTCCTCACTCACCCCACAGCTGTCCACGCTCCAGCTGCAGTTATTTCTCACTGCTTTATGCTCGTTTTTAATAACGTGATGTTAACTGTGCACATGAAATTTTAATACCGTGTCTGTACCCATATAGGAATGTAATATAAAATATACCCCAGCATACTCTCTTTATTTTGAAGCATATCGCCAATAAATTGCAATATATTCCATTTTCATGTGGGCATTATCCGGGGCCCCTGCGTCCCCGTAAACATTGCTGTAGACTTATTTATAGAGTAATAAGCCTTTAAGAGTAGCTGCAGTGGTTACAAATGCAGGACTGCTGCATTTAAAACTGATCCTTTTTTGCACACAGATAGGCTTTAAAAAGGTCTCTATGCTCCAACCCAAGCCAAATCCAATGATTACTGCTGATTATCCAACAACTATCTTTCTAATTCAAGGTGGAAAATAATGAAAGAAAAGAAACAGTGGAATTTACACAGAAGACTAAAAGGACCAGACAGTCGACTCAAACCACACAGACAACAATAGAACATAGAACAATAGGACAAACAACAAAAAGAATACTTTAAATATTTGATCTGTACCCTAAACCTATTGAACTAAATGTTTCATAACTTAGCAAAACCTTTTCCAACCCTTCTACCATGCACATCTTTAGTTTTAATGGCATTTCACAGAAGCTTAGTGGAGATTTTTGTGTTGCCAATTTGAAAACGTGTTATAAACCAATATTTTCGAACATCAAAAATGTATTTGGTCAGTCTTGATTTGACGATAATGTCTGCCAGGTTTAATAAAGATTTGATAAAGTGATTTATCTTCGCTTATGAGAGTTTTTGCTTGCTTTGAGCAGTTGAACCAGTCCTGAATTATGACCCACAGTACAATATGCTGCAGTATATCACTACCATTAGGCCTATCATTCATCTTTTTTTTCCCTGAGTGACAGGCAGGAGTACTAAATACTAAATGATGGAAAACAGAGCACTCCAATTCTGCTCTAACATCCACAATGCAATCAAAAGGAAAGATATGTGAGAGGAATAGACTGTGTGCTTGTGGTGTGATTAAATGATGACCTGAAAGTAGGTAATGATGATGGATGACAAGAGTGCTTTTAAAGATAAAAGTTACAGTAATAGAGGTAACAAATTAAAAAACGATATAATGCGAGCATCTTAGGTGGCGTTTATTGTCAGTAAACAGTTTAGTTGTAATTAACAGCACATTACAGCACTGTCATAAAGATCATACTGACAGTGATATGCACATGTCCATCATTTGAACTATATTAGCAAGAGACAAAAACAGCATAGGATAAT
This sequence comes from Silurus aristotelis, assembly GCF_946808225.1. Lineage (NCBI taxonomy): Eukaryota > Metazoa > Chordata > Actinopteri > Siluriformes > Siluridae > Silurus > Silurus aristotelis. Next base: position 12,013,443 of record NC_139597.1, on the reverse strand, counting down.
TAAATGCACACCTTATTGATTAAAAGGGGTTGAAATATGATACATGTACCTGATCTGCAGCCGTGTTCCAGTAGATGTCTAAAAACTAACATCCACATGAATACCTTGACCCAAGGTTTTCCAGCAGAACATTGCCCCGAGCTTTTGCCACAGTGCATCTGCCGTCTCTTCCCTAGTGAGCAATGCAGTCACACTCAGCTTTCAACATGATGTCAAAGAAAATATGATTCATCAGACCAGGCCACATTTATATATTGATCCATAGTCCAGTTCTGATGCTACCATCATTGGTGTGGGTCATGGTCAGCATGGGGTCTCTGAGCGGTTGGCAGCTACACACCTTTATACACAGCAAACTGCAATGCATTGTGTGTTCGGACACATTTCTATCATAGCCAACATTAACTGATTCAGTAAATTGTGCTACAGGAACTCTCTGGATCGGACCAAATGGACCAGCCTTTGCTCCTAATGTGCATCAAAGAACCTTTTGTGTCCCTGATCCTGTTGCCGGTTTAGCAGTTATTCTTTCTAGGACCACATTTGGTCGGTACTAACTGCACACCACATACTGCATACAGTACCAGGAACACCTTACATGGCATTTTGGAGATGCTCTGATCCAGCTGTGCCAAATTTTCCTGCTTCCAAAACATCAACTTTACGAACTGACTGTTTAATTGCTGCCTAATATATTAACATTTGCAACATTTGGCAAGCACTTTTATCCAGAGCGATTTGCAATTACATTTTACCAATTACATTTACAATTAACACACCTGAGCAGGTGGATTTAGGGTCTTGCTCAAGGTCCTAGCAGGGGAATTTTGTGGAAGTACATATACATATAATAGACTATATATTTCCATATACACACACACACTTATACTTTAGCTCAGAGACATATAAATGAATGTTTAATTTTCCTGAGCGTTATTAATAAAGAAGGCTTCATTTTAAGACGTATATTTCTCATTTGATTTAAATTGGTTCTCTTGAATTTTAAATTTCTGTCTTAATTTAAAGCAATAATCATTTTGACAAATGAGAACACAGTGACACCAGAGTTTCTGAATATCAATGACCTGAATTCAGAAATCTAATTTATTTAATACGACCCCTAAGGCCTTTGTTGAATTTAAAAGGCTTTAGATAGAGCTGACTTCTAGAGATATTCATGAGTATTAGGAACCTATCAAGATATCTGAACACCTTGATGAGAAGAGAATTCTAACAGAGCAGACTGGACAGTGTGGTTATTTGTCCTGGCAGTCTGAGAAAGAAAAAACTGAAGAATGGACGTCATCTGTGTGATTATCAGCGCTTATGACCAAAATGAACTGAGCAAAAGTTAATGAGTCTAATAGATAATGTAGGACCCGCTTAGTATTATTTATGGCAGTTTCTTTCTCATTCTAATGCTAATTCCTTTATAAAGTGGGAACCTCAAATTTTAAAACCAATTTGTATTACGTTCATGTAACTTATAAAATATCTATTTAAATGTATTGGACCTTCGAATCGTTCTGTCTGTCCATCCACCCACCCATCCACCCATCCACCCATCTATCTATCTATCTATCTATCTATCTATCTATCTATCTATCTATCTATCTATCTATCTATCTATCTATCTATCTATCTATCTATCTATCTATCTATCTATCTATCTATCTATCCATCCATCCATCCATCCATCCATCCATCCATCCATCCATCCATCCACCCACCCACCCACCCACCTACCTACCTACCTAACCCCCCCCCCCCCCCTATTTAGAATACTTTTGCCAATTATATAATTTATTGATTTAATATAACCTACTTTAATCATAGATACTGTGTGAAGTTTGGCTATTTGACTTACCATGGACTTTCTCCCAGCTAAAACACATCTGGCCATTCTCTTCTAACATAACTCATCACTCAAATCTAGACATTTGTTGTATGTAAAAATCCCAGAATATCAGTACTTTCTAAAACCTACAAATTTGTACTACTTTACATTGTTTTGTTTTTTTTGTTTGTTTGGCTTGTGTTTGGGTTCCTATCAAAGTTCCGTTGTTGCTTTTCTTATGTAACCTCAGGGAATCTTCCCTTGCCACTATTTGCAAATTAGGCATTTCACTAAACATGATTATATATAGTATAGTACAACGGAAGCACAATGGAATAGTGGGTGTATCTCACACACCAATACAAGAGTGTTTGTACCACTGGCAAGAACTTAACTGAACATTAAATAATAAATATATAAAGAGCACTTCATTTAGCTAAATGAAGCAAAGCACTGGTTCTATTTAATTTCACTATGTTCTCGCTAACACAAAAGAGCACTTCTTTGTGTACGTACACACATCGTGTGAACATAAACACCATTGCCTGTTTATTATTATGGCTTCTTTTTTTTTTGGGCGCACGGCTCATTTGGCCCCTTTTATTGCATAAAATCAATTTGTCCTTTTTTTGTAGCTCAAGTGAAGTTAAAGAGCTTGAGGTGACACATGGTCTCTGTGGTGCGCTGCCCCGCTGCTTGCTACATTCACTTGCCTCTGAGAGGAAAATGAGACTTTAAACCACGTTCACACAGAGAGCAATGCTCTGACCCCCACACATTTTCTCTATGTCCCCCTTTTTTTTCCCTCATTGCGAAGCTTTTAATGTGTCAAATAGATATTTGTGACATGGAAGGTTTGTTCTTTTCCATTTCCCCCAGCAATCAGAGTAAGTGCAGAGAAGTACATGTTTAAGATGTTTTGTTGCCATGGTAATTATGCAATTCAGCACATTTACATAAGGCAGCATAAGGATAAAGATACCACTAACTGAGCAATTAAGTCCACACATACTACAGTTGAAAACTAATAGGAAGTGGAAAAGTGCCATATCCATGTTGTTTGTTGCCTGTTACAATAAAAATTAAAACTTTTTTTAAGATTATTTTTTAAAGGATTCCATTAACTAAAAGACAGGAGGTGGCGCTGGAGGTAGCAGAGCTGAAGATGTTGAGGTTCTTGTTGGGAGTGCCGAGGATGGATAGGATTAGAAATGAGTTTATTAGAGGGACAGTGCATGAGGACGTTTTGGAGACAAGGTGAGGGAGGCGAGATTGAGATGGTTTGGACATGTGCAGAGGAGGGACATGGGGTACATCGGTAGGAGAATGCTGAGGATGGAGCAACCAGAAAGGAGGAAAAGAGGAAGACCAGGGAGGAGGTGTATGGATGTGGTGAGGGAGGACATGCAGGTAGTTGGTTTGAAAGAGGCAGATGTAGAGGACAGAGAAGGATAGAGACAGATTATCTGGTTAAGCTGTGATGATGTTCCCTTTTCTGCCTGTTCTGAGTGCAGTGAGATGAGACACTGTTGTCTGATTTAGGCCAAGCGGAAATGTAAAACCTAAATGTATATCTTCATCTACCTTCTGAACCATAGCACCACAGTGCATACAGAGTTTTTCAAAACGTTTTGGTGGTTGTAGGCATCTCAGATGGTCTCAAATTGAGTCTACGTCCTGTTGGAATTTCCTAGGTTAGGTCAGTAGAAGGATGATTCTCCAACAGAGAAGAAGAAAATGAATTTCAGTGGCAAGTGCAGCGGTGCACTGACATTCTCTAACTTCAGCAGATGGCTGTTTTTTCTTCAGTTGTGTGGACTAGGAGCCTCAGGCAGCTGATGTTCAGAGACAGATCGATGAAAACAAGCATTTGGCCCTTTTGGCAAGAGGCACCTATGGCTACTGGGAGTTGAGCACATACACATATCACAAACACATGCCAACTGTCTGCTCACCCTCACAATGACAGACTGTCACCGATACAGTACACAGCAGCCTACTACACTGTCAGCATTTATTTTTCATCCTGCTTTGTAAAGGATATTGAGAAATCAAAAACAGGGTGGTTTTACTGAACACACAAAAACTGGATGAAGAAAGAAATTGCCTTAGCCCATTAAAATGATCAGTGGCAAAGCTTTGGCCAATCAAGTTTGTTGCACATTGTGAAAGAGTAACAGTGGCTAGACTTTTGTTGTACTGTTTGTGTATGAAATAACAGGTATTTATACATTTCAGTAGTGGACAGTAACAAAGTAAATGTAATTCATTACTATACTTAAGTAGCTTTTTTGCTTATCTTATGTATTTCCATTTGGGGAGACTTTTACTTCAACTTCACTACAATTCAAAGTCAAATATCTTACTTTTTACTCAACTACATTTTGTGAATTAAGACGGTCCTATTTTGTTTATGAGTGGACTTGTTTTGATTGCCGCTTGGTGGTAATTACTTGCACAAGAGTCAGTTCAACAGCAAACAAATTATATTGAAAGTAATAAATGATGGAAGAAACTCCTGACTGTAACTTGCCACAACACCTGTGGTCTTATTTGCATTATTTTTTGAAGTAGTTGAAAAGAAGGTATTTGGTTAATGATACATTTATTAGATATCAATCAGTGTTTGACTCATTAATATCATTTTATTATTAGATTGTTGTGCTAAAAGTAACATTAGAGTCTTTTCATTTAAACAGAGTTGATTAAGCAAAGAGTCTTGTGACATGATAACAGGAACATTATTACCATAATAAATCATAGTATTTTGGATACTTCAGTACATTTGAAGGCAAATACTTTTGCACTTTCCATTGAATACTTTTGTACTCAAGTGAAAGTATAAAGCAAGCAATTGTACTGAAGTAATATTTGATATGAGTGTCTACTTTAATTGAAGTATATTGTTTGTGTACTTCACCCACCACTGGTTAATTTCTTGCAGCTGCTCAGTGCCAGGGGTTTGTTCATTTGTTCAGTGGGCTGAATATTGAAAGAAGTCATACTTATGGTCATGCCATTTGTAATCAGTCAAAATAGACACAATACAAGAAACAGGTTGGGAAACAATTTACCCAAGTAAATGGTGAAGCACACTGATTCATATATAGGGGAAGGTGGGCTGGGAGTAAACCAGAGAACCTAAAGAGTCTAATATAAGAATCTAACCCTAACCCTAACCCTAACCATTTAGACAGAACCCCTCAATTAAACTGACAATGGAGCTATGAGACAGCAACACCAACACTGCCAACAACCATATCTAATACTTTCAAATTGGGCTGTATAGGTTCAACTCCATGCTCTGATGTATTTTATACCAGCGATGCAGTGTCCCAAATGTTGGATTGTGGCTTTGGGCTGAGTTGTTTAACTGTTTGCTTGTTATAAGATGTGATTAGATTACACAATAAACAAAATTGTCTAAGATTTGTATTGGCATATGAAATGGAACGATATGTGGAAAGGATCCTTCTAGACAGTTTGCTTTACAATATTCAGGAGTAAATGCTATTAAAGTGCTATTTTGAGCTTAAACAAAGCCGAAACAAAGGATATTTCAATGGATGTGTTTTTCCCCAAACACAATAGATTTTCATACTATTACTTTTTATATGTTTAAAGTACAATTCCTGAACAATCCGTATCCACTTCATCCAAAACTTTTAAAGTTCCTGTATTATCTTGCTCCTGCACTGTGAACTGCCACAGTACCACAGGATTTTACATTACCATTTTGAATCACAAGTCAAATGTGTGTCCTGCACCATTTCATTGCTCATTTGGATGCATATTTGACACCATTATCATGTCTAAAGCTTCATCTCTGGCCAAATCTTTTTATTTTGGCAGGGACAACCAAGTTTTGTGTTAATATCCCGGTACTTGGCAGAAGTCATGATGCCATCTATCTTCACAAGCCCCTGAACCACAAGCCACAAAACAGTTACATCAGTAATCCAGCACCATATTTCAGAGTGGGTTTGGGGACTTTTGCCAAAGACGCAAACACTGACTCAAGCAAGCGTCCAACTTCCACTAAAACCTGCTGCAACACCTATCACTTGATCTTGCTCTTCACTGTAGACATAAAATATTGGCAGGTGCTAGAGCCAGCTTTTAGTGAAGGTCATCTTAAAAATACCACACTGTTTTCATGAAAGCTAGCAATCTTCCTTTGACATAACATGGCTTTTAAGCACTATTCATTTTACACCCCCTGCTGAAGTCGACATTTCGTTAAACATAGAGAAGGGGTTTCGCTACAGTTTTCAGAGTAGGGTTATGTATTTGCAGTTTTAAAGAAAGCTTATGGCAGTTTAAATGCATGTCTCTGAAAGTATCTCACAAAAGTGAGTACACCCCTTCACATTTCATTTTAGTAAGGAACAATACTATAGAAATGAAACTTGGATATATTTTAGAGTAGTCAATGTGCAGTTTGTATAGCAGTACAGATTTACTCTCCTTTGAAAATAACTCGACATACAGCCATTATTGTCAAAATAGCTGGCAACAAAAGTGAGTACACCCTAAGTGAACATGTCAAAACTAGTTGCAAAGTGTTAATATTTTGTTTAAACACCATTGTTATCTATCACTGCCTTAATCCTCCTGGGCATGGAATTCAAAAGAACCGCACAGGTTGTTGCTGGGATCCTCTTTCAAGCCTCCATAATGACATCATGGAGCTGCTGGATGTTAGACACATGCTGCTTCTCCACCTTCCTCTTGAGGATGTCCCACGGGTGCTCAATAGAATTCAGGTCTGGAGACTCATGCGTCAGCACTAATGCGTCATTTTTTTTTTAAAGCCAGCTTCTGCACCTGACGCACAGCAGGAGAACTCAACTTCTTTGATCGACCCTTGCGAGGCCTGTTCTGAGTGGAACCCGTCCCACAATAGGGATCAGGTTTGGAGACATTCTTAGCCACGCCTTCACCTTCAGCAAGGCAGTTGCCATCTTGCCAGTGTGTTTGGGGTCATTATTATGTTGGAAAACTGCCATTCGGCCCAGTTTCTAAAGGGAGGACATCATGCTCTGCTTCAGGACGTCACAGTACAGGTTGGAATCAATGTTTCCCTCAAAGAACCGCAGCTTCCCAGTACCAGCAGCACTCATGCAGCCCCAGACCAATAAGCTACCACCACCATGTTTGGCTGTAGGCAAGAGACACAATTTTCTTGGTTCTCCTTACCAGGGCATCATCAAACATGCTGACACGATCTAAACCAAACAAGTTTATCTCAGTCTCATCAGAGCACAGGACATGGTTCCAATAATTCATGCTCTTGGATAGGTTGTCTTCAACAGCACTTGCGCCAGCTTCAGAAAAGGCTCCCTTCTGGGATGACGGTCATGCAAACCGACTTGCTGCAGTGTGCGGTGTATGATCAGTCTACAGCTGTTATAACTTTGGGTGTACTCGCTTTTGTTGCCAGCTATTTTGTCAATGATGGCTATTTGTTGTTATTTTCAGAGGACAGTGAATATGTGCTGCTATACAAGCTGATTACACTAAAATATATCCAGGTTTCATTTCTCTATTATAGATAAGATTTTTATATGAATATGAATGATTTTTTTATGAATATTGTTGGGTGTGTGCAACAGAATATGTGAGTTTACAATGCTTTGCATTGGGAATGTTTTCCACAGGAAATATTGCAAACTCAGATCATCTGTTGTCCACATCTAAATATATTCATATACAAATCTTTTTATCGGTATTTTATGTACAAATTCAAGTCCCTAATGTATCTAAATCAAATAATGATTAGCACACAATATCAAGTAAAAATAAAACAAACCAACCTGCCCTTTAAATTTGAAAAGAGCCGTGGCTGGCATGAAGGAGACGAGAGGGAGGAGAGGAGAAGGAGAAGGGTTATTCTTTGGAAGAAGAACTCCTTTCATATGAACACATGTGGTCACAATAGTATACTAAACAGTACAATGCGTTATCGCTCATAACGCAAGTTAAAGTTTGGTAAACGTTTATGCTCGTCCTGCAAAGCATCTGTAAAGCACGTTACTCGCAATCCAAGATTCCACTGTACATAAATCATCATGATGCCAAATGGAACTTTTGGTATGTTTCTGTATGTGTGTATCATGGCTGAATTTGATGCTTGATTTGACATTTGTGTATCATTAAAACTAATTTTTAGTGATTAAAAATATATTTTTTTATTTCTGAGTAAAGAAAGTACGCATTAATCACGTGTTATTAAAATTAGTTAAATGAGTTTGCGTTAATTTCATGTATATATATATATATATATATATATATATATATATATATATATATATAAATATATATATATATATATATATATATATATATACATACATACATACATACATACATACACACACACACACACACACACACACACACACACACACACACACTCAAATCTTAACTGTTCAGCTGTATGAAAAAGACAATTCAATTCAATTAATTTTTTATTTATATAGGGCTTTGAACAATAAACATTGTCTAAAAGCAGCTTTACACAGATAATGCAGTGACAAAGAATTAATATGATGTTTTTTTATATGTACGTTTGTCCCTGATGAGTGCGCTGGTGGTGACTGTGGCAAGTAAATCCTCCAGAGATGGCACATGGAAGAAACCTTGAGAGGAACCAGACTCAAGAGGGAACCCATCCTTATCTGGGTTGCACCGAATGTCTATTTATTACAGATAAATGATGTTGAGGTGTGCAGTGATGGTGATTATATGCAAACTGTAGTCCTGAGTCGGTGTTGCAGACTGTTGACATTAACTACAGTCCAAATCCAAATCTTTAAAGCTACTGATCCTACTTTGTAATTTCATGGATACCCAGACAATTGATGAGAAACTATCCCTGGCTGCAGAGTGTGGCCTCCAATCAAAGAGAACACCATCCAGAGGCAGGCCTGGACGAAGTGGCCAGATCCGAGGAGAGGAGAGGAGACAGCCAGGAACAGTGGTCACTGGAACCTCAGGAGCATGTTTAATTACCCCAGATGGGATGGGATAAAAGACGGCTCCCACTGTCAACAAACCTTGGTGAACGTATAAGAGTGAGGGGACAACAGCAAACAAATATCCTATTTCACCAAACATTATTCCCATGATCCCTCCAGATTTGCTCCTTTACCTAAGAAATATATTCTGATAAAAGGTTTGACTAAATAAATATGTTTTTAACCTCGACTTGAACACTGAGACTGTGTCTCAAACACTATTTAGAAGGCTGTTCCATAAATGTGGGGCTTTATAAGAGAAATATCTGCCCCTGTTTTTATTATTTGAGGTACCAACAAAGAGCCTGCACCTTTTTATCTTAGTAGGCGTGGGAGATTATAATGGTACAGAAGTTTACTCAGATACTCTGGTGCGAGAACATTAAGTGCTTTATACGTCAGTAATAGTATTTTATAATCAATGCAAGATTTAATTGACCCGATTAATACAAGGGTGGTCACATTTTCTAGATCTATTAAGGGCTCTTGCTACGGCATTCTGAACTAACTGAATCTTATTTATGCACTTACTTGAACACCCAGACAGTAAAGGGTTACAGTAGTCTAATCTAGATGTAACTAAAGAATGAACTAGTTTTTCTGCATCCTGTAATGATATCATATTTCTAGTTTTAGCAATATTTCTGAGGTGAAAGAAGGCGATCCTGGTAATATTATTCACATAAGCCTCAAAGGAAAGACAAGGGTCAGTAATCACACCAAGGTCTTTGACTGCTGTACACACTGAGATAGAAACACCATCCAGAGATGCTACATAATCTAAGAGTTTACTTCTAGCTGCTTGTTGTCCTAGCAAAAGAAGAAAGTTATCAAGCATCCACTGTCTAATGTCCTTTACACACTCCTCAACATATTTAAGTTGATCTCTTTCATCTGGCTTTGCTGAAATGTACAACTGTGTATCATCAGCATAGCAATGGAAGCGAATACCATGTTTATGTATAATTTTACTCAGAGGCAGCATATATACTGAGAAATATTATAAACGCAACACTTTTGTTTTTGCCTCTATTTTTCATGATCTGAACTCAAAGATCTAGGACTTTTTCTCTGTACGCAAAAGGCCTATTTCTCTCAAACATTGTTCACAAATCTGTCTAAATCTGTGTTAGTGAGCACTTCTCCTTTGCCCAGATAATCCACCACCTCACAGGTGGGGCATATCAAGATGCTGATTAGACAGCATGATTATTGCACAGGTGCGCTTTAGGCTGGCCACAATAAAAGGCCACTCTAAAATGTGCCTCGGCAAAGGAGAAGTGCTCACTAACACAGATTTAGACAGATTTGTGAACAATATTTGAGAGAAATATACCTTTTGTGTGCATAGAAAAAGTCTTAGATCTTTGAGTTCAGCTCATTAAAAATGGGGGCAAAAACAAAAGTGTTGCGTTTATAATTTTGTAAGAAAAGCAGTGGGCTTAAGACAGATCCTTGTGGAACACCAAACTCACCAGAACTCACCATTTACATCAACAAACTGATAGCGGTCAGTAAGATAAGACCTAAGCCAGGAGAGAGCTGTTCCCTTTATTCCATCAACATTATCTAGTCTAGTAAAGAGGAGATTCTGATCAATGGTGTAAAAAGCTGCACTAAGGTCGAGCAAAACAAGTAGGGAGACAAAACCCTGATCAGAGGCCAATAACAGGTCACTTACCACTCAAACTAGCGCCGTCTGCTGTGCTATGATGAGGCCGAAATCCTGACTGATACATTTTAAAAATGTTATTCCTAAGTAGATGTGAGCATAACTGCTGTAATTCAACTTTTTCTAAAATTTTGGAGATAAAGGGGAGGTTTGATATTGGCCTATAGTTGGACAGCTGACATGGGTCAAGGTCAGGTTTCTTAATTAGGGGTTTGATAACTGCCAGTTTAAAGGATTTATGTAAATAACCAGTGCTGATGGATGAGTTTATTATTTTTAGAACAGGTTCAATTAGTTCTGGAATTATCTGTTTGAAGAAACTTGAAGGCAAGGGTTCGAGAATACAAGTTGATGATTTTAATTAGGAAATAAATGAAATTAAGTCATTCTCTTGAATATGAGTAAAGCTTTGTAATTTAAGTTCTAATTACAGTGCTGCCTACAGGGTTGTTTATAAAATAGATTGGATGATGGTAAGTTGCTCTGGACAAGGTCATCTGGCAGTAGCTAAAAATAAAGGTAAATATAAATTAAAGGTAAATGTAAAAGTGTATGTCATCTTCAAAATGGTTACACAAGCAATTCTTTGTCCTTTGACAGAAAATAGCCTCAGTGGAACTGAATAAAGAAGAGAGACACATCAGCCACAGTGAATGTTAGACATTGTCTTGTTTACTTTTAGCCTTTACCGGTATGCTATTGATTGTCTCTCTCTTTAAAGGTCAGTGACTTGCAGATGACAGAACACAAGTATACACACACACACACACACACACACACACACACACACACACACACACACACACACACACACACACACACACACACACACACACACACACACATATTCTGAAGCCAGCTGTGCATGAAGAGTTAGTGAGTGTGTAAATAGCCATCAGTGAATCTGTTTCACAGGTGAAAAGCCAGCTGAGTAAATGATAGGTAACATACCTGTTGTAGAGAAATGGGAAATGTGTAAGAGAGAGGGAGAGAGAGGGAGAGAGGAAAAATTTACCAATATATTGCATAATTATGTCTGTACACAGTATTATACAGTATCTGCTTTAGTATGAAAAACACACACATATCCGTGCCTTTATTTGACAATTGCTATAATATCGACTATATACTATATACTGCTATATACCTCGAAACTCGTGGGGGTTATGCTCTATGACCCCTAGTGAGTAAAAAAAATAATCTAGAGGTTTTGACTCTCCTTTTGCTGGTTCCAATTTCGAGGAAAATTCTACATGTACTGTAGTGTAAACTCAACAACAATTGTGAATTACTTGTCATAAATTTATTTTTTACTACTTTTAAAATAATAATACAATAATAAATCGTTTTTCAAACATGTTTATGTAATTTATTAGTACAAACTCTGTTTTGAAATGAACTCTGAACTTTCAAGCCACTCGTCAGAATATCAGATTTTTCAAGGTCTATCAAGGTCGCAAGTGTCAAGGTTGTATCAAGGTTCCACTGTATATATATATATATATATATATATATATATATATATATATATATATATATATATATATATATATATATATATATATACAGTGAGGAAAATAAGTATTTGAACACCCTGCTATTTTGCAAGTTCTCCCACTTAGAAATCATGGAGGGGTCTGAAATTGTCATCGTAGGTGCATGTCCACTGTAAGAGACATAATCTAAAAAAAAAAAATCCAGAAATCATAATATATGATTTTTAAACTATTTATTTGTATGATACAGCTGCAAATAAGTATTTGAACACCTGTCTATCAGCTAGAATTCTGACCCTCAAAGACCTGTTAGTCTGCCTTTAAAATGTCCACCTCCACAACATTTATTATCCTAAATTAGATGCACCTGTTTGAGGTCGTTAGCTGCATAAAGACACCTGTCCACCCCATACAATCAGTAAGAATCCAACTACTAACATGGCCAAGACCAAAGAGCTGTCCAAAGACACTAGAGACAAAATTGTACACCTCCACAAGGCTGGAAAGGGCTACGGGGAAATTGCCAAGCAGCTTGGTGAAAAAAGGTCCACTGTTGGAGCAATCATTAGAAAATGGAAGAAGCTAAACATGACTGTCAATCTCCCTCGGACTGGGGCTCCATGCAAGATCTTACCTCGTGGGGTCTCAATGATCCTAAGGAAGGTGAGAAATCAGCCCAGAACTACACGGGAGGAGCTGGTCAATGACCTGAAAAGAGCTGGGACCACCGTTTCCAAGGTTACTGTTGGTAATACACTAAGACGTCATGGTTTGAAATCATGCATGGCACGGAAGGTTTCCCTGCTTAAACCAGCACATGTCCAGGCACGTCTTAAGTTTGCCAATGACCATTTGGATGATCCAGAGGAGTCATGGGAGAAAGTCATGTGGTCAGATGAGACCAAAATAGAACTTTTGGGTCATAATTCCACTAAACGTGTTTGGAGGAAGAAGAATGATGAGTACCATCCCAAGAACACCCAAGAAACGTTTGACCTCTGTAATTGCAAACAAAGGCTCCTGTACCAAATATTAACATTGACTTTCTCAGGTGTTCAAATACTTATTTGCAGCTGTATCATACAAATAAATAGTTAAAAAATCATATATTGTGATTTCTGGATTTTTTTTTTAGATTATGTCTCTCACAGTGGACATGCACCTACGATGACAATTTCAGACCCCTCCATGATTTCTAAGTGGGAGAACTTGCAAAATAGCAGGGTGTTCAAATACTTATTTTCCTCACTGTATATATATATATATATATATATATATATATATATATATATATATATATATATATATATATATATATATAGTGATTTCATCATTATGCTTGTTGATGAGCCAAAATGTGTAAATGAAATCAGAGTGAGAGAGAGAGAGAGAGAGAGAGAGAGAGAGAGAGAGAGAGAGAGAGAGAGAGAGAGAGAGAGAAAGAAAGAACATAACAATTTACTGCAGAAGACCATATTAGCTTGTACTCCAGCACATTATTATTCATATATAGATTATTTATTGCATTGGACGAACTTACATTGAATTTTATGCCTGTCATTAAATAATGGGAACCTGAGGTTATTATAGGCACAGAAATAAAGATACTGGCTGTAGAGTTTGAGTGAGTCTGTGCTTATGATAGCCTCAGATTCGTCTACTTGGCTGACAGGAGTGGAACCTGATGTGGACTTGTGCTGTTGTAACCCATCCACCTCAAGCATTGATGTGTTGTGTGCTCTCCATGATTGTAAAGAGTGCTTATATGAGTTACTATAGACTTTCTGTCAGCTCCAACCTGTCTGGGCATTTTCTCTGATCTTTCAAATCAACAGGGTGTTTCAGCATGCGGACCTTCTGCACATGGATTGTCTTATTTTTTTCTGTGTAAAGTCTAGAGAGTGGTCTGTGTAAAAATCCCAGGAGATCTGTAGTTTCTGAAATACTCATACCATAGTTTAAGTTGCATCAATACTTATTTTTTGTTTTACATTAAATAAAGTTACATGCATATTTTTTATGAATTCTGCTTCTTCTACAATGACAGAATAATTGGATAGATGCAAAAAAAATGAGCAAAGGTCTCTATTCAAGTTAATGGTGACTATATTATTGACTATAATGACTGTTTGCATAAATATCAGGCTGTTTGGAGGATCTGAAGCTTAGATTAGATAAAATTGTTTCGGTACTCAATAAAAAGAAGGAAAAGTCCGGTAGATTAGAGGCAGGCCAAACCAAATGAGCAATTTGCAATGTTATATGTGCTAGAAAGGATTACAGAGTTAAAAAAAAACCCTGAATACCTGCAGCTTTAGTTTCAAAGCAGCGTGGGGACTTTTCTAAGCACCTCCAAGCAGGTGGCCACAGAGAAGAAGAGGGAGAATGTTATCACCACTAGCCTTACACACACACACACACACACACACACACACACACACACACACACACACACACACACACACACACACACACACACACTCTCTAACACTCTCGCAAGCAGGAACAAACCACCCGAAGGATTCGCTCCGGCTCATTACCAGCAGAGCTAATGGGGCACAAAAGCTCACACAAGCCTGGATCACAGGTGCTTGGGCGTGTTTGAGTGTACATGTGTGTGTGTGTATTTGAGATTGAGTATGGCCAGACAGAGCTACGCATGATTTCCGTTTCGTTCCTGAGTATTCACCCCTGACGTTTTTACTGACTGTCACGTGTATACACAGGGTAAAGACGTCTGTGCGGTAATGCCCAGGAATCACAGGCAGCCATCAGATCTTCTTTTGTCAAATGTAATAAACACACTATGTTTGTGAAAAAAAAGCGAAATGTGTACTGAGCAAATAGAGGTAAAAAGCCATAGTTTAGCCTTTGACATTTTCTTATTACGAAACCAATAGGGTCAGGACTCTGTTTGCTTTGGAGAAGATTTTCAGCATGCAGTTATGTGTGTGTGTGTGTGTGAGTGCGTGTGTGCGTGTGTGTGTGTTGGTTGTGTGCACACTGAAATGCTCTGAACTCTGCAGCTTTAAAATGAATTGAAGCTGTGCTGCACAGGTAGGTAATCATTGCAAAAGGCTATTAAGGTGATCTCAACCTGGGAACTTGCTGTTTTTTTTTATTCCCCCCCCCCCCCCCACATACACAAATGTACAGTTTTCTGAAACGGAGGCAGAAAAGACTGAGGCGGAACAACAGCTTCTGACTTTAATAGACATCTGCAGTAATATTTGATACAGTACAAACACACACATGCACCCATGTGTGCGTGTGATCCTGTGTAAAAGTGTAAGTATGCAGGCTAATTTTACTCTTCCTAATTGGCAGCGTGCAGGTAAACACTTTCCGCTCAAATGTGTAAATGTAGAACTAACCGAGTGTGCTGAGGAGAAATGAGTATCTATTAGAATTTTAATTACAGTCGTATCCTTATGGCTGATTCCAAGTGTACGTTAATCCATAATTCTATCGTAAATCTAAGCTTGTGTTTGACACACACAGTAAATCCTGACAATTAAACTGATCCCAAGCCTTCGGTTGAATGAGCCTGGTCAAATTAGGTGGAAAATATGGGGGCATGGCGCAGGAAGTGATTGATGGCAAGAAACTGGTTTTAGGACATAAAGATAAAGAAGGTAAAAACAAAAGCAAGTCTTTCACAAACAATGAGACACCTGGGACACATTTAATTAACGGACAATAAATCCTGACTATTGCAGTGAAAAATACTGACATGCCATCGTGTCTTTATTCCCCCCTTCCTTCTGTCTCACTTTCTTTCTTGATTTTCTTTTCGCTGTTTATTTTGCAGTACCTACAAAAGACAAGAACACGATTCATTATAGAAATCCATTTCTTTCACCTATGCTCCTGTCTGCAGCTGGATGAAAAATGTGAGAAGAAAGTGTGAAAGCCGGGACGGGTGTTTTTTTTTCCCCCACTCACATGCTGTGTGTAAGACGATATGTGAGTGCTGTTGTACACTCTCCCAGCTAACATGTGTCATATTAGAACATGCATGCACACATGTAATAGCTTCTTTTCCAAAACAAAGCCCTAGTGAATAAGTTTGTGAAAAAAAAGTTGTCCATATGGAATTAATTTTAATTCTAGCATAAAAATTCGAATTATCTGGATCCTGTATTGAACATTCATATTCAGTAATGATTTATTCTGGTGAGGATTTTTAAATATATAAAACCTATCCTGAGAACAAGGCAGGAATTCATTCTGTATAGGGGGAAATTAGACCCATGCTCACAACTTGGAGCAATTTAGATTTTGTTAACTGAGAGAAACCCCAAGTGGATCTAGGTAGACATTTGAAAACTGACAGACAGGAACCTAAGTTCTGGATCAAAACCCAAACCGAAGCAAAAGCGAAACTACCTGAGGTGGTACCTTTGAAAAATCATCTAGCAAATAACAGCTAAAAAATTTATGTATTTCTAATACTGCACCTGAAGTGTGTTTTTGATATTTAAATGGTAAAATGATATGGAAACGAAGTACATTTAAAAAAATAATCCAGTTATTTAAAGAAAATGTCAGGAAAAAATTTGACAAAAACTTGGTTCCTTATTAAGGAACTGACATTATTTAGCACATAAGTTCCTCAGCCTTAATGCACCATAAGTAAACACTTGTATGAACTGACATGACATATGAACTGACATAAAAAAAAAAAAAAATAGGTCAAATAGTCATTTGCATTTAATAGATTGTTCCATTTGAATAAATCTCCCTATAAAATTCATGTCTGGTGTATGGAAATACATGGAAATACAATTTAAAGACAATATGAAGTATAACAATTGGAATAATGAATTGTATTAATTGTATTGTCTTTATTATTTATTATTAACAATTATTTTTTGTACAGTTAAAGTTAATTATAGAAACTGCTCATCTGGAGAACTTCCAGATGAATCCAAACATATACAGTTCTTCCCCAAACTGTTGTCACAATCATGGAGTCACACAATTAGATGTTTCTGGATGTGGTAGCATTTAATCTTTCCTTTACTTGAGCTAGAAGATTCAAACTTGATCCAGCATGACACCCCTTTGCACAAAACCAGATATTAGATATATTCTACACTCCTATTAGATGGTTACTTGAATTGTTGCCCTTATATCATGAAGCAGAGAAGCAGAACAGTGCGACTGCTTGCTGCTTCAGGAAATGACAATGACATGTGCGCTATGTTACACTGGGGATGTTAGTAGTACATCTTAGGGGTACAACACATTACCTATAACTGGTTTTGACAAGTTTTGAATGCCTGTAAAAGCCCTTTATGTAATGAGGCTTGTTGCAGGCACTTATGTTCAAGATTGGTGTAAGATTATCTATAAAGTATCTAGAAATTTTGCTATACCACTTACATACAGCTTGAGTGTGTGTGAATGTGTTAAATTACACACACAGAGAGACCTGTTGAACACTTTTCCTACCAATGATTCTCTCCCTGTTCAGTGTTGTGTTCTGTGTTGTGTCTGTAAGACCATCCACCTGCCCCCGTCTTATCAGTACTCATCTTAACTGAATGTGTCATGAGATTTCAGCACGATACATTTACAGGTGAAAGAACAGGTTGTGTGAAAGTCCTTCAGTGCTGGCAGTGTGGTAGACATGCTCCTATAGGTATGTAGGATCTGTTCTCAGATCAGTGTGAACGATGTGTGTGAGAAGCCGGTGTGGATATCTCTCAGCAGGCTCTGAGGTTAATAGTTAGCGCCCCAGCAAGCTAAACAATTCAGCCTCTAAAGCAGGACCATGGATCAATGATTCTGACAGGCGTGGACAGGTAGTGTGCGTGTGAGAGACTTCTGAGTGACGCTCTAGTGCTTTTGTATTTTAGCTTTACTTGGTCTGATTTTTTATTTATTTTTTGGTTTTTAAAGAAGTCAGGTAAAAAAAAAATCCGGGGACAACTTGGGCCTGCAGCATAGAACTGTAGAAATTAAAATATTAGAATTATAACAAGACCATGCATTAATTCTGCATAATGAAACTAGTTATTTTACAGCTTACCCTTGTGGGGAAAAAAAAGCATACAAAACCCATCATGTATTTAAAGCAGCTTCAGATCTTGTGTTCCATGCTCAAAAATGTGATGAAGCATTCCATGCAAATCGGTTGGATTTAACTGAAGGCTTCTGACGAAAGGCAAGACAAGAGGGTTCTCGTAGAATGCTGGACTACCCGAGTTGGTTGTTGAAGAGCGCCCACACACACACAACTCCATGAAGCAGAGCTAGCGGCTTGCCACAAATCAATATTTCATACAGATATGAAATGACATTCCGATGGCTGGCCCAGATGCAGCAGGGGCTGCAGTAAGAATCGATTTTACTTCCACTCCCCTCAAACATTGCCTGTGTTCATCATCTTCCCGTTCCATTGCCTCTCACATCTACATATGTGCACCGAGCATTAGAAGTCCGCCATGTGATATTGAAATTGACATCTATGAATTATTTAGCCGCATCGGGAAAAGATCACCTTTGAGGGTATCCAGGCCAGCATTGTGTACACAGTATATGCTACAAATGATACATTCTATGTGCTAATCATGTCACAGTCGAGCTTTACGAACGTGAAACCACAAGCACACATGCAGGCCTGATGCTTTGCTCTCGGTGGAGTTGCAGGTTATCTGCGGCCCTGTTTGCTGTTAGTTGGTGGCTTCATTAGCTGTGGCATTCAAAAGAGTCTCTCTATGGTCCATACAAATGTCACCGTGTGTTCCTCACCACCCATATTACTGCGACATACATGGAAAGGTTAATCAAATCCATAAGCAATGAGGATTTTTGATCACGAGGAAGCTTTTTCATAGCACATCTGAGCCACGGCCATTGAGCCTCCTCAGCGTGGCCAAAAACATTTCCTATGGGCTTACAGAAATAAAGATTTTTTTAACTCATTCCTGATGTAATGTTTGCTAAAGTTGAATCTCAGTTGTCTGTCACACACGCCTTCTAAATCCGGATGAGATAATGCCTTAAACGACTCTTTTGTTTTTAGCAATCAAACATTTTGAGTCATATCGAGCCTGACAGTAGCCGAGGCTGATTGATTAATTAGGGGATTAGCAGAAGCAGGGTGATAAGGCACTCTATCCACTTAGCCGGGTCACATTATGCATAGCATTCTATATAAAGTATGAATGCTATGCATAATGGGTGGCAGTCGGTCGTGTTATTGAACATGAGAGACAGGTCTTACATGATAGGGTTTCATAGTGGGAATTATGATATAGGACATACTGTTATGCATACACATTAAAAGAACACAAAAACCAACTGAAGGTCCCCACAAAGCTGTTTAGATATTGTTATTCTTAAGTTAATTATTTAAATAATGGAACGTTATTACATTATATTTAATGAAATAATGCAAATATAAAGCTTATTTGATACTATCAACTATAAATTTTAGCAAATAACCCAAAAAGAGAGGCCAGAAGAATGCGTTGGACTTGGGATCAGGAGGTCACAGGTTCAAATCCCACTAACACCAAGCTGCCACTGCTGGGCCCTTGAGCAAGGCCCTTAATGCTCCCCTGCTCAGATCAAGTCGCTCTGAATAACAGTGTCTGCCAAATGCCATAAATGTAAATCATGTAAAGCCTTTAAATATGAATGCCTTGTAAGTTTGCAACTTTATCATTCTTTACAGCTGTGACCTGTAGAAATTGCTCACTGGTATAAAAACATATTGTAGAAAACTAGATCAGTATGAAACCCTATTGGTGAGTTTAGTAGAGCATGTAAAGAAAACACTCGAGACACGTAATTGATTCTTTCATTTTTTTTATTTAAGTGCTTATTTAGGTGCTTGGTGAAGAGTTTGGTCTTTAGTCTTCATTTGAAGACATCCAGTGACTAAGCCGTTTGAACAGGTCAGAGATATTAATCATATGTGTGTTTTGCATTAGGCTGGATTTTTGGGCTACAACTCACAAAAAATATTTCCTAATATTAATAGTTTAGTGAAATAATTCTACTTTAAAATCTTGATATCAGTGCTCAAGTGAAATAGTATGGACATAGGCAGGTTTTTCAAATCAATAAAAAGAAAAAAAAATGCATATATGCCTTTTTGAATAATGCTTCACTTTTAAACTTTCCTTCCACTTGAGTTGCACCTTGCCATTCATGAATACATTTATAAACTTGACTTGTGCACAGTAACCTTGAGAGCCCTAGGCTTTGGATGGTAACGCATGAGCAGCATTTTAAAGTCAATGAACTGGCTCAAACTGACACTTGAGGGTTTGGGGCAAAGAAGGCAAACAGGCCAAAAGCAAAAGAACCATTTCAACAAGCATGCTTACTTCAGCCAGAGAAATTCTCCTTTATCACCACTATTATTGCTTCTGCAATAAAATAGTTCAATGCAACCAATCTAAAAGTGAATTGTGTGATGCTTTTTCCCAATAAAAAACATCTGAGATGGCTATCATTTGGCTGCTCTGAAGCGGCGGATATGTCATGTCAGATTTTTGCACTCATTAGAGTGATCCGGTTATGATTTATTGCTTGTTAATTATTCATCAGAAAGCTCTAAAACATTCATGCCAGATTGATACCCCTGAGCCTGTGGCATCTTTTAATATGGATGTTATTGTATTTGGAGCAGGACAATGGTAGCCATCAAATGCATGCATGAGCTCAGCCACGTTCTCATTATAGGCCCAATAAATAAATGAGTTTGTGTGGCAGAATAAACACACAATAACAGAGTGAGTGCACAAAAAACAAAAAAACACAAATACAGCAGTCTCATGTGAACTAATACAACAAACAAAAACACCAGCTGCTAACACCCAGAAGTGAATCTCTTTGGAAAAGAAGAGTCAGGCATTGATCAGTAAACAGTTGGTCCCTATGTGCCCAATTGACTCAGGGCTTTAGTTTCATTACTGTGTTATGCACTCACTGTCGGCTTTATTAGGAACACCTGTACACCTTCACATTCCTACAGCCAATCATGAGGCAGCAGTGCTGTGTAAAAAAATTACTAGTTTCAGTGAGTCTGTGCCCAGGATTGTCAAAGATACATGTTTCTGGCTGACAGATGTGGAACCTGATGGTCTTCAGCTGTCATAACCCATCTATTTAAATGTTCAATTTGTTTTTAATTTGAGATGCTTTTCTGCTCACTATATTTGTAAAGAGTAATCATTTAAGCTACAGTCCAGACACGTTATTCTTCTCTGATCGTTCTTATCAACAAGGTGTTTCAGCCTGCAGACCCTCTGCTGACAGAATGTTTTTGCACCATTCTGAGTAAACTCTACATATAGTGTGTGAAACTCCTCTGGAGGTCAGCAGTTTTTAAATCCTCAAAACAACCCATCTGGCAGCAACAACAATGCCACAGTTAGGGTTAGGGAGATCACAATTTTTCTCCATCCCAATGTTTGATTGGAACACTATCGCTCTTGACCTGTATCTGCATGAGTTCATGTATTGTAAATGAGAAAGAGATTTTCCTAATAAACCACATGGAGTGTTAATGAGTGTATATACAGTTCCTTAAATGCTGCAAATATCAATAACAGCAGGGTTTAGGCAGCCCTCTTTGATAAATGTGGAAGAACACGTTGATGGTAACATTCTGTATGCAAATCATGCTGGAACAGGACAGTCTAAAACAAAATCGTCATCAGAAATCAATATTCCTCTGATTTTGGAATTATCTGGGCTTATCCTTTTAAAATGAATTCCATGATTACACTGTTTTCCTGTCTGTATTTTTGGTTTTCAACAGAATTTTTTTTTTCCTCAAATGAGTATCAGAGACAGAAGGGCCATTAGCAACCTTGCTGAAAACATTCAGCTTAGTCTGACTAGCTGCCAAAACACAGGCTGAGTTGGGCAAACTGCTAGACCATCTTTGCCAGCTGGTAAGTGCTGGTAAGTTTCTAAATTACTGCTACTAATGCTATTTTGTAGATAAATGATTGTTGAGGAAATATCATAACAGTAAATCAAATGATAGGGTATATGATATGATAACAGTTGAATTACCTCTATCAGTTGCTTGTTTGGTGGCACTGGCTTCAGCAGGTGATAAAAATCATTGGATTATAAATTAGAAATATGAACATTATATGAAAATTATGAGTTTGTGGATTTTGGAAACTGGAGCAAATTAGCTTTAGTAAACTAAGTAATAAGCTATCATTATATACCTGTATACATGTTATGACTGTAGAGTCCCATACGTCTCAGCAAACAGGGGAACTTTTTAGCAAAATGTCTATGAAAATATTGAATTTTTCCCCATCTTTTTACACAAGAGAAGACCATGGTGAAGCTGTAAAAAGGTCATTTAAAGAAACACATTTGAAGTGCAGTTCTATGCATAACACCAGATGTGTTTACACAAGTTTATCATGAGTGGGAGAGACAACTCTGTGTGTGAGTATAAAAAAATCATGTAGAGGAGGTTTTGAAAATGAAGTTTCCAATTTACATTTTTTACCATTTGGTAGATGCTCTTATCCAGACCAGATTTCAGTTATTTCAGTTATGCAGCTAAGCAATCGAGGGTTAAGTGCCTTGCACACGGGCCCAGCAGTGGCAGTTTGGTGCTGCTGGGATTTAAACCCATGTCCTTCCAATCAGTGCAACATCCTATCCACTGAGCTACCACTTCCCACTTACTCACTGCCTCTTACATTTAAAAATGTTTTGTTTGTTTATTTATTATAGTCTGTCAAGCTAAACCAACTCCCTTGGGTGAATTATAGCACGAATGCTTGGCATATAAACTCTATAAGACCAACAGTATTGTGATGAAACATTTATTTTAATGCAATGGCCTTATGGAGGACAATTTTGGTACAGTATAGTATATGCATTGAGAAATTTTAATTATGACTGAAATTAGTGACAATCATTACAGATTTTTCTATTATATATATTTTAATTGTTTGCTTAATTTCTTTAATATTATATTATTTATTATTCATTGTTTTTTTAATAGTTAAGGATAACAATATGTAAATGTTGACCTTGTGAGACCAAGCCAAATGTCCCTACAAGGAAAATGTCAGTGAATTGTCAGAAGAGGACTCTCCAGACAGTCCCACTCAGGATGATAGTTTTTCTTTGTTATATAACCAGTGAGCTTATACTTACTAAGGGATAATGACAGCTTTATATTTACTTCTGAGGTTCCTTTCATGAATTACAAAACCCAAATGCCTTTGAGAGGCAAATAATCGGATATTTACATGTCCCTATTTCTCTGTCCTCAACCACTGAATATCACAGCAGTTACAGTGTTCCTGCCTAAGACATTTGTTGATGTCCCAGTGCAATATAATGCACAGCCGAATATAGATGGAACACAGGGGACACACAGGATGTCACTACTGGACACTAAGCCTTAGAGACATGCACATCAAATGGTAGACAAGGACAATATTTCAGGCCTTATTCCCTGGCTGCTCTTAACATAAGGGCATTGTTGAGTCCTAGACCACCAAGACAGCAACCTGATTACATCTCATGATTTGACTGAGAGCAATACCTAGCTGACTCACATCAGACAACATACCACTGGAGGAAAGCTCTCGCTCCGCAGCACACGCGGTGCTAATTGATCATAATGAGGTAATTATGAAAAAAGTGTGTGAAATGAATAGCAAAGGTCTAAGCTTGCATATTTTATTCTAAAATGTGATGGCAGAAACATTGCCTTAAAATCTGTGAATTTATTCAGCTCTCATCTAATGTGTTTGTGAAAAAGAGGGTGAAGTATAAACGGGAGGAAGAGATATAGGGAGAGGGAAAAGAGAGAAAAAGAGAGAGAAGCCTGCTTTGAAATTGAAATTTTTAAATTAATCAGAAAACACTGAGCAATGTGGTGCTGTGTGTGGGTTAATGTGGTTTTAGTTTTGTGTGTAAATTATTACATTTAAAAAAAATGACATCATATTTTCCATAGATAGAGAGTGACTAAATGTGGAGATTCTACGAATGACAGTCAGGATGCTTGGGAGTTGGGGTTAAATGAAATCCATCCTGAATAATCTTTGTGACCTTTGGTAATGTCTAAGACTTATATGATAATATGTACACAAAGTCACACTCAGATTAAAATTGTTGGTGTATTGACTAACTATTCCAACAATGCTGTTAGATTTTTTTTTTATACCCGATAGTCATGGCAGTGGAATTTAGTGCATAAACAGAGCAATGCAGCTAACCTTTAGTCCTTTAGAGCCTTCATCTCTATCAGCTTGTCATCTGTACACGCTGGATTAAACATAGGTCTATTTTTAAAGCATCATGCGCACACACACACACACACTTTTAAGTATTTTCTTCTAACCGTCCAGCAATACAATATCTGCTAGGTCCAATAATACTGAACCATTCATGGAAGGAAAGGATCACTGTTTCCTTGTTATATATTCATTTAAAAAAGCACTTAGGCTAGCATTAGTGGTGTGCGAGTGCTTTTTAAAATGTAATTTATATTCATCTATACCTTTAAGCATAAACACGCATCTAGTTTACAATGACATTTATGAACACACATACACAGACTGCCCTAAAATCACATTTTTTCTCTCAAATAATTCCGCAGCTGATTATTATTATTTTCTGTACTACTTTGGTCCACCCACTGGCTCCTTTCCTGAAATTATGTTTTCAACAATCCTATCAAACTGCCAAGATTAATCCTGATCTATTTGAAAGACCCAGTACTTGTAACACTGTTTCGCTCTTTTGAAGCCTGGGTAAATATGACCAATGGATTTCAAGTTTTCCCATTACCCTCCGCTCACCCTGAATCATCTTCACCCACGCGCTGAGATGGCCATGCGGACAATCTAATAAAGCTGTAAATTTTGAGATGCTCTGGGAGCGTGCCGAATATTTCTGTCATTCTCTTGCCTAATCATTTTACAGGTCATGTTCGGTGGCTTATTGAGATGATTATTTTGCCACGCTTTTATCGCCCCATTGTCTAACCTCGGTAACTCCTTGAAGCGGCCAAGGATTGAACGATAAATTTTGGCGTAACAGCTCCATTTAGAGCTGTCATAAAGCTGATACGTTTGCTGGCGCTCCTTTGGCGACTTGTCATAAACAGCGAGGCTCTCATTTTTATATACAGGGCTTTGTCATTGTGTCTGGAGCCAGGGGCCGTCAATGCCATCATGCTCAAAGTTATTTCTCCGAGGACTCACTTCACATATCTTCACATATGTCTTGTTCGTTTTGCAGAGACAACCGCTGAAAATAGGCGTACAAATAGCTGCGCGCAGTCCTTTTACAGAGTTCACAGCATTTAATTGGCAGAGAAATTGTTTACCCTGAAAGATTTAATATTTCAGAGAAAATGTCACCGTGAATATGACAGTGTTCCAGCATGTTAGATGAAAATGCATTGGTCTGCAAATGGAGCGAGCAGCCAGCTTTGCATTTTTAAAGCATTTACTTTTTCAAATAATGCGACGCACACTCATGAAACATTAAAATGTGGCACACCGTTTGAGATTCTTTTTTTTCCCCCTGAGATCACAATGTGCATCTTTATACACAACAATCTGTATAGCATATGCTTTTACTGTTTAACATCTCTGTCACAGCACAGAAATACTCACACACAAACTCTCACACACTTATACACACACAAAACAGTAAGGTGAAGCCCATATGTCTAATTCCCTAAGAGAATGTATAAAAGAGAGATAAAAAGAAAGACAGAAATTGTGCATAATAAAGCTATTCAAACAGTATGAGCAACCTTGCTGGTATGTTCCACATTATTTTGAAAGCAATAAACTTCCTATCACTCTCTCTCTCTCTCTCTCTCTCTCTCTCTCTCTCTCTCTCTCTCTCTCTCTCTCTCTCTCTCTCTCTCTCTCTCTCTCTCTCTCTCTTTCTTTCTAATATCTCTAATCTCAGTAATATAAATATATATATATATATATACACACACCCGATTCCAAACAAGTTGGGACACTGTACAAATTGAATTAAAAAAAAGGATGCAATAATTTACAAATCTCATGAGAGCTACACATTCCAAAAAAGTTGGGACAGGTAGCAATAAAAGGCCGGAAAAGTTAAATGTACATATAAGGAACTGCTGGAGGACCAATTTACAACTTATTAGGTCAATTGATTGGGTATAAAAAGAGCCTCTCAGAGTGGCAGTGTCTCTCAGAAGTGAAGATGGGCAGAGGATCACCAATTCCCCCAATGCTGCGGCGAAAAATAGTGGAGCAATATCAGAATGGAGTTTCTCAAAGAAAAATTGCAAAGAGATTGAAGTTACCATCATCTACAGTGAATAATATCATCCAAAGATTCATAGAATCTGGAACAATCTCTGTGCGAAAGGGTCAAGGCCGGAAAACCATACTGGATGCCCGTGATCTTCGGGCCCTTAGACGGCACTGCATCACATACAAGAATGCTACTGTAATTGAAATCACAACATGGGCTCAGAAATACTTCCAGAAAACATTGTCGGTGAACAAAATCCTCCGTGCCATTCGCTGTTGCTGATTAAAACTCTATAGGTCAAAAAAGAAGCCATATCTAATCATGATCCAGAAGCGCAGGCGTTTTCTCTGGGCCAAGGCTCATTTAAAATGGACTGTGGCAAAGTGGAAAACTGTTCTGTGGTCAGACGAATCAAAATTTTGAAGTTCTTTTGGTAAAACTGGGACGCCATGTCATCTGGACTAAAGAGGACAAGGACAACCCAAATTGTTATCAGCGCTCAGTTTAGAAGCCTGCATCTCTGATGGTATGGGGTTGCATGAGTGCGTGTGGCATGGGCAGCTTACACATCTATCCAAGTTCTACAACATATGCTCCCATCCAGACGTCGTCTCTTTCAGGGAAGGCCTTGCATTTTCCAACATGACAATGCCAGACCACATACTGCATCAATTACAACATCATGGCTGCGTAAAAGAAGAATCCGGGTACTTAAATGTCCAGCCTGCCGTCCAGATCTTTCACTTATAGAAAACATTTGGCGCATCATAAAGAGGAAGATGCGACAAAGAAGCCCTAAGACAGTTGAGCAAATAGAAGCCTGTATAAGACAAGAATGGGACAACATTCCTATTCCTAAACTTGAGCAACTTGTCTCCTCAGTCCCCAGACGTTTGCAGACTGTTATAAAAAGAAGAGGGGATGCCACACAGTTGTAAACATGGCCTTGTCCCAACTTTTTTGAGATGTGTTGATGCCATGAAATTTAAAATCAACTTATTTTTCCCTTAAAATGATACATTTTCTCAGTTTAAACATTTGATATGTCATCTATGTTGTATTCTGAATAAAATATTGAAATTTAAAACTTCCACATCATTGCATTCTGCAATTTAACACAAATTAATTTTTACAGCACTCATTTTGCAAGTTAAAACCTTCAACGCACCATACGTTTATTTACAATATCCTTTCTTTACTTGGATATAAAAATAAATAAATAAATAAATAAACTCCACCGAAAAATCTTTTTTAACCACTAAACAAGTTTTAAATCAAACACCAAAATCAGCCAATGCACATATCTGGCAATTAAATTCCACATTCCGTGTGGAAACACAGCAATGTTCTTTTGGTGTCCTGATGATTTATTGAATTGAAAAAGCTATAATTGCTTGAAAACATTTACAAGAACATTTTGTCTTCATGCTCTATGTTGAATTTGGTTTCACTAATAATAAACAAATAAACATATATTTGCATAAAACATCCATATTTGTACATGCCCATGTTGATTAGAGTATTAAAAACTTGAAAAGTATTCACTTAAGGTGTATTTTGAACAGATAAAATGTGCAATTAAGTTGCAATTATCACAAGTTAACTCATGACAATTGTGTGATTAATCACGATTAAATAAATCTTTCAACAAATTTTTAATAAATGCAGTCCCTAAAAAAAAAATAAAAAGAGTGCCATATTTTACAACTAGCAATGAAATGATATATGAGTAACATAAGGCATTTAGCTACTGGCACTAAACTTCTAATAGGTCATCCCTAATGTAAAGTGCTCACTATTATGGCAGTGAAACTCTGCATTTTATGATCAAGCCTGCACTATTATGATGAATAACTCATGTAAAACTGGTGCTGTGTGAGATTTGTATATGAACTTCTTTACCTGTCTATAGATCCTCTGGGTGACATAAGCATATATGAACATAAGCCTGCCAGAGGCAAATGATGTGTGCTTATTTCCCATGGGTCCATAAAGGAAGGGTGTGTGTAAATGTATCAGGCATGGTTACGGCTTAAACTAAGGAACAATCAGTCTCTGAATATGGTGAGGTAAATCCCATGGATGACAATTTTAACACACCTTTCTGTTTGCCCACCTTTTATGATTTGGCACTGGTGGATATACTATCTTTAGAAGCCTGCAGCTGTGATGGTACACACCATAAGCATTTACCTTAGAGGTTCCTATCCTCTGTTCATTTGGATGACAAGGACCAGGTGATGTTCTTGCTGCAGATCAATGCTATGTGCAAGGTTTCCACAGATCAAGTGATAAACTGGCAATTAACAGTATTATATGATACCATCTTCTTTGTTACAATTACACCTGAAGCAAAAAAATATTTAAAAAAATCACTTCCCTGACAATAGCTGATTTTTATTTGTTTGATCTTGAAGTGCCCAGGTGTGACTTAATATTATTATCACGCTTGATTTATATCTCTCCTTTTGAGACTCAGCCTGCTAAACCATTCACGTAGAACAAAATACAACAGACAAGACGAGTGGAAAAAACCTTTAGATGTGTGAACCATTCAAATTATACAATGATCCTGTTTGTTATTAAAAGCTATGCAAGACTGATAATCAATATTAAATTTGTGATTGGTAATGGAAAAGCACACACAAGCTCTACTCAAGATTAAGGCCACTTACTTGACATAGGAGTATGTACAATTCTGGTAAAATATACATCCTATTTATCATTAGACAGTTGTTAATTATTTATTCTTTCACTGCATCCTGTGGCACATAATCCCTACATTAACCTAGAATTGGGCAAACCAAATTCACAAGCATACATACAAAAATAACAAAGTGGTTTAGTGGTTCGCACGTTTGCTTTATCAATAAGGTTTTAAGGGTTAAACTCACGTTTCTGCTTGTTTGCTCATTGCTTCAGGGGTTACCTCAAGGTACTCAGATTTCCACCACCAGTCCAAAAACAAGCACTGTAGACTGATTGGCATTTCCAAATTGTACATAATATGTGAATGGGTGTGTGATTATATCCTATGATGTGTCAGCATGCTGTCCTTAGCCTTGTGCCCCAAGTTCCCTAGGATATGCTCCAGGCTCCCCTCCATGACACTGTGGCACAAAAAATGGATGGATTAAATTCACTATATGCACAAAAGCATTGGGACATGATCTTTCCTGCAATATATGTTTCTACTCAAAACTGTTACCACAAACCTGGAGGCACACGATCTTTGGATGCGGTAATGATAAAAGTTTGCATTCACTTGAACTTGGAAACCGAAACCTGTTCCAGCATGGTGATGCCCCTGTGCACAAAGCGAGCTCTAAGAAGATATGGTTAACATGGTTTGGAGAGGAAGCTCTTGAGTGGCCTGCTATCGAGCTCTGATCTCATCCCTACTGAACACCTTTCGGATGAATTGGTACACTGACTGCACCCCAGGTCTCCTCACCTCACCTACATCAGTACCTGACTTGAGTAACACCCTTGTGGACACAAATGTCCACGGACACACTCCAAAATCTCTCCTTCCCAAGAGAGTAGATGGAACTGGGACTACATGTGGAATGCTATGCTCAAAAAGCACATGCCAAACTGTTGACCAGATTTCTGTAAACTTTTGGCAGTATAGTGTAAAAACAATATTCAAAGCTTATTTCCCATGACTTTTACCACCACTGCTTTTACTCAAAGAAAGTTTACATGCTAATATGCTGACTACATGGTTAAGTCAAGAACACGCCGACCTTAGCTTGTCCAAAAATACAGGAATTTTGCTTGTGTCCCCCCCCCTCCTCCATAACGCATGGCTAACTTAAATGAAAGTGCTAAATGATCCAGAGCAAAGGGTTCAGCCAGCAAAGGCAAATTATGAGCAGTTGTTGGACGTGCCCCAGCTTTTTAAAATTCCTCTCACTGCTGTGTCTTCATTTCAGTATTTAATTGCTGAGTGTGTCCATTATTCACGCCATGGTGGATGTACTGTAGCAGTAACAGAGGCAGCCACACAGATGCATAGCCCTGGAGGGCCAGCCCAGATGGGCTCTTAGATATAGTCTGTTCGTGTATGTGTGTTTAGGAAGATAGATCTAGGAAATGTAAGAAGTAAGGCCAGTGCTCTGACACATTTTGAAGTCTCAGGTTTATTTAAATATGTTTTCTTAATCTTCTTGTCATCCCACTAAATCCCTCGATCCAACGCAACATAATTGTTGAGCTCAGTTCATTGTCACTACTACCATTAAAGTCTGTGACCATCCTGCCAGTATATACAATGTGACAGTGATTTCCCAGTCTTCCTGGTTTGCTCTGTATAATATCTGATAGATCAGACAGCACATCATCTCACAGCTAGGTTATTGCAACTCTCTGCAGGCTAGCTTTCCTGCTTTCATCATTGATCTCCTGCAGATGATGCAAATTGTCAATCAAATCAGCCAGAACAGCACAAATTATGCTTGTAGTAGATACGTTCCAGATGATAAGTCCCAGATGGTTGCCTACAGAGTAACCTGTTTAAATTTACCCAGCACCTCACAGTTTGTAGGTAAACAGAGCCTGGTCATACAATTAGTGTGAGAAATAATTCTAAAAGCAGACGGTTTGCATTTGTGGTGCTGTGATGGATCAAACCTTGCATACTTGTTCACATTTAAAATTCACTTACAAGGAATGTCTCTTAAAATGCTGTTCTTTTTGAAGCACCTGATGTCACTTTCTGTCTGATTGGCTAAAGGAATTTAGAAGGACTACGGAAAAAAGTAGTAAAATTAAATCTGTGGAGTATTTATATTACAGATCATGTTTTAGTGATATTTATAGTGATTAGTACACTCTGAATTCAGGCCATTCAGTAGCAGTATGAGCTTACACTACCTTGCCATATTAATAACATATCTTTATGACAGTTCCCATGGAGATGATTAAAATAAGACACCGATGATGGGAAAATGTACAAAAATCCAGATCTACTCTACTTTTTCTCCCTCAGAAGTAAACATCCAGTACTTCAACGGTTGTTAGATCCATATCTATATGCTTGCTTTCAAGGGTTTTTCTGTTTTTCACCACAGCAGCTGGTTACCAATAAAATGAGAAGTTCATTTGATTCTTGAGGAATTTCAGTATAAAATTATAATCTTGACCTTTTATGAACACTAGAATTGCATGGTTACTGGGCAAAACATGTTATTTGATGCATATACAATCATTTGTGCTGTAATGTTTATGTTGTCTTGAAATCATCTCCTTTGGCTCCCTCAGCTTTTAGTGTGTATGGGTTTTTCTGGACCTTAAAGTTACAATAGAATCCTCTTACAATACAATATACCAATATCCTGGTGGCTCATATTCCACCATTATTCATTTTATGTTGTTACTAAATATTATGACTATCATTTGTAGTAGGATTTTGTAGCCAAAGTTTATGTTAGCTGTCTCTTATTTGTCACTCTATTTACACTGTATAGAACTATATTACATTTGCTATTTATATTTACATTTATAGGATTTAGCAGACGCCCTTCTTCAGAGCAATGCATAAAAGTGCTTTGAAGTCTCTATTAATTAATATATATATAATGTGTGTGTGTGTGTGTGTGTGTGTGTGTGTGTGTGTGTGTGTGTGTGTGTGTGTGTTTTACATAAAGTTAAAATATATAAAAAATCAAATAAAAATTACTATATATAAACTATTTACTTACTTCTCTTCATCTCGGCTTTGTAGCCAATTCCTCACAACTCATGATGTTCGGAGTGTACATTCATCACAACAAAATATACGTACAAAATCTGTATAAACATACATTTTACAATGTGTACAACATGCCATTAGCAAAAAGTAGATACATATAAAACATTAGACTCTTACAGCTTTATCCTAAAATGTAATATGCTTTGGCTATGTAATGGCCTTTAAATGACACATTAACCATTAGATATATGCGAAGTAGTGTATTTTTAAAGTAAATTTTTTTAGTACGTTCTTTAGAAAAAAATGTTTAAGTGTTGCGATAAATAATTGGTTCGTTGTCAAAGTAGAAAAAAAGGTTTGTTAATATTTAATTAATATTTTTAGATACATGGAATGTTTTTATTTTTTATGTAAAATTTTACCTTAGATTTTTGTATTTAAGGGCCAAAGCTAGACTTTTTCTTAAAATGACCAAAAACTAAATAATCTACATGTTTCATTCAAACCAATGCTTCTCACCTCACCAGAAAAAAAGGAAAAAGGAAAAGAAAAAAAAAGCTTCTCACAGCAGTGAAGCGCACACAACTCAGTATTTACCAAATCAATAACATGAACAAAAAAAAATGTTTGGCGATGCTTAACATCGGGGAATAATATTTTGTGTGGAATTTTGAGCTGAACTGCATGGATGCTTTATTTGCTATGACACACAAAAGATGCTATACGGGGAAAAGCACAACAATCTACAGTGTCTCAGGAGCAAAAGCTCAAACTGTGAGATGAAAAGAGCTGTTATATATAATCTGTTTGTGCACTAGAGCTTTCAACTCTCTCAATACAACTAATACACTATACGTCTTCAGCTGCCGGACCAGATCCAAAAAGCTCTAAACACAATTTACTGGCAGGATAGACTGATTGGCCAGTCAGCATTTTGAGCAATCAGTTGCAAAATAATGTCTGGTAGAAGTTGTAAAGATGATTAGTGTGTCTTTTTGGAGGCATATCTTGACTATTGAAGCCTTAGGACCCATATGCCAGAGTCTTCAGCTTGCTGGCCGGTGCAGCGTGACTACACAGAGGTTAATAATGGAGTGCAGGGGATCTCTATGACAGCATGTCATCAGTAATTAAAAGAGGAAATCTGAAACTGGAGATGCTTCATGCTGCCGTTCAGCAGACAGTGTGGACATATGAGGGGCCCTTGAAAGTCAGATCGTTTGACATGATTGAAACCAGTCAAATGAAGCAGTATGCTCTGTCTCTAAAAAGTATGCCATGTGTATGCTATTTTTTATACACAAGGATTTATTACAAGCATGAAAAACATTGCCCTAGACTCATGCACAAGCTATTGTATTTACTGATGTCTGGAAATAATATGTGCCAAGAAAAACATGTATCTAGTAACAGCTAGTTAAATACAGTAGTGCTGGGTTGAACAGTAGTAGTAGAAGTATGCCACAAGGTCTCATTGATGCCATGATACAGTATGCCATACAGGCAGTGTTAAACATGTATTATGCTCCAATAGATTTAATCTAAATGCCATACATGGTGAAGATGTAGCTGTAACCTTTAAAAAACTAAATATTTTTTACTTACAATTATGTAATCTTTCCATTTAATTGGCCGAACTGCGGTACTTTTTTTTTCCAGTTAATCAGATTAAACACCTTTAGCCTACATTACATATTAGTGTATTTACCTGGCACAACTGTCACTGATGAATGCATAAATCTACAGTTTGGGATAGGAAGAAATCAGTGCCAACCTTGTTTCTTCATACCATGCTGTGTATTTTTTTACTGAACAGTGCATTGTGCTTGTTTAAACAAACATTTTATATAATTCACCTTATGACATTTGTTGACACTAACTATTCTGACATAAATGCCAAACACGCAACTTTCTACCAATGTCTTTTTATCTATGCTAACACATTTCTGCCAGCTGCCCTGACTTTATTGTTTAATTAGCATGCAACCTGACCCATCCTGGCAACAGAGCTCATCAAAAGTATCAAATAATATTATTATCAACATGCATCTGTGGTATTAAACCTTGCCAGCTGGCAAACTATGCCTTTTTAGAGGTTAATAGCAAAATATCATGCTGTTGTGAATGTAGCTTCACTCAGTGTCTAAAGTCAAACGTCATGACAAGCCTCTGAAGTCGCTTCTATACACAGCTGTGTATTTGCAGTAGACAACCACCTGTGTCAAAACATTGGCAGCTGTCTTGTGCCTTAAGGAGGACAAGCCACTGACAACATGTTTGCTG
This sequence comes from Silurus aristotelis, assembly GCF_946808225.1. Taxonomy (NCBI): domain Eukaryota; kingdom Metazoa; phylum Chordata; class Actinopteri; order Siluriformes; family Siluridae; genus Silurus; species Silurus aristotelis. The sequence goes on along the minus strand of NC_139597.1, from coordinate 11,979,173 downwards.
TCTGGTACAATAGGAAAATGAGAGGAAAAAATAGTAGTAGGTAGAATGGAAGGGGAAAAGAAAAGAAGTTTGTGATTTGTACAAATTATTGTGCAATGCTTTAGCATGGTAGACATACAGTATTGGATGTATTTAGGGCTATTTTATCTCTGTGCAACACAGCATCATAATATGTGAACATTTGATTTGCCTTTACATTCTACTGTTTGTATTTTCTTAGGTTTCTGGACCTGTTTTACATAACCCTCACATATCCTTACAATGATACTGTCATAAAATATTACTGGAGTTATTTTTACCTCCACTCTATTTGCTACTAACTCTACTTCTACCACAATCACAACTTACTGCTATTATTACTGCTATTACCACATTTAACACCATTAATTATGACATTATTACTACTACTACCACCATTTCTACCACCACCTATACTATCAACATTACTACTTTTAGTACTACAACCACCATCACCACCATCACTTACTGTATACTATCAATATTTTAATTTTTTACTACTACTACCACCACCACTATTACTACCACATTTAATTCAACCACCATTATAATATCAATAATAACTACTTTATTTTGACCTCTAACATATTTGCTACTAATTCTACTACTACCACCACCATCACTTATACTATCAATATTATTACTTTTAATACTACTACTACCACTATGATTACCACAGCACAACAACCACCATTATAATATCAATAATGACTTATTTTAGTACCACTACTACTGTACCACTATTACTATCACTGCCACTTATAATTTAAATGTTTCTACTGCTAGTAATATTGTACCACTACTAACACCATTACTACCACCACCTTATACTATTAATATTATACTACTACTACTACTACTACTACTACTACTACTAATACTACTACTACTACTACTACTACTACTACCACTACTACTACTAATACTACTACTACTACTACTACTACTACTACTACTACCACTACTACTACTAATACTACTACTACTACTACTACTACTACTACTACTACTAACACCATTACTACCACCACATTATACTATTAATATTATACTACTACTACTACTACTACTTCCACCATTACTACCACAATGCTAACCACTTATACTTTTAATATTACTACTAGTAGTTTTACTATTAAATAGATAGATAGATAGATAGATAGATAGATAGATAGATAGATAGATAGATAGATAGATAGATAGATAGATAGATAGATAGATAGATAGATGGATGGATGGATGGATGGATGGATGGATGGATGGATGGATGGATGGATGGATGGATGGATGGATGGATGGATGGATGGATGGATGGATGGATGGATGGATGGATGGATGGATGGATGGATGGATGGATGGATAGATAGATAGATAGATAGATAGATAGATAGATAGATAGATAGATAGATAGATAGATAGATAGATAGATAGATAGATAGATAGATAGATAGATAGATAGATAGAGTACTTTATTTGTCCCTGGAGGGAAATTCTCAGGAATACTACTACTATTATATACATATAATTACTGCTACCACCCTCACTACTACTACACTACTTATTAAAACCACTACTAATACTACTACTACTTAGAAACACATTTAGCCTATAAACTTTAGAATAGTCTTCCTGACAGTGTTCAGGGCTCAGACACACTCTCCCAGTTGAAGAGCAGATTAAAGACGTGTGTTTAGCAAGGCCTACACATAACATATATCACATATCATAACCTTGTGCTCCTGTACATCTGATCAAACACATTATCAACTTGTGCTGAACAGCAGCTACACTAATTCTCCTTCTTTGCTTTTCTTTCTCCACCCATCCCGAGGTTGCGCCAACTCCAGTTGTGTCCCACCGCATAAATATTATGGACCTTTAAATAGTAGATGCCGACCTTGCAAACATTCCGACCAACTAGAGAATATGGATCCCACTTCATGTAGAGTTTTGACATTAGACATCTTTGAATATTTAAAGGCTCTGGCATGTTGGAGTTGGTGTTGGATCTATGATTATCTCAGATGTTGAGCTATTTTTATGAGTTGCTCAGTAGCTCCTGGTTTCACAATGTCAACTGACTGTATAAGACTGTAAAAAGGTCATTACTCATAATCACACACTCATCGTGCTCATGGTAGTTCTTACTCTCCTATGTTTTGAATTGTCTTTTAGGATTTATAATTACACTCTTGATATTACCCCAAATGGGGATGGGTTCCCTTTTGGGTCTGGTTCCTCTCAAGGTTTCTCCCTTATACCATCTAAGGGAGTTTTTTCTTGCCACAGTCTCCCCAGGTTGCTCATCAGGAATTAATACACTTAATTGACTTGTATAAAAAAAATTGTTTTACAATTCTGATGTTCTGTAAAGTTGCTTTGGGACAATGTCTATTGTGAAAAGTGCTATAGAAAAAAAACTTGAACTTAACCTACTATTATTGCTATTACAATTGCTATAAATGTTACTACTACTATTACTACTACAGCTACAGTTATTACTTCTACTGCTACTTCTAGCAGAAAATATAATTGAAAATAACAATAATTGTAATAATTATTTATGCTCATTGTACCTTTCTCACACCCAAGGATACTCTGCAGGTCATGTGCAAAGACATAATAGTCTTTTATGAGTAATACTTAGTGCTATAGCCCAAATATAGAGTATAATCTCCTCATCTGGCTTTCCAGTTATACAGACCTACAAGCTTTTTCCTGCTCCTGAAGGTGTGGATTTCCCCAAAAGCTTTGTGAATATTTACACAGACTTTCAAATTCCCTCAATCATGCTTTGACCTACTGCCATTGTGTGGCTCTACCAAATAATCTGGCTTCAGGTGAAAAAACCTTTGGATTAATCATTTAGAAGGAGCCTACATGAGGGTTTTTAGAGGTCCAGAACATACTGTGATAAGGAAGTTTGGGACAAACAGTTTGGAGAGAAGAACACAATTATTTATATTGCCTGAACCTGCAGCTGCTCACGTTACCTCAGAAAGCTTGTGTATGTTAGGGAAAAGTCTCAGGATACAGACAGGTTGATAAATAATAGCAGGCTACAGCACAACCTCTATTCTAAAACAAGAGGACACAAAGGACACAAAGGACACAGGCTTTACAAGAGGAGCCAGTTTTCACTAAAAAGCCCTCATGTGAATATTTATTCCTAAATGTAAAGGTTTCTGGCTCAGTGGTGACCAAATGCTGGCATTATTCATCTCTTTATTCAGATGATGCTCTGCATGTGTCATAATTTCTTCCCTTTATCCAAGTTACACTGAAACACTAAATGCCATGGGCCCTTGAAGGTTTACATACCCGTCATTGTAGAAGTAATGATAGAGGGTTATTACTGGAGCCAAAACAGGGAGATAACAAATCCAGAGAAGATAAAAAGGATTGATGCTTAGAAAGCGAGGTGAATGCATGAATAGTGTCCCACGTCCAAAACTCAATTCTCTTCCTGCACTCCCGCATGATCCTCCCCTTCAACTCTTTCCTAGCTAATAAATCCCATTTACACCCTCATTGTGAACTTTCACTCATCCCAAATTCACAGCTTAAAATAACAGTCTCTGGAAGAGGGAGCAGAGGGAGATGGGACAGATTGGCCTGTGGTAAATTTATTAATTGTTTAAGAGATTATTTGCCATTACATAATGCACAGAAATGGTATTGACATGGGACTTTATTTATTCTTGCCTATGTGTTTTTTCTAGAATATAAAATGATTAGTTAAGAGTGGAGGAAAGATAATAATTATAATAATCATCATCATCATCTTCATCGTCATCATTGTCATTGTCAGCATCATCATCATCATCATCATCAAACAATATGTCTTCTAGGTTTAGAGACTCAAATTTGCTACAAATGACACACAATTCAAACAATCATAATTCAATACAATATGCTGTAGTATCTGTTGCCATATTCAGGATGTATTTAGAATGAATGAATTATATACATATATATATATATATATATATATATATATATATATATATATATATATATATATATATATATATATATATATATATATAATGATAATGAAAATCAAGCCACGACACTAATCTCATGCTATGAGAGTCATTTCTTCAAATACATAAAATTACTACTATATCTATTTATACTGTATTTAATATGGATTCATTTGCTTGCTCATTATAACAATCCTTGAATGGGCAAAGTACTTAAAGATTCTTTATTTATAATTTGATACACTTACATGAGATGACGTGTGCTAGATTTAATAATTGTGATAATTCATAATTTGTTCATTTAGTACTTTGTATGATGCACCATCATGTTGGCTTCTGAGCTTCTTGCTTAAACAAATTATTATTATTATTTTTTTACCTTTTCGTAATACATTTAATTCTTTACTATAGCTTCTATTAATACTTACCTACACGCCACTTACTCAGTCACTATACTGCAGATTGAACATATTTTGCGCAGTGTAACTATATGCTCATTGCTCAGAGACACCAGTTCTATTCCCACTTCCACAAACATCTATAATTTACAGGCATAATAAGGCTGATGGGAGGTGAGTTGGGATGCTTCCAGAAGAGAGATATGGGTCAAAGCAGTTAGCCATTCATGGAGGAAAATCATCTGAAGGGGTGGAGGCTGAAGAGTCCCAGAAGAGTCATTTGATTGACAGCAGAATGGCTTCCAGCTTATTGCCATGTGGGCAGCTGATTCAAGGGTCATATGCCTTACAGACTGGAGTTGGCACAAGCTCTCATATCCACCTGCTGTTTCTAGAACACAAATACAATTTGCTTTCACTAAAACCACTTGTTCTAATAAAGGGCAGTGCATGGTCGTACATAATGAATTGTCTGATGATAAACGAGATAAAAGTGTAGCGTACCTGAGTCTTTTCTTGGCAAGAGCTGACCAGATTAGCTTTTCAGTGTGCTTTTTGGCATGCATTTTTTTTTTTTTATTTAAGGTTAAATATAAGCATATCGTTGAATTTTTATTGGTCATCACAGACATTTTGTTCAAGTAAAAAAGGATTGTTGAGGCAGCTTCTATAAGAAGTGGCTAACCTGTATCACAGATATTCCACAACATTAACTCTAACTACAAATAAAGAAAATGTTTAATGTGTTGTTTTTCATTAAAAAAAAATGTTTATTTAATTTCTGTGTATAAGAGGAATAAAGCACTATTGGATAAAAATCAACTTCATGGTGGTAATGGCTTCTTGCTTCATGTTGGACTGCATCGAGCTACCTCATTAGAGATATATTTCCTTTAACAGCATGTGATTTAGAAATAAAGATTCAGTTAGATGTATAATTAAAAAGAGAAAGATAATATCTAATTCTTAAATAATAAACTACACTAAGAACAATGAGAAAATGTTTTATTCTCTGAAATATCACGGAATGAATGTGTCGCTATGCAAATGTACTATATATCTGGTCTATAGTCTTTTTATGCAGATTTAATTTGAGATATTCTTTTACAAAAGATATTCAAGTTAAGGGGGGAAAAGCAGGCACACCTCATTGCTGCTGTGAATAATGTAATAGAAGGATAAAATCAAAGCCTGAATTTCATAAGAAATTCTGTGATTTATTTTTGGCAGAAAATATTCTATTCAGCTATTTGCACCCCGGGTGTATGAAAATGCATGTGTGTATATATGAAATATATTCAGAAATTCAGTATTGTGTGATTTACTAACTGTCCAGAAACAGGACAAAGAGCAGCCTCCTTGTGGTTCTCATAAGGTATTGTCTGGCAGAGTTTCCACCAACAAAATTACACAGAAGTGGCTCTACTCACTCATCTCAAAGCAATTAAACTAATGCATTGTCATCAGTAGTAGCTGGAGTCCAACAGAGAATGCTTCAAAATTCCTCTTCAATCCCTGACCTTTTATACAGCCAGGAGATTTCAGAATGATCTACCACTTTGGTGTCATCTACAACAGCGGTCCCCAACCTTTTTTGCGCCACGGACTGGTTTAATGTTGGACAATATTTTCACGGACCGGCATTTAAGGTGTGGTGGATAAATACAACAAAATAAAATGATACGACCATAAAAACTGATATTTTCTAAATATAATAATAATCGTGAATCCACTGTGTTGTTGTTTGATCATTTTGATGGCTTAGAGGTTGGAATTTAGCAGTAATATTATTATGTGTTAGCGGCCGGAGCCCCTTTAAGAAGGTAGTGAATGGAGGTAAGACATGTGACAGAGGCATCATGACATGCATCAAGAGTGAGTCATAGACAGATGTGGTGGAGAGAATCCGATTATTTTCCAAAATAAAACGCTTCAGAATCAGATAATAAATAAAACGGAAATAATGTAAGTTATGTATTCTTTCTGTGCGGCCCGGTACCAATTGACCCACGGACCGGTGCCGGTCCGCGGCTCAGGGGTTGGGGACCACTGCTCTACAATACCAAAGCAGAGTATAAAGTGCATCACCTTAAGCTCCAGGCTTCCAGTTAGCCCAAGCTATCAGTCAAGATCTAATATCAACACTGGGAACATTAGTAGTATGCAATTTCCAGCAACCTTTTTTCTCAGTCAGTAGGGCTTGCTTAGGCCAGTGATTGTCAGAACAGATACAGACTATTTCCAGCCCTTGAAAGGCAATTACACCAGCCCACTTTTCAAAGAGTGGGAGCAGAGATCAGCAGGAAGTGGTTTTAGGAGACATAGACAGCAGTGTCACAGGGCTTAATTAGACAGCACATGCTCTAGAACACAACCAGAAAGCACAGAGGACCAATGACAAAGCTTTGATGCACATCACAGCTCAAACCCAGGAGGAACACAGAAGAAGATCTGGAGCACTGAGCATGTGTTGTTTATTAGTTGTAAACATGAGACACATCTGATCAGCTCACAAGTGTGCTTTCAGGTTTGTCAGATCTGAAACTTTTTTGAAGTGAAGATAGATTGCCTTTTACACCACTAATCTGTCTATAGTGTCCTGTTAGATGTTAATGCACCTGCTGACAAATCCCTGATGGCTAAGATGTTAGCAAGAGGGCTCCATACTGAGTGTTGACTTTGGCAAGAATTTGCATTGCTGATAGATGTCTTTTTACTAAATAATAATGATAAAGTAAACATTTTTTCCAGTGCTATATTAAAATCCTTTCTAGTTCCAAAGGTACTGTAGTATACTGAAGTATATTCTTAGAAAATGGTTTTGTCTTGTAACCTCAAGATTTCTTTATGCCTCATTCCCTTGCTTTCAAATGAGGTTACAAAGAAGATAATTTTTCTGCCATTCACTGAAACCCATAGAACCATTAGTCAGTGGCTTATAGTACAACAATATAAGCTAGAAATAAATGTAATTTTTGAGGCTTAGAGCACAATAAAGGTTTCAGTGTAAAACTTTTAGGAGTTGTTCATTATTGAATATTTGGTTAAACAATTTGTACAAAGGTTTCTGATGAGAAACTGCAAAAAAAAAAAAAAAAAAGAGAAGCGACAACTTTCAGATGAACCCTTTTATCTTAGAGTGTTTAAGTAAAATGACAAGTGCAGCAGGATACATTAAATACACTTGACATCATTCTTTGGCAGAAGTTGTTATAAATACCACCGTAAAAACAATTTCCTTAGTACCATGTCATTATAACTGCTGCGCTGAGAATGACCTATAATCCAAATAATGGAATATCTGGCCAGTTGTGCTGCTGTAGTTGTCTTTTTCCAGTGATAAATGTATTAGAGGAGCCGGCAATTTGGAGATAAAAACAGATGGCCATACAGTCAAACCTAAAAAGTGCATCTATTTTGTTAGGTATGTATATATATATATATATATATATATATATATATATATATATATATATATATATATATATATATATATATATATATATATATAAAACTATATACAATTTATTTTTTAGAATGAACTCAAAATGCATTCTAAATATATAAATAGATTAATTGAATCCTGCAATTTAAATATGAATTTTGCAGCCTAAAGAAACACATTTCCTATTGTGAATTTGTGGTGCTGTGCATCACTTTCATTGCATTCGGCCATTCATAATAAATCTCTGGTCAGAGTCATGGTAAATAAATTAGGCTAGGTAGGATCAAATAAGAGCCAACTATGTTTGTTAAGGCAGGTACAAACAAAATAAATACCTCAGAAAATGGTACTCTTTTCTAAATGAGACCAATTATAAACTCAGGTGAAAAAGTTGAAAAGTTGAATAACTTCCATAGTCAGCCATGTTGACCTTGCTACCTTTTTATATACATTAACATTAATGGCATTTGGCAGACACCCTTATCCAAAGCAACTTACAATTATTTAATTCATACAACTGAAATGTTGAGGGTTAAGAGCTTTGCTCAAGGGCTCAGAACGGGTAGCATAGTGGTGGTGGGATTTGGAATAATGACCTTCTGATCAGAAAATCAACATCTTGATCAATGAGCTACCCCCTTTTTCACCTCTGTTTTTCTAGAAATTTGAGAAAAAAATGGTTTAAGCCACCTCTATTGACTATGTGACTAGGTGACTGTTTATAAAAGGTGTGCTACATATAGGACTCATAGAAACCAAACTTTTTTTGGGTAGAGCTTTTTTTTTTAACTCAGAAAAATTAAGTTTCAAAATTCATATCCATATTATCTAACAACGGCATTTCAAGGTAATGTGTAAAAGCAACTTAGCTTGCATAATTCATGTCAATACATCAAGTAGTGACATAACAGAATTGAGCTGAGGAAGGATTGGGCCAGACCTCCAAGCACTCGTGCCATTTGTCCTTGGCTTGCATTCATTTGATACTAGTCCTCTTTTATTCCTGAAGTAATTGCTCTGTGCAGCCTCACAGCCATAGTGCAGGTGCAGGGGCATGATAATGAAGTTCTGTGCAGTGCGGGTGGTAGTTGAAGACTGGTCCAGAGAGAGCCACTGTAGTCTCAAACACCACACACACAATCTTCATTGACTCAGCGCTTTACAGCGGCCTGTGTCTTTCACTCTTGGGGTGGGAGTCAGTCGTACAGCACCCTTATAAGTGGTCCCCACACACCTATTACAGGTGTGTGCTATACTCAATTAGAGAGCTTCCTCTCATTAATAAAAGTGAACAACTCTTCAGGGATTTTTTAGCAGGACAGCCCAGGTGTTCATTTAGCCATGCGGAGAAAACAGCCCATTGTAGCTTTGTGGCTCCTTTAATTTGCACGTTTGCTAAAAAGGAAGAAATCTTTGAAATAATATACAGCCTATGAGAATTATACACAGTATCTGTATAATGGTTATGCAGTGTAATAACTAATAACTGATAATGCTATATAAAGCCATACTATTGATTTGTCAATAACATGACATATTTCATAGTTTTTGTGAGAAGTCAGAAGACTTGTAAAAAATATAAAACTTGGTATTAAACTTTTAATATTAATGATGTAATATTTTAGGATGTAATATTTCTCCAGCATTATGCCTATATGTGTTACATCATACAATAGGGTTGGATCAAATATTATGGCAGCCATTATAACATTAAGACAATCACAATGACATTCTCAACTTTATATACATGAGGAAGAAGCATAGGTTCTCGAGATTTTTTTTCCTTTTCACTGTCAAGATTGGATTGCTTATTAAGGATAAACTTACAGTATAGCCACTACATTTATAGGCACTTATATATAAATTAAAATGTTATTACTTATTGATATTTGTAAATCTGCTTTTGGATCATTGTTAAACCTGCTAAAAAAAAAAAAAAAAATTAATAAAATAATTCAATAAGTCAATAATTTTGGCAGCTCAAGTATTTAAAAAAACATATTTATTTCAAAGGTGTGTTTTTCTTTTAGTCATACAAGTTTGGTAAAAAACCTTTTGAGTGTCTCCAAGTTCTTGAGATACGAAATATAATTTCATAGTAAAAAAAGAATTATAATAATCTGAGTTGTCTTAGCTGTGAGAGGTAGGTGAAAATTATCTGGTGAAAATGTGCTTCTCTGCCTACTCATGTTTTATTTTAAAATTACCAGTAGAGCCTTTAAAGTAAAATGGGACTATTAATAGTAAAAGGGCACTTGTGAATAATATAATTGCATCTTTTTTTTTTCTTGAAATTGCAGTTAAAATGCAGTTAGAATGAATTCCCTCTCCTATTAAATGATAGGGTGATGCATTAGCAGATATACGATGCAACTATGTTGAAATAATCGATATTTGCATTATTCTAGGCTGACACCCATCTGTCTCTATCTGGTGCACTTTTAGAAATGCATGTTATTTGGAGTGTTCAAAGAGGAATGGTTTGACTGTTGATGATAAGCTGCATGACATTATATTCGACAGTGATCAGCAAAACCAGAAATCCACTTCAACATACCATTTGGTGTTTTTTACTTAAAACCGATAGTAAAATATACCAGAATTGACTATTTTTAGGACCATAAAACAAAGGCTTAACAATGTGGGTGCATAATCCAGCCTCATTTTACCTTACAAAAGCCCTGCTAGCCAAATTTCTACAAGCCCATCCAGATCTCTTTGCTCATCCCTTCAAGAAATATTGGTTGGGTAAAAATTGTCAAAAGATATAGTCCATGGTGTTACCCCATGAGTATTGATTTGCCCTCCTCTCCATGTGACAAGCTGAATCTATGTTGTCTGGGATTCAAATTTCTCCAGGCAGAATGATTTAAGTTTTTTATCTTTTAATATCGTTTTATTATTATTTAATTGTTATATAGCTCTTCTTTGGTTTCCCAGTGGCAAAACACAGATAAACAAAAGGGATGCACAAGCAGCAGGGAACATATGAGAGTAAAGACAAGTTGACATGAGTCAGGAAGTTGATAGGAGTTTTTTGTTTTTCACCATCATCCAAAACAACGCCTGGTGCTCTAGTTCTAAAAGTTTCAGGCACTTGTGGTGTATTGTCACAGACTGCAATTGAGCAAGTGCTGTTAATAATGTTGGAGTGTGGGGGTGTGTGTTCCTCCACTCTGCCTCTCCTGCTGCTGATATGAGCAGACCGGTACTTTCATTATTTTTGGCATCATCCTGACAACGGCGAGTCACAGAGGCACTGGTGACCTTGCTGATGGGAGACCTGCATTAAACACTAATTAGGATGACTTTGGGAGAGCCACACCACAAGAACACAGGGAAAACGAAATAAACTGAGACAGAAGGCAAGGAATGTGGTTTAAAAAACTGAAAAATTAGATGAGAGATGAAAGACAGGAGTGCTAAGGACAACCAATACCACAAACTTCTTTAAGTGGCATTATGTATTGACGTTCCTGGATTGTTAATGACTTAAGCACTTCTTTGCAAACGTCTGCTGCCATGTGAGATCATGTGTTATTTATAAAACTAGCAAACAACCTGCGACAGTTCTGGTAAAGTATCTCGCAACATGGTGCAATCCACAGATAGAGTGGGGAGCTAGAACTAAATAAAAGAATGAGCAACATTCCTTCTGATGAAATAATGCTCCCTTAAGGAACAAAAAAGAAATGACAAAAATTGAAAAATTGTTCCTGATATACAAATAGAAGCAGGAGACCAAGAAGTAATAAGCTGGAACCAACAGGTGAATTTGAAGGCATTTTGCAATTTATCCCTGCAACGATGATCTGCATAACAGCTGCATGTTGGTTGGAGAGGAGGCACAGCTGCTAATGAACTGCATATTCTCTAAATACGATCACTCACAGCTCAGCTGGTTGAGAAGCTTTTCCTTATTATTGCTGTAAACTGTGGAATAGTATTTCAGAGAGCATTAGGAACACCAGCTCAATGGGTGATTTTAAATCCAGATTAAAAACATTTTGTATCATTAAATATACTTTTATCATCATTTGAAGTAAAAGATGTATCTCCTATTAGAATTATTGTTAGTTTTGCAATTGTAGAATGTTTCATCGATGTGCCTGATCATAAATGCTGCTTTGGGCTTTAATATACAGTACATAAACATGCATGTATTTTCAACTCAGAAGTTCTGCTTTATGTATTTATTTATTAGGGGGACATAATGAGCAGTTATTGCTGGAAAATTGTACAGAGGGCCAAAAGTAGCTCAAGAGTAAGTGTCTACATTGCTGTTTTAATGCTACTTGGCCGTAATGAGATCGACCATATCTACAGCTTGTGAAGCAGTTTTTTTTAGGACCAAAGGTGGACCTAAAATCTTGTTTTTTTGCTCCATATTTTCACAGAGATATAGGGTAATCACGATTGTGAGATGAGTGTCTTCTGGCAGCCACATTCAAATTGGTTCATCAGTATCTTTCCACAGAAATATGTGGGCTAGAAGTGGGCTAGGTGAAACTGGAATATTGGTTATATGATACATCATTGCAGTTATAGGACATAAAGCAATAACAAAAATGACACCACCAACAAAATCAACAACATGAGCAACAATAATGACAACAACAACACAGCAATAATAACATCAGCAGCAAAAATTGCATTACCACGAGCAACAACAGCACCAATAAATAGGAAATACTAACAGTACATTACTTACTTTAGTAAAATAGTTAATAACAACTTTAATAGTTATGTACATAATAAAAGATCTGTTTGCAAATTTTATTGTTTATGCTTGAAAAAGGTGTTTCCATCCCATCGAAAGCTAGTTGCAGTGAAGAGTAAAAGCACACTGTTTCACATGACAGAAAGATGGGATTGTCACTGTAGACACTTGTTGGGGTGGGGTAGGAGGTGTTTGGGGGGACTGGCACTGAGCCCAGAGAGGCAGACCCATCTCTTGGATCTAGAGTCTGCGATGCAAATATCAATGTCTTCATGCTGATCTTGTGTATTGAGCTCTCAGAACATATGCATAATTCAACATTCGAGGGTGCAGATTATTCCACAGCTAAGCGTTCCATGACATACATTGACTTATTGACTTACTGTAGCAAGAGCTAGCATTGGCATGAAGCTAAATATGGCACAATGATAATCAGGGTGCTTATTTGCAGTTTCTGTCTCTGCTTTGAAGTTTTGCCATCTGTAAACTCTACCAGGCTTAGGTCCTCTGATGGTATTTCCTGACAAGTACAGTCCAGGGGCCTCATTTATCAAGTGTTTGTACAAAAGAAGCTTGCTTGCACCTTCCTCTTCATGCTTTTATACTCTATAAAAAAATATAAATCATCAGATTACTGTAGGTTCTGGAGAAAATTCTCATGTGCATCCTCCCAAGCCCCTGATTATATTTTCAAGTTATTCTCAAGTATTTTCAAGGCTAAGAAATGTACCTAGTAAAATGTTTCTCCATCCTGCATGGAGTTTCTGAAGCACCAGTAAGTGTTACCAGTTTGGACTAAATATTTTATGGATATAGGACCAAATTTAGGGTTTAAAAGTTATGCCAGTAATTATGGGGGAGAATTTTGTTAGTATTCAGAGTTCAGTTATGCAAGTAATCAATATTCTGAGCTCCTTCAGTAAGTGCACTGTGGCTTTTTCAAGGATGAAAAGTAAGTGCAATGTTTCAAGTTGAAATTTTCAGAGCAGTGTTTTCTAAGAGAATGTTTTCTAAAAAGGATTCTTTCACCGCAATCCCTGAATCAGACCATAAAAAAATAAATGCATTAATTTATCTCTAGTAGTTTTTCTATTCTCTTTGGGAAGTGTGAGAATTTAGAACACTGAAAATACTCTGAATATACAGTAGTGAGTCGTGCATTTCACATCTAAGGCTTCAGTGGTGTCCTGCCTAAATCAATCCACCTCTTAATTACATCATTATAAAACCTAGCCATAGAAACCATCGATATTACAGCTACTGAAACACAATATAACAGCTTCATCACAGACAGGTATCTCATACAATGAGAATTACTAAATGAGAATTACTGAGCCATTACTAAAGCATGAAACCCAATAAACACAATTCAAGAAGTCTCCTTTCACTGCAGCCACAGCTGCATCGCCCGCATACATCATCAAGAGAAGCATCAATATTATCCTTATAAAATAACCCCAGGTTTTCTGTGCATTTTTGTGCATTATTTCTGTGCATTACGCTATCCTTGGGGTTTGAAATAAAGGCAAGTTGCATGTTTTTGTGACAATTTTACAGCAAAGAAAACACAAGTATAAATGGTTCATTAAAAAGCTTAACAACTGTTTTAAACTGTTTTGGCTGACATTTCCTCACAATGTCCAGCTTTTCTTAAAAAAGTCTCTCTTTTGTGGAATGAAATAACAGCTATTAAATCCACACGAGTATATTTCAGCTTGTGCAGTTTGCTACAGATGCAGTTTGCAAGCTCTGACTAGTGTACTTTTTGACCATCCAATCAGAGGACATGAAAATACCATTTGAACTGACTGGTTAAAGCAACATCTTTATCTCATGTATCATACGTGACCAGCCGCTCACAGTGTTCATTTCTGAAGGCCTTGCGGCAAATAACTTTGAGCCCTGCTGATTCTGATTGGATAGAATCTCTATGCAGGAGCACAATTGGCAGAAACACTATGAAGAAAATAGACTTTTGGGAATCATGTAATGCATATTCATGAAGAAAAAATATATTGAAGCATAAATCAGTCATTCTGAGATTAGGGCAGCAGAGGCCCTGATAGCCTGCCATTGACTCTAGGTGAACACACACACACACACACACACACACACACACACACACACACACACACACACACACACACACACACACACACACACACACACACACAAATTCACACAAATTCACACAAGTGCAATTTGGAGTTTTTAATGAGTGTGCCATTTTAGAGAAAGGTAAAAAGATTTAAATACACAGATATATGGAGAAAATGCAGACCTCCACATCCACACAGACAAACATCTGATCTCAGATTCAAACCAAGCAGCTGACTTGTAATTTAGTAATAAAAACTTAGTAAGTAATAAAAACTTAACTGATTGTCCAAGACACAGTCATCATCCACATGTGAACTCGCTTAATTGTGAGAAGCACTGCTACTACATAATGAGAAAGAGTTTAAAAGACCTGACTCCTATCTCAAGACACCTATGGAATGCAATCATATTAAATAACTATGTGAAATAAAATGGAATAATCTCTTCTTTCAAAGATGTAACCTCTCCATTCTAAAACTTCAATCATTTGCTTTGTTTCTTTTTTGTTTCTTTTGCACAGAGAATCCCTGATGAATATTTAACAACAGCTTACATATTTATGCTCCACAGTGCATAAAGTGTGTTGCAAATATTTGATTTGTATGCATTGCATAATGTGATTTTAGCTGGCATCTGGAAAATAAGCTGTGGAACTCTAGGAGTTAGAATCCTACACTGGTCTAATTATGGTTCCTGTAGGATGTGCGATGATGACCATGACCTGTCGCTGACACTACACACTCAATCAGCACTGCACATACTGTGAGCTATAAAACATGCAGTAGCCCATTAAATCACACTTTTTCACATGACCAAACCGTTTAGAACTCATCATCCATATTGCTCTCTAATATTGTTCTTTGGATTGCTTTGTTGGGTTTTTTGCTATGACTTGTTTATACAATATCCTACAGCATGTAGTTTTTTAAATAAGCAGATCTTTAAAAATAATTTTTAAGTATGGCAGTAATCAAAAAGTTAGCATATACAGTACATATTTGATATACAGAATTAATTAAATTAAATTCAATGTTATTTGTATAGAACTTTTAAACAATGGACACTGTCTGTCCAAAGCATCTTTACAGAATTAAATAAGTAACGTAAGTAAGTATAAAAAAAGAATATATATTTTAGCATCATAAATTGGTCCTTATATGTTTACGTGTTTAAGCAAGCAGTTGTGATAGTGGCAAGGAAAAACTTCCTTAGATGGTACAGTATAACAAAGAAACTTGCCAGTTTCAGTAGGGAATATCCTCAACTTGGTAACCCTGAATGCCTATTCATTATGATAATTTATTTAAATCGCTAGGATTATCTGGTCTATCTGGTCACAAATCTTAAACCATTATAACTGTAACTATAACTATAACTGCCTTATTAAATACAAAGTGTATGTATTAGCCTACAGTAAAAGGTTTTGGGTCTCATTATAGTTTAACGAAACATAGATCAGCTTCTTGTAGTAAAGTCGTACACTTTTATGAAGATTTGATTATAGAGAAATGTAGTCATATTTGATTCAGTGGAAAGACTTGAGCACAAAAATGTATATGTAGGCTAATACATACACTTTGTATTTATTAGGGCAGTTTGGACTGTGACAGCTAGCTTTTAGCATTTAATGAGTTTGTACCATCAGTGTTATTTTTATGCTAGCTAACCTTTATTATATATAAAACCTTCATTAGGAATGAACCGGTTATTAATTATTAATTATTCCCATATTTCTTGATTACTTGGTGAAAGAGGGACCAAATTAATTTTAGTAACTAAAACTAGTGTTTGATTTTGATAAATGTTTCTGTTTCTGCTTTTATGTTCTCATTTTATATTAATTTTAAATATATATATATTTTTTTTATTTGAAAAAGTACTTCTAATTTTAGGGGGGGAGTGGTGGCTCCAGCGGTTAAGGCGCTGGGTTGTCGATCGGAAGGTCTGGGGTTCAAGCCCCGGTATCGCCGAGCTGCCACTCTTGGGCCCTTGAGCAAGGCCCTTAACCCTCTATGCTCCAGGGGTCCCTTACGAGGGAAATATTAAGGTCCGTGACGTCGGAGTGACGTAGGGCCGCCTTCCCATGGGCTCACCACCTGCAGGAGGGACCGTAAGGGACGGTGCTGTGAGGATTGGGCAGCAGTTGAAGCTTAGACCTGCTTAGACTGCTGCCCCCGCAACCCGAATTACGGATAAGCGAGAAAAAATGAATGAATGAATGAACTTCTAATTTAGTCATTAAATTTTTTTAACATTTTTGTGAAGAAAATTTTACTTTTACTACCTCTGGATGTACTGAGATTTTTAACTTTGTGTATTTGAATAAGAACATACTTATTGTTTTGATCTTACTCTGTCTTGTTTCTGTTGAACCAGCACAAGCTATGATTTTATCCTGTGCTATGATAAAGGAGGACATTTCTGGGGGTTAAAGTTCAGACTCAGGGGAAATGAAGAGGTTGCACCCTGTGTCTCTCAACGAAGCAAGATCCAAAACAAGTTGATGTGTGAGACACCAGGGAGGTCATGGGGCATTTCTTTTTCTTCTGATGACAGACCTCACAGCTTTGCAGGTCTACAGGGGGCAGTAAAGTAAGGCTTGATTTGTACAATGTCAAAAGGGAAACACGCAGACTGTAGTTGCCTTTAAAAAAAACTGAGCCTAACTGTTAAAATGTTAAATGTGGTTGAACATGGCATTTTATTCTTGCTTCAATGTTGCAAATCAGTGAGCATGAATGCACTCATGATTACAAAGCAGTAACATATGGTGATGTTTCCATGGGAGCATTTTTTTTTCTACTGAGGTGGGAACAGCTTGAAAAAGAACAAATGGTACAATTAAAAAAGATCCACAGCCAGCTTTGTGGGATGTGATTATAGTGTTATTACTGTACCACAGTGAGCTGTTCTAAATCTATTTCCAAATTGGATGGGTTACTGAAATTCCACTCTATGCTTTTGTACACTTTTTGGAATGGCTACTCATGCTGGTGGTCTTGGATGTATGGGGTTTAATGCTGTTTTATTTTTTGGTCAATTTGTTGGAAACTGTAATCCAGCAGCTGTTAACAGGTTGAGAATGTACACCAGCATGTAAGAATTTGCATAATTGTAGGTCTGATGTTTTAATTAAAATAATAGAAATGAATAATCAGAATGTCTGATGCTTATTCATTGTTGGACCACAATAAAAAATATGCCATTGTGCATGGTTCATGGACACTCCTGGCATTCTGGACACTAATCAGAATGTCTGATGCTTATTCATTGTTGGACCACAATAAAAAATATGCCATTGTGCATGGTTCATGGACACTCCTGGCAAAATACTACAATATTTTAATGGTATTTACAGTTAGCAGGGACAAATATTGTCAAATTCTCCTTACTCTATCAGTGCTTGTGTTATTTCTAAACTTATCAGTTATTTCAAAGTTATCAGTCCTTGAATGGGCTGTATCAGGTGTAGTAGATAACAAAATTATTTCTTTGTTGTAAAAAAAAAGACAAAAAAAACAAAAAAAACATTGAAGCGAGTTTTGCATAATTTCATAGGCATGAATAAAAAAAAAAAATTAGCATAATTTGACCAGGAGGTCTCAGGAAAGCATTTAATACGTTTTCTGACCAGTGGTTTGTTGTTAAAAGATTACTTTTTAACATTTTTATGGACTAATTGCTTAGGAGTATTGTCTGTTTTATTTTTTTCATGCATGTTTTATAAATTGTTCATATTCATCATATTTTGTATTCAAACTTCTTATCCTACTTGTGTTTCTATGGCTTCAAATCAGGTAAATTGCAATAAGCTGATGCATTCTTATACATGGATTAAACTGTCAAATTTTAATAGCTTATATATCTTTAGTGTGTACACACACACACACACACACACACACACACACACACACACACACTGTATATATAGTTTCTCAGGTGGTGTAGAAGTCGTTTTTGTTTGTTGCAGTGGCTTTTCTTTATGCTGTGCAACATACAGTAGTAATGATCTATTATGTCTCAAGCTGCAAAACCTCATACATTGCATACTTTATACATTGCATAGTATCTAGGACCATCAGAAAGTCTGTTTTCGTCTTTTGCTAGCCATTTGAGTTCTTTGAGCTTTGCTTTCCAGCAGTTCTAGGAACACATCCAGTGATTTGAGGCTGATTGTCATTTGTTTAAATTGTTTTGACTCGCACAAACGCTTACAACTGACCTTACTGAAAGATAAATGAGAGTCAATATAATCATGTAAAATAGTAATTATTAATGAGTGGGAAATCACATGAAAAATTAACCACTAAATATTGTGTAATCAATCAAAAGAATCATGTTTTTAAAAAAAGAATGTGAAAAACAACAAACACTTAATGTGAATCTGAAGTTTCTGTATGGAAGACTAGATTACAGAACAGTACAAACGACAGTAAAGCAAGCACTGTTCAAAAATTCCACAGCTGTGGTGTTTTGTATCCATCACTAAAAGCAGACAGCATGACATGAGCCATCTACAGCCGGAAAAAAAAAGTGAGTGAAGGTATCATTTCACTCAGGTTAACCATGATTGATGACAGCTATACCCCCTTAACCACATACTGGATTTCTCTGTTTTTCTCATTCTCTGTTTTCTTCCCATCTTTTCTTGCACCATATCATTTTTTTTGGAAGGCACAGAGCTGTGTCAGACTTGTAGTAATTTCTCATTATACAGCACACTATAGTTCATCGTTCACATGGTGCACGAGTGAAGTAATTCCTGGTATGTGTTGATAAGTATTAACACTGCACAATTTTGGTTTGTATTCTAATGAGGTGTTCCTGCAGTTTAATCAATATGCCGGTGCGTTTAATCAGCAGGCTTTTTGATGGATTTCCAGCATCACACCCATTTATCAAGTCAATTGGACATTCATCACACACTCAGCAACAACACGGCTTCCTCTCAGCAAAATCAGGCCGTGTATAAAAGATTCTGTGAAGGCATGTGTATAGGCTGGACATGATGTATTATCTGCATGAGAAGAAAAAAATCGATACAATTGATAAACATGACATGTGCAAGATGGTTCGGTGAAATATCAGACCGAGCCATTCACCCCGAACCCCCACCCCAAAATTTTAAATCAAAGTTTCTTTGAGCTAAGCCAAGTTTCTCATCCATACACAAACACTCACTGACCCACTGGGATAAAGTGAGTCTGGCTTTCATTTGTAAGAATATCTGCAATATCATTTTGTGTTTAATCAGAAATGTCCAAAGGCTTTTATTGTTAATCTTTTTTTAACATTCATTGCTACAATTGCAATAGTTATTAATAGAAACGAACTGCTTCACAACTAAATGATCTCTAAAGTGAATCTGAAATGAAGTTGGCAGCAAAGCATCAACACATAACTCCTTTACGGGAGTTTAAAAGGCCCAAAGCAGATATGGATATGGAACAGATGTCACAGCTTACCTGCATAGGTCTATTTTTCGAATTATCTTTGATTTTCTTTTTTCCCTTACTGTCCTATAACCTTAACAAACATTAGCATGAATCAATCACTTACTAAATCTAGAACACACAAAATTACACACACCAGTGGATAAGCAAGTAATGAAACACTTGACTACACATCCCAAAGTTTTGATAAAATGTCATACTTTTGATCCGTTTATAATTATGTTTAACGTTGTGGAACATCAAAACAAGTTATTTCCTCTTATCACTTGCTTGATAACAGTTATCGCTTAGAACTGATTTTGCCTTACTGCACTATTATTTTCTCTCTCATCAAGTTAATAAAACTTACATAGAGCTTGTCATGTTACCTAAATGCTACAAAGCCCTTTGTCTTGAACGACCTGACTTTATCTTGACCCTTTTACAAAATGCTGACACTGTAGACTCCTACCAAAAATGCTGAACATCTCCTCAGATAAATTTTTACCAGTTCAATCTTTTTTTTTTAAATATATGTGCGCTCTACGATTCTCTGAGCAAAATCTTATCATAGAAATCATGTACCGTATTTTTCGGACTATAAGCCTCTACTTTTTTCCCACGTTTTGAACCCCGCGGCTTAAACAACGAAGCGGCTAATTTATGAATCTTTTCTGGGTTTTTCCTGGTTTCACAAACTTCAAGCCAAAAAACTGAACCCCATAACATTAGACCAATGAAATTTCCGAACGGAAACGAAAAAATGTAACTCACCTGTGTTCTGAGCTGCACGGCATCGGGAGAAAAAACGGGTTTTAAAACGCACGACGATGCCAAAAGATAAACTCCCGAGAGAAATAGTTGTGAAAGGAAGGAGGAGGACAGTGAACAATGACTTTCTTGGTAGGCTACTGTTTAGATACAAGCCGTTGTAGCGAGTTGAGTCTGGGTGAAGGGAGAGCTCACTAACTCCAGTTGCAACAGAAATCATATAAGCACAGACAGATTTCCAAAACTCGTGCTTTTTTATTATTCTTGGCAACAGCGTTACGGGTTAGTCAAAGAAACTTAGAAATGAGCATCAGAAAATAATAAGGACATAATCCTCGTCTTGCACACACGCAGTAATACTGGAAAAATGCGTCGGCATGCTATTCCCAAAATACCGCTATGCTCCTAAAGGACCGTGTGTAACATGTCTTTCATTAAAGCCTGTGTAAAGTACATTAGTGTAGACACCTGCGGCTTATAGTCATGTGCGGCTTATTTATGTTAAAAATAAAAATATTTGTCAAATTCAGTGGGTGCGGCTTATACAGTATATAGGAGGGCTTTATAGTCCGGAAATTACGGTATCTATTATATACTATTAGAACAAATGCATGAATATAAACATGTGATTTGAATTACAGCCTCAGCTAGTGTCAGACATGCTGTTATAAGCCATTACTTAACACCTTACAACTAATCCCAATTAAAGATTCAAAACCACTAAGGTTTAGTTTATATTGACCTGTGCGCAATATATTTAATGTAATGCTTTAAAGGTATTGATAAAATGTATCCTTAATTTATTTAATCTAAAATGTAAAATAATTGTATTACCTATATTACATGTTCAAATAATTTAATTACATGTGCTTTACATAAAATACATTTATGATACATATAAATTAGGAATAAATGGATTATATCGGACTGGTACCATTTGAAATCCTTAATCAAAGTCATTTTTAAGAGCTGTCACACTCCCTATACACCTAGTTTTACAGAATAATAATAAAAATTAATTAATCTTTTGCTGAGAGAGGGAGTGTTAAGCAAATAAAACCCATACAGAGATATAGTTAATGGCAAAGGTATTAGAATATGAGCAAAAATGAATATAAAGTATTACATTAACAGCACATGCAATAAAAAGCATGGTTTCCGTATACATTTATTTCAATCACGCTTTAGAATTCTCAAAGACATTTCCTCGCTTGGAATTTCTGTTTAACTTTGTTCATCCTTTTTTTTTTTGTGCATGCATGTCTAATATTTGACATATTGTATTTGACATATTGCACATTTGAAATATGTCAAGAACCACATTCTATACTACTATTTAAAATACATATGCTCCAAAATTGAATAAACAAGTGTTTTCCAAAGAATGAATCTTTGTGCAATTTAGAGCATTTGCACAATTTCCTAAAAAAGTCTCTGAAAAATAATGATTTGCATGCCTAGCTCTCAAAAAATCCTTCCCCAAACATATTTTGCTATCGAGAAGGCAATTTCAACTGATTGGCACAACTGAAGCTAAGCCCAAAAGACCAGCTGGTCACCTGCAAAAGACTGATTCAGAAAAAAAGGACAGAGTTTCTTAGCAAATACCCTTCAGTTAAATTTTGCCTTGACAAAAATGATCACTGGCATGAAAAAAACATATAAAAAAGAAATAGATATTAGTAAACAGTAATACAGTAAGGTGCAAAATGGAGATTACAATAGCACCTCCAGTCTGTTTCCAATATCCAGAAGGCATATGCAAATACAATCTCATACAAACACACACACACACACACACACACACACACACACACACACACACACACACACACACACACACACACACACACACATTTACATGTGCCTGTGTCTGCCTGGTTCCAGATGTGCCCACAGTCTGGCCCTCTTCAAAATGCCAGACTGGATTAATTCACCTGGCACAGGCTCCATCATCCCTCATTTGAGCAAATGTGCAAACCGTGATCCACAGTAGTGTATACATGACAGCAACTCACACAGGAAGTGTGAAGGAAAGAGCAAGAAAGCTCAAGCCTTCATATGGAAATGCATGAGCCAATTGCACTTTTTTCTGGTTGGGGTAGTACATAGATACAATATTAATCCATTAATTTTCTGTAACTGACCCATACGGTTTGTTACACAAACAGAAGCCAAACAAGAAACTGGCTAAACTCCTGAGTTACTGCATGAAGCCTGCAAAACAAACCCACACACTCTGTGTACTTTTCATTAGCCATGGACACCATTAAATCATCCTGCTGCCTGTCAATACTCTTCACAAACTGGCCATCTGAGTTCATCAGTTGTGCTGACAATCCAGCCGAGACCATTAGTGCCTTTGGATTTAGCCAGTGGTCATCGATTCCCTCTCACCCTGCCCAACCAATGCCTCCCCTGTTGTGTGTATTTACAGATGAGCCTAGCATTTTAGACCTGGCAGCAACTTTGCAACGCTACACCACATGCCTCATAATTCATTGCTCATTTTGTTTAATGATTAAAATGTCTTGTTAGAGCTGGATCAACCCAAAATCCAATGATGATCCCTTTAAAGGTTTAAACTCTCATGAAGCAGAATTTACAAACTTTTCATTATTCAGAATATTCGATACAATCCAAACTCTTTGATAGGTGAAATAATTCTAAACATCAGTGCATTTATGTATCTTATAGCCCAGGCCTTCAGACATTAAAACTATAGTTTGCGCAAAGGTTTGCAAATTTTAACCCCCAGAGAAAAGCTTTTTATTTGGGCCTGCCTGCCTGACAACAACAGTCTTCATCTAAAAACACTAGTGGCTCTGGGATGCCATAAGGGTTACCTCCAAGGGTTTCATGAAAACAGAAACTGCCTTATCAAGCTTTCAAGCTCACAAAATGCTCCAGGACTGAATGTTTAAATTTGATTCATTTTCAGGACTACAATAAGAAGACTGGCTGGCTGCTGGAGACCATAAGAGACAGTATAAGCTATGGCAATCCAGGAGTTCTTGGAAGTACATAATCAAATTATGAAACGTAAAAAAAAAAACAAGACATGCTTAGTTTGTTATATATTTACAGAGAAAGGAAAAAGAGAAACAAGACAACAGTGATGCTTCAGACCATGAAGGGTTTAGGATGGTGAGTTTAGCATGCTAGCAAAACATTTGCAATGCCATCAATGAATTAGCTTGGGCATCCAATGTGTGTAATGACCAATCCCAAGCCTGGTTACATAGCATGTTTGTCCAGCCAGTACACCCACATGCAAGGTGCATGAAATGATGAGTAAAACCACTACATGACATCCATTTGCTCTGCAATTACTTCTGCATTGTTCATGGAATCCAGCTCCAGCTGAACGCCATCTCCACATTAAGTATGGTGAAGCATTTACCCAGCGCCTGTTTGTGTGCAGTCTGTTTTCAGTGTGTATTCAGTCTGTGTACAATGCATGCGTTCCAGAAAAAATGTGAGAATGTTCCTTTGTCCTCTTTGGTTTTATTTTTAGCAAAAGCTCTTGTTTTGCTCCTGTTTTTTTTCATGAGATGGACTCCTCACTCTGTCTATCTACATGTCAAAGCGATGGTTAGATGGATAAACAGATGGATTGATCTCAGTCAGCCTTTCTGCCACTCAGGATGAGTAGATGGATGGATGATTGCATGGACACAAGAACACATAAAGTGGCTGATGTACAAGGGAAGGAGCAAAAAAACCCTTACTATTAGATTTTTCGTATCATATGTCTTTTGAATATAGTCGGTTATGATTTTATGAATCAGCTCCAGGACCCCTTGTGATGTCTGCATTTGAAGATTCCATCATGTTACCGAGTACACACACAGTATGATGCTTCACTCTAAAAGACCTCTAAATGCAGTTAAGGTAAACAACTATAATGAGAGGTTGAAGACAGGAGAAGCTGCAGTTCTTTGTGTTTAAATATATACTATTTGTTGAAGTAGTTTTTGTGATTATTTTTTCACTTGCTTAGTTTGGTTCACCCATACTGTATATCCGTATAATCCATTGTTTGTCTTGTGGTATATTCTAACACAAGATGTTCTGAGCTTTGTATCTTTGCCCTTTTGACTATTTAAACTTTTCTCTCAGTTGTTAGAATTCACTATTCTTTGCCTGAGGTGATTTCGATGCTTTTATCAGCATGGGTACCATGGAAATGTAGACCACGTACTGTTAGTCACGGGATTTTGAAATAAACCTAGTAGTCTTTGATATGAGTCAGTTAAAATGATTCATACAGGAAAAAAATAGCTCCAGGAGTGACTAATATGTACATGCACAGGAAGAATTTTGTAACATATTCTTGTCACTTTCCCCCCCACCACTGTGTACATACACACATCTACACACCCACAGTCAGCGTACAGACAGACATGTGACATAAATATACACATACTCAGCTATACATTTATCCATTCATCATCCATTCAGTCTCTTCATCCATTCTTTTATAATCACTAAATCTCTGTATTTCTTGTTTTTATTTCACATTGCACACGATTATACACAGTGCATTATAGTGCATTATAATCTCTCCAAGGTCTATATGATAATCTATTTCTAGGTCTGTTTTGACCACAGGTGTGTATGGTCTGAGGTTTGTCCTTATGAGTTGGTGCAATACTCCAGGCTCCAGACATGTTCTTGACAACTCCTTCATTAATCATGCACGGTATATTAGAGATATAGATGCGCATGCAAAAAACAAGCAGTGATTTTTTTCAGCCCGGTTCCCTCTCAGATGGGTATCCATCATCCCCCTTAGCAAAGCATGACTGCTTCAGCTGAAGCACCAAAGAATGACTTCAAGATGAACATCACCATCTGCTAGAAAAAGAGAAGCAACTATTGATTATGGGTGTTAAGAGAAACAACATACGGTTTAAAATTGCAATTAGCGCTTTATGGGTGAGGACGGGCAGATGTTCTCTCACTTGTCTGAGCTGAGCCGTATGCACACTGCCACCGAGGGGGAATTCGGAATGGATTGAACTCACACCGCTAAATGCATGGAAGTACTTAAAAAAAGAATTAAGTAATTCTAACATTCACTTTGAATGTGAAATGTACTTGCTAGGAAATACTGTATATACTGTGGTACACACATATAAGAGAAACTTTATTGTCGTGTTGCTAAATAGAATTTTTTTTTCTTTGCATCCCAAATCGCCATTTCTTACAGAAGTCCAGTCCTTCTAAAGCAGATGAGGGTTAAATGACCATTTCAGAACAACATAACAGCCTATTTTGTATTGTTTTTACCTATCAGCATGTTTGCACTATTACCCAACATGCATTAGGCAAATGATTTGTACAACTATTAGAAATCCTTACTGTGATCACCAGCCCTGACTATTAGCTATTGATTTATAGGCTAATAAGTGCATCAGGGCTGCTAGCTTTAGTGGTGCTGCACTAATTGCGCTGGCTGTGGAACAAGGTACCTTTTTTTTTTATTATTAAAGGCGTAATTCATTTGAACACTGCATGACAAAAAGGGAACCTCAAGGTGTTATTTATTTATTTATTTGTTACTTTTTTGTTGTTTATTTGTTTTGCTATTTTAAGTTTGATTAAGTTGCATTTTACTTTATTTTATTTGTGTGTGCTGATGTGCTGTAGCAGATCTATCATGATCCCATTTACTGCAGAATATGTCCTTCTCTGAGACACATTGGGAATTGGGAACATGTCTGCTGAAAAAAAATCGATTGTCAAAGTTTATTTCTGTCAACAGAGCTCTCCTTATAGCTTAGTGACCAGTTTTCATTGGATGGAAGAGGCTAGATCTAGGGTAGCAACTGAGAGGAATTTCTAGTCTTATAAGAACCTGGAAATCGAACCTCCATGTTTGGTAGCCTGTAAAAATGAGCCTCTGATGGGTCTCTGTCAGCCAGCATGCTCCAGTCTGGTTGAGTGATAGTCTATATGGCTAAAGGTACTGAGACACCTAACTTTTTCAGCCATACGTGGTTTTTCCCCAAACTGTTAACACAAAGCTAAAGGTGTACAATTGTACATGAAGTCTTTAGATGGCGTAGCATTGAATTTTCACTTCTCTGGAACTACAGTAGAAGACCAAATCCACAGGGAGGCACAGCTCCATGAAGATTTACATTGGTTGGAGTGGAAGATCTTGAGTGGCCTGCTATAGAGCTCTAAAATCAACACTATTGAACACCTTTAGGATGAAATTGGAATGCTGACTCCACCCCAGGCTTTCTCACCTCCCCTACATCAGTACTTTACAAAAATGCAAAATGAGATGTCACTGAGCATGTATGAATATTTTGGTCAGGTATCCACAAATTCACTATAACAATGCAAAGATTCTATTCAAATTTTATTTAACTTTAAATTACATCACAATTAAACTTATTGCCTGTATATTTTTCAATGTTTTTGGATATTTTTACCTGAATGCCTCTCTGGTTATAGGATAACCGATAGCTAGCAGTCCTAGGATTTCTTGGGGCATCAAGTTGTAAACAATATACTTACCACAGTACTTATTTTAGTATAATGTGCTTTTTATGATTTTTTCCAATATGGTACATTTGGAAGACCATCTGGTCTAAATAGACTATGAATAGATTTCTCTCACTTTTAAGAAAACAAGTAACACTAAAGGTTCAATATTTGCCACATATGTTGTCTGATTTCCTGTTAACAAATTATTTGAGCATGCTTCACCAACACATTCATGACATGTCATCCGATCTAATGCAATAGTGTAAAAGAAACTTGTACAGTATATAATGATTACACTGCCAATAATATATTTTTTTAAATGCTTTAAAAAACTGTAGGTAAACAAACTGTGCAAGTGCTATCTAAAGTACAAAATGAACAACAAGATAAAGTACCAGACAATATTGTTTGTCTAACTCTATTGCAGCAATAATTTTTATTTTCATTTACTTTTTTACACTTCCCTCACATCTCATGGCATGCACAATATTTCTGATTCCTCTTTGTTTACGGGTCTCTGAAACAGCAGTGAAACACAAATAAGCTTTTACCACAATCTCTGAAGCGTTCTCTCTCCCAGGGGTTGGATAGAACGCTTTGCTGCTTTGTCATCCATCATGGACAAGCAACCTTATATGTGGAGGAAAGCATAGCTGCTCCACTACTCATTCCCCCATTGTCCGCGTAGATGCACACTGAAAGGCCCATCGTGAACGTTGCCCTGACCTTCACTTTCAAGTGCCAAGCCATTTTTTCTTCTTGCTTTAGCAAAAATGCAATGACATTGACTGCCTCAGCCTGATGGATCCCACTCAAATTGGGTAGAAAAACGTGTGCACTCTGGCCCAGCTACAGGAGAGGTGAAGGAAGACCAAACATAGCGACATTGAAAGAAAAGAAAGAAGAAGAAGAAACAGTTAGATAGAAAAAAGCGAGCAAATGGGCCATTGGGGAAGGAGTGGATGACAGCCAATTACAGATGACAGGGTCAGACTGGGAGTGTGGCCTCTGTGCAGCACTGCTGCTAACACACACACACACACACACACACACACACACACACACACACACACACACACACACACATACACAGGCCATTCTCCGAACGGCCAGCCACAGAGAGTCATGGGTCAAAAGGCAAAACCCTGATGACAGTAAGCTATCTCTTTCTGCATTTTCTCTCTATCCACTCTCTTTATTCTCTTCCTGTCTTTCTGTCCACCTTCTTTCATTTGTTCCTTCTGCCTCTTCCCTCATTCTGTTTGTCTCTACATCTATTCCATTCATTCTGCCTTTTTGTCTCTTTATTCACTCTATTCTATATCTCTTTCCATCCACCCACTAGTATCCTTCTGTCTCTCTCTATCCACCTCCCTTCAGTGTCTTCCTGTCTCTCTCTATCCACCTCTATTCATCCTGTCTCTTTATTTTATTTGTGTCTGTCCCTTTAATCACTGCTCTCATTCTGTATTTGTCTTTCCACCCACTCCCTTCATTCTCCTATTTAATTCCTTCAATTACTGTCTAGCTATTCGCTTATTTTATTTCTCTGTCTTTTCATCCATTCCCTTCATTCCTGATGTCTTTCTACACATCCACTACCTTTATTCTGTCTCTCTTTCTCTCCATCCACTTCTCTTATCCTGCCTTTGTCTATCCAACAGTCCTCTTACTGGTGTCTTTGCTTCCTTCTCAATTTCCTTTTCTCATTCTTGATCCTCTTCTTTGTCTCAGTGTCTTTTGGTAGTCAGTGCCCTCTATCTATTTCTCCCTTTCTCTATCTAATTTCTCGCTTTCTCTTTTTGTCTGTTCTTTCCATTTATTCCCGTTTTTACTCTTTCTGTGACTGTCTGTCTTTGAATCCAGTCCTGTCTGTCACTGTCTTCACCACTATTTGTCTACATATCCATGTCGCCCCATCTTTTTTCTCCCTCTCTTTGTCTGTCTTTCTCTCCTCTCTCTCCTATCATTGGCTCACAGTTTTATTTTCTTCTTTCCCTGCAAAGTTTCATGAAACACTTGGCAGCCCGAGTGAGGGTTTAATCCTGATGTTGACAAAACCACTGGGAATCCGACTGCATGTGTGTCAGATTCTTTCGTCTGTCACTTGGTCTCTTAAGATCCTCCCAGAAAACACTAAACCACTCTCCAGCAAAACAGTACTCTATCCAGCCCTCACACTCCCTTTTTGCCAAGCAGACACTGTTGGTCTAATTGAGACAAGAGGGAAGATGAATGCTGGATTTTTTTTTTCTTTGATTCAAAAGCATAACCGTAACAGCTACATGGGTTTTTTCGTATTAAGTACAACACATTTTGTTGAAGGCCAGTTCTAGATTGCAAATCATTACAAACCACCCCATATCTCATGAGCAAGTCTCCTTTTCTCAGCCATAAAGTTAAATGCTCAATATTCACCAATCCAAATTTGACAAGAACATAAACCTAGATTTAGTCGAGTCTGAGATTTACACCATGTGATACTAAAAAGGCATATGATACTTACTGCAGTTGCACTGTTTTTAACATGTATATGAATATAGTGTATCATATAATATAGTGGCTCATATTATTATCTTTTACTCATTATGTCATGCTCCTGTCACATCGTATTTTTCCTATTGACATGCCTACAATTATATTTTTGTTTACTTTATAGCTCTCCATCAAAAAGCACTTCAAAACAAAATCTAAGTGCATTTCGATGTACAAAGTCTATTCACTGGAACACTTTTGAATACATTCTTAATGAAAACTTAAACTTAGTATATAATTATTTTGCCTTATTTATCACCTATTTACTACATAACCAGCTTTAGAGTTCTGAATTGTAACATTATGCAGAATTCCCATTTTTAAGAACTTGTCTTTGCAAACCCTTCATACTAATTGGCTCAAGTGTCAGTAGACTGTTGTGTGCAGAAGCAGTAGGAATCGGCTACTTCTGCATACTTTGCATGTTTGCTGAATTGTGGTTAATTACGCAGTAATAGAAGGTGGAGTGCCATTCTAGTGACAGCGGGAAACTAATAAATGCAGGGCGCACTTTAAATTAGCTGAAGCGCTGTAGATTTCAAAAGGGTTTGCGATGGGTAAATGTCTATTGAAAAAAAAATGAAAGCTGATATCAAAGCAGCATGTTTCCTAAAAGATTTTATCACATATTTACAAATTCCATTTAACACTGGAGCAGTTCTTCCAAATGAAAATTATTGCTTTCATTTAGAGAAAAATTAACAGCAAAGCACTATAAGGGAAGATGCAAGGGGACCTATGTATATGTTTGAGTGAGACATACAGTGCCTTGCGAGAGTATTCGGCCCCCTTGAACTTTGCGAACTTTTGCCACATTTCAGGCTTCAAACATAAGGATATGAAACTGTAATTTTTTGTGAAGAATCAACAACAAGTGGGACACAATCATGAAGTGGAACGAAATTTATTGGATATTTAAAACTTTTTTAACAAATAAAAAACTGAAAAATTGGGCGTGCAAAAATATTCAGCCCCTTTACTTTCAGTGCAGCAAACTCTCTCCAGAAGTTCAGTGAGGATCTCTGAATGATCCAATGTTGACCTAAATGACTAATGATGATAAATAGAATCCACCTGTGTGTAATCAAGTCTCCGTATAAATGCACCTGCACTGTGATAGTCTCAGAGGTCTGTTTAAAGCGCCGAGAGCATCATGAAGAACAAGGAACACACCAGGCAGGTCCGAGATACTGTTGTGGAGAAGTTTAAAGCCGGATTTGAATACAAAAAGATTTCCCAAGCTTTAAACATCCCAAGGAGCACTGTGCAAGCGATAATATTGAAATGGAAGGAGTATCAGACCACTGCAAACCTACCAAGACCTGGCCGTCCCTCTAAACTTTCAGCTCATACAAGGAGAAGACTGATCAGAGATGCAGCCAAGAGGCCCATGATCACTCTGGATGAACTGCAGAGATCTACAGCTGAGGTGGGAGACTCTGTCCATAGGACAACAATCAGTCGTATACTGCACAAATCTGGCCTTTATGGAAGAGTGGCAAGAAGAAAGCCATTCCTTTAAAAAAGATATCCATAAAAAATGTCATTTAAAGTTTGCCACAAGCCACCTGGGAGACACACCAAACATGTGGAAAAAGGTGCTCTGGTCAGATGAAACCAAAATCGAACTTTTTGGCAACAATGCAAAACGTTATGTTTGGCGTAAAAGCAACACAGCTCATCACCCTGAACACACCATCCCCACTGTCAAACATGGTGGTGGCAGCATCATGGTTTGGGGCTGCTTTTCTTCAGCAGGGACAGGGAAGATGGTTAAAATTGATGGGAAGATGGATGGAGCCAAATACAGGACCATTCTGGAAGAAAACCTGATGGAGTCTGCAAAAGACCTGAGACTGGGACAGAGATTTGTCTTCCAACAAGACAATGATCCAAAACATAAAGCAAAATCTACAATGGAATGGTTCACAAATAATCATATCCAGGTGTTAGAATGGCCAAGTCAAAGTCCAGACCTGAATCCAATCGAGAATCTGTGGAAAGAACTGAAAACTGCTGTTCATAAATGCTCTCCATCCAACCTCACTGAGTTCGAGCTGTTGGGCAAAAATTTCAGTCTCTCGATGTGCAAAACTGATAGAGACATACCCCAAGCGACTTACAGCTGTAATCGCAGCAAAAGGTGGCGCTACAAAGTATTAACTTAAGGGGGCTGAATAATTTTTGCACGCCCAATTTTTCAGTTTTTTATTTGTTAAAAAAGTTTGAAATATCCAATACATTTCGTTCCACTTCATGATTGTGTCCCGCTTGTTGTTGATTCTTCACAAAAAAGTACAGTTTCATATCTTTATGTTTGAAGCCTGAAATGTGGCAAAAGGTCGCAAAGTTCAAGGAGGCCGAATACTTTCGCAAGGCACTGTATGTATATGTATATACAGTGAGGAAAATAAGTATTTGAACACCCTGCTATTTTGCAAGTTCTCCCACTTAGAAATTATGGAGGGGTCTGAAATTGTCATCGTGGGTGCATGTCCACTGTGAGAGACATAATCTAAAAAAAAAAAATCCAGAAATCACAATATATGATTTTTAAACTATTTATTTGTATAATACAGCTGCAAATAAATATTTGAACACCTGTCTATCAGCTAGAATTCTGACCCTCAAAGACCTGTTAGTCTGCCTTTAAAATGTCCACCTCCACTACATTTATTATCCTAAATTAGATGCACCTGTTTGAGGTCGTTAGCTGCATAAAGACACCTGTCCACCCCATACAATCAGTAAGAATCCAACTACTAACATGGCCAAGACCAAAGAGCTGTCCAAAGACACTAGAGACAAAAATTGTACACCTCCACAAGGCTGGAAAGGGCTACAGGGAAATTGCCAAGCAGCTTGGTGAAAAAAGGTCCACTGTTGGAGCAATCATTAGAAAATGGAAGAGGCTAAACATGACTGTCAATCTCCCTCGGACTGGGGCTCCATGCAAGATCTCACCTCGTGGGGTCTCAATGATCCTAAGGAAGGTGAGAAATCAGCCCAGAACTACACGGGAGGAGCTGGTCAATGACCTGAAAAAAGCTGGGACCACCGTTTCCAAGGTTACTGTTGGTAATACACTAAGACGTCATGGTTTGAAATCATGCATGGCACGGAAGGTTCCCCTGCTTAAACCAGCACATGTCCAGGCACGTCTTGAGTTTGCCAATGACCATTTGGATGATCCAGAGGAGCCATGGGAGAAAGTCATGTGGTCAGATGAGACCAAAATAGAACTTTTGGGTCATAATTCCACTAAACGTGTTTGGAGGAAGAAGAATAATGAGTACCATCCCAAGAACACCATCCCTACTGTGAAGCATGGGGGTGGTAGCATCATGCTTTGGGGGTGTTTTTCTGCACAAGGGACAGGGCGACTGCACTGTATTAAGGAGAGGATGACTGGGGCCATGTATTGCGAGATTTTGGGGAACAACCTCCTTCCCTCAGTTAGAGCATTGAAGATGGGTCGAGGCTGGGTCTTCCAACATGACAATGACCCGAAGCACACAGCCAGGATAACCAAGGAGTGGCTCTGTAAGAAGCATATCAAGGTTCTGGCGTGGCCTAGCCAGTCTCCAGACCTAAACCCAATAGAGAATCTTTGGAGGGAGCTCAAACTCCGTGTTTCTCAGCGACAGGCCAGAAACCTGACTGATCTAGAGAAGATCTGTGTGGAGGAGTGGGCCAAAATCCCTCCTGCAGCGTGTGCAAACCTGGTGAAAAACTACAGGAAACATTTGACCTCTGTAATTGCAAACAAAGGCTACTGTACCAAATATTAACATCGACTTTCTCAGGTGTTATATATATATATATATATATATATATATATATATATATATATATATATATATATATATATATATATATATATATATATATATATATATATATAAAACCCAGCCATTAGGGGGGCACAAGCCAGTGTACTCTTAGTGCCGGTCCCAAGCCCGGGTAAATGGGGAGGGTTGCGTTAGGAAGGGCATCCAGCGTAAAACATGTGCCAAATCAAATATGCGGATCACAAATGAGAATTTCATACCGGATCGGTCGAGGCCTGGGTTAACAACGACCGCCACAGGTATCGTTAGCCGACAGGGTACCGGTGGAAATTGGGCTACTGTTGGCTGAAGGAGGAGAAGGAGAGGAGGAAGGCGTCTACAGAGACGGCAGGAAAAGGAGCAGTGTAGGAGAGTAGAGGTTCGGGTTGGTACTTTAAATGTTGGTACTATGACGGGTAAAGGGAGAGAGATAGCTGATATGATGGAGAGGAGAAAGGTAGATGTGTTGTGTGTTCAGGAGACCAAGTGGAAAGGGAGTAAGGCCAGGAACATTGGAGGTGGGTTTAAACTGTTTTATTATGGTGTGGATGGGAAGAGAAATGGTGTAGGGGTGATTCTGAAGGAAGCGTACAGTAAGAGTGTAGTGGAGGTGAAGAGAGTTTCTGATAGGGTGATGATCGTGAAGGTGGAAGTTGAAGGGATGATGATAAATGTCATCAGTGCCTATGCTCCACAAGTTGGCTGTGAGATGGAGGAGAAAGAAAGATTCTGGAGTGAATTAGAAGAAGTGGTAGATGGTGTACCTAGGAAAGAACGATTGGTGATTGGGGCAGACTTTAATGGGCATGTAGGTGAAGGGAACAGAGGTGATGAGGAGGTGATGGGTAGGTATGGTTTTAAGGAGAGGAATGTGGAAGGGCAGATGGTGGTAGATTTTGCTAAAAGGATGGAAATGGCAGTGGTGAACACGTATTTTAAGAAGAAGGAGGATCATAGGGTGACGTATAAGAGTGGAGGAAGGTGCACACAGGTGGATTATCTTCTGTGTAGGAGATGCAACCTGAAGGAGATTGGAGACTGTAAGGTGTTGGCGGGGGACAGTGTAGCTAGACAGCATCGGATGGTGGTCTGTAGGATGGTTTTGGAGGCGAAGAAGAAGAGGAGGAAAGTAAGGTTTGAAAGAAGAATAAGATGGTGAAAACTGAAGGAGGAAGAGTGTAGTGTGAGGTTCAGGGAAGAGGTCAGACAGGGGCTTGGTGGTGGTGAAGAGGTGCCGGATGATTGGGCAACTACTGCAGGAGTGATGAGGGAGGCAGCTAGAAAAGTACTTGGTGTGATCTGGAAATAGAAAGCAAGACAAGGAGACGTGGTGGTGGAATGAGGAAGTGCAGGAGAGCATTAGGGGAAAGAGATTGGCAAAACAGAAGTGGGATCGACAGAGTGATGAGAAGAGTAGGCAGGAGTACAAGGAGATGCGGCAGCAGGTTAAAAGGGATGTGGCAAAAGCCAAGGAAAAGGCATATGAGGAACTGTATAAGAGGTTGGACACTAAGGAAGGAGAAAAGGATTTATACCGATTGGCCAAGCAGAGGGACCGAGCTGGGAAGGATGTACTGCAAGTTAGAGCAATAAAGGATGGAGAGGGAAATGTGTTGACTAGTGAGGAGAGTGTGTTGAGAAGATGGAGGGAGTATTTTGAGCAGCTGATGAATGAGGAAAATCAGAGAGAGAGAAGGTTGGAGGATGTGGAGTTGGTGAAGCAGGATGTAGATAGGATTAGTAAGGAGGAAGTGAGAGCAGCGATTAAGAGGATGAAGAATGGAAAGTCGGTTGGACCAGATGACATACCGGTAGAAGCGTGGAGATGTTTAGGAGAGATGGCAGTGGAGTTTTTAACCAGATTGTTTAACAGGTTCTGGAAGGGGAGAGGATGCCTGAGGAATGGAGAAGGAGTGTGCTGGTACCGATCTTTAAGCATAAGGGAGATGTGCAGACCTGCAGTAACTACAGGGGAATTAAGTTGATCAGTCACACCATGAAGTTATGGGAAAGAGTAGTGGAAGCCAGGCTGAGAGAAGAGGTGACCATCTGTGAGCAACAGTATGGTTTCATGCCGAGGAAGAGCACCACAGATGCCTTATTTGCTTTGAGGATGTTGATGGAGAAGTATAGAGAAGGACAGAAGGAGCTGCATTGTGTATTTGTGGATTTAGAAAAAGCGTACGACAGGGTGCCGAGAGAGGAGTTGTGGTATTGTATGAGGAAGTCAGGTGTGTCAGAGAAGTATGTGAGGGTGGTGCAGGACATGTATGAGGACAGTGTGACGGCAGTAAAGTGTGCAGTAGGTACAACAGACTGGTTCAGGGTGAAGGTTGGACTGCATCAAGGATCGGCCCTGAGCCCTTTCCTGTTTGCAGTGGTGATGGACAGGTTGACGGACGAGGTCAGACAGGAGTCTCCCTGGACTATGATGTTTGCAGATGATATTGTGATTTGTGGTGAGAGTAGAGAGCAGGTTGAGAAGAGCCTGGAGAGGTGGAGATATGCGCTGGAGAGAAGGGGAATGAAAGTCAGTAGGAGTAAGACAGAGTACATGTGTGTGAATGAGAGGGAGGGCAGTGGAGTGATGCGGTTGCAGGGAGAAGAGGTGGAGAAGGTGGAGGAGTTCAGGTACCTGGGGTCAACAGTGCAAAGTAATGGAGAGTGTGTTAGAGAAGTAAAGAAAAGAGTGCAGGCAGGGTGGAGTGGGTGGAGAAGAGTGACAGGAGTGATTTGTGATAGAAGAGTATCTGCAAGAATGAAAGGGAAAGTTTATAGGACTGTGGTGAGACCTGCGATGTTGTATTGATTAGAGACAGTGGCATTGAGTAAAAAACAGGAGGTGGAGCTGGAGGTAGCAGAGCTGAAGATGTTGAGGTTTTCGTTGGGAGTGACGAGGATGGACAAGATTAGAAATGAGTTTATTAGAGGGACAGCACATGTAGGATGTTTTGGTGACAAGGTGAGGGAGGCGAGATTGAGATGGTTTGGACATGTGCAGAGAAGGGACATGAATTATATTGGTAGAAAAATGCTGAAGATGGAGCCACCAGGTAGGAGGAAAAGAGGAAAGCCAAGGAGGAGGTTCATGGATGTGGTGAGGAAAGACATGCAGGTAGTTGGTGTAAAAGAGGCAGATATAGAGGACAGGGTGGTATATACATATATATGTATATGTATTTATATACTGTATGTGTGTGTGTGTGTGTCTCTCAACAATTCTACTCTTGATATTATTATTATTATTATAATTATTATTATTAATATTGTTATTATTATTGTTATTATTATTAGGAAAGAAAATCCCAAGACTATATAATTTAAAATGTCTCAACTGAAAATGTTTTTTCAGTCTGTATTTAAAGGTTGTTGCAATAGCTGAATTTCATAAATTGGTAGATTTCTATCATAATTTTAGTTTTTAAAATGAAAATGGGTTTTCTCCTGCTATAAATCTCTGACTTATGAGCAGAACTGAGAAGTATTTATTACCAAAAGGATTTATCTGTGAATAAATGTATCCATGAGCCTGTACGAAAACGTCATATAAAAAAGCCATATGGGGACAATCTTCCTAGTTCTGAAAAGTAAGGCTTATTTAATGTCACGAGAGCTTTCAAACAGCAATGAGTTTGCATTAGTCCAACACAAAGCTTAGAAAACTATGTACTATTTTCTTAGCACTTCATTTACTCTTTAGAAACTCATGAAAGTAAATTCATTTACTCTTTAGAAACACATATACAACATGTGGTTGTATAGCACGCATATTAAAAATTAATTGCCCTGTTAGCAGCTCATTTCACATTCTTATGGGATGAATGCTATTGCCAAAACGCAGTACCTCAGCCTAATAACCGATGAAACCTCTGTACACCTTTTGGCAAACTTGTAAGAAATTACAATTCACTTCTTTTCTTGTTCGAGAGACAGATAGTAAGAGATCATCAAAAAAGGTTTACTGTCTAATTACCAACATAAACTGTACACTATATACACTATATAGACAAAAGTTTGTGGACACCTGACTATAAGATTTGTATGTGCTTTTTGAACATTCCATTCCTCAATTAGTCTCCATTTACTGTTAAAATAACCTCCACACTTCTGGAAAGATTTTCCTCCAGATTCTGGAATGTGCTTGTGGAGATTTTTCTCATAGAGCCACAAGGGCATTAGTAAAGTCAGGTACTGATGTAGGGTAAGGAGGTCTGGGGTGCAGTCAGTGTTCTAATTCATCCCAAAAGGTGTTCAATAGGTATGAGGTCAGAGCTTTATTCTCCACGAAGCTTGCTTTGTGCAAATTGGCATTGTCATGTCAGAACAGGTTTGGGTCTCTTAGTTCAACTAAATGGATTATTCAATGTTAGCCAAAGACATGCCATAAAATTGTGTGCCTGAAACACTGTGGTAACAGATTGGGGAAGAACACAAACTGTATGGGTGGAAAGGTCAGGTGTTCCAATACTTTTGTCTATATAATATATAACAAAGGCAACATTTTAAAATTGAAGTCATAGACTACAAGAGTTTTTAGAAAGTACATCATGATCTTTCACAAAGTAACTAACCTACAAGAATATAATGTCAATAATGTATTTATAGAACTATCAAGCCACAAAAAGAGGATATTAATTTCAACTGTTATCAAAAATTAAGCAAAAACAGATCCTGGCTGAGTACACAGAAATATTTCCGCTTGCCTACTTTACATTTATTTTTTTTTGGAACAGGTTTGGGTCTCCTAGTTCATAAGAAAGGCAAATGTAATACTGTATCTACTGCACTACTGCATTGTAAGACATCCAATTGTGTACCTCTAAGTTTGGGAAAGAACCACATATGGCTGGAAAAGTTGGGTGTTCTAATATAGTGTGATATAACATAAAATCTAAAGTTAGTGGTGAAAATGTTTCAATTTTGCATTATTTTCTCATTTATTAATCATTTTATAGTAAGAATCGTAATAATAAAAAGAATGATAATACAATTTGTTACAATTATTTTTATATGTAAAAAATATTTAAGTGAATTTTCGAGTTTCTGAATAGAAATATTTTGCTTTACTGACATGTGAACTCGAGCTGATCCATTTCAGATTAAATCAAACAGCTGTCTAAACATTTGCATCAATAGCAGAGATAAAGCATAAGGAACAGCTGACCTTTTGTACAAAGCGGCTACCATGATAAATATCATACGTTTGCTTACATAAAACTAGTGTAGATTTTTGATTAGAGCAGAACTATTAAAGTGCAAAACTAGTGCAAAACTATTAAATACCTTAAACATTAACTTTGTTGTAGATATTCTGAAATAGCGATGTTATTTTACGCACGGCTGAAAATAGAATATTAAAACAGAAAACAAACAACAAACAATCTTTATATATTTTGTTGAATAACAGAAGAATCATCTTAGTGAGCAATTATTCATCTGTCGAGTCACATTACTGTGATTTATTAGAGTTAATCTGAAATGCGTATGGATTTTTTAGCATTGTACAGATGCAACCTGCCATCAGTTAATTCTGCCAAATTAATAGAAATCACACACAAGCATTCAGGAGTGCAAATTACTTCAGATCTGCTTATTTGTTTGCTTAAAAGAAGACGGGGCAATAATAGTGGAGATGGTAAGGGGGGTATAGTGCACTTGTACTTTGTTAATTGAGAAAGGTGCACAAATATATTTTAAAGGTGGAATTTGTTTTACACCTAAGTACATCTACATCTTAAAAAGTAGCCACTAAAACTGGTGTAATTCACATTTCCATAGTAAACATGTTTTTTCATTGGTATATTTTTCTATTTATAAATATTTTCAGTGCAATTCATTAAAATGTACTGCTCAAAGCTTAGTCTTAGTATACGACACGGTCATATCTACAGTATTTTGAACTAAACAGAAGGAGAGTGTATTTTCAAGCAGCATGCATGTAATCCAAAAATAAAGGCTGTTTGATTTGAAAGGCAGATGCACTCTACATTAGGCAAGCCCATAAATCTGTTCATTAAGACATAATTCTGAATTCGCATTTATTTTGGGGGTGGTTTAAAATATAGCCAGTGGCTGGTAAGATTTTTCTTGCAAATGTAGAACATAGGCATAGACAGTATGTCACAAAAGTGAGTACACCCCTCACATTTCTGCAACCACTTTCAGTAAGCATATTTTTTAGACACAATACTATAGAAATTTAACTTGGATATATTTTAAAGTAGTCAACGTGCAGCTTGTATAG
Source organism: Silurus aristotelis (assembly GCF_946808225.1). Classification (NCBI taxonomy): domain Eukaryota; kingdom Metazoa; phylum Chordata; class Actinopteri; order Siluriformes; family Siluridae; genus Silurus; species Silurus aristotelis. The sequence continues at coordinate 11,939,190 of NC_139597.1, read as the reverse complement.
CAGTACAGATTTACTGTCCTCTGAAAATAACTCAACATACAACATACATACAGCCACTATTGTCAAAAAAGCTGGCAACAAAAGTGAGTACATCCTAAGTGATAACAGCTGTATGTCGCTTAACCATGCAAAGCCACATGGTTAAAGTCACAAGTCCTATTTATCATGTTCATGTTTTTGTCTGCTTGACAGGACCATACAAATTTGTGTATCTTGTATTAGAGCAGTTAAAATTTAGTGCTTTAAGTACAATTCTCTCATACTGACCACTGGATGTTTAACATGGCACCTTATGGTAAAGACTCTCTGAGGATTTGAGAATTAGAATAGTTGCTCTCCACAAAGATGATGGCCTCGACTATAAGATGATCAGTTACACCCTGAAACTGAGTTACAGTACAGTGGCCAGGGTCATACAGAGGTTTTCCAAGACGGGTTCCAGACCTCTCAAGGGTCTATTAAAGTAGTTGAGTCCTCGTGCTGTACACCCACTGCAACAAGTCGCTTTGCATGGCCTTCGTCACAGAAGGAAAAAGTCTGGAATCTGGAGACATACCTGGGCACTCCATATACATATATACATATATACGTGTGTGTGTGTGTGTGTGTGTGTGTGTGTGTGTGTGTATAAAGACCCTCAGATCCTGGTTGGGACCTAAAACACTTTATCAGATATACTGATATATGAGTCTCTGTTGAATGTTCTCAAAGCTCACTCTTATATGGAACACCCTGTAGCAACATTAACAATGCATTAAGCAGCAGGAGCATCTAATAACTGTAGATTGCCTGTGTGTGTGTGTGTGTGTGTGTGTGTGTGTGTGTGTGTGTGTGTGTGTGTGTGTGTGTGTGTGTGTGTGTGTGTGTGTGTTTGTGTGTGTGTAGTCTGGCAATGCTAAGATGCCACACCTTTATGTCTAGACATGCCATGTACTAGGCAGCAGTTACTCTGATTCCTATCGCTGCACAGCTCCCAAAGGTCCAACTTACAACATGGCTAGGACAAGCCAGAAATATAATCAACTGTCTCAGATCACGCTTTATGGCCATGACCTCGCCCTCCATGGTTTACAGACTTTATAATAATGATGACCAGTAATTTCTCATTGTCTCACAAAGACATTTCAGTAACAGGCGGCAGGGCCAGTGTGCGGAAGCAGATGAGTGTATTAGAGGAGTTTTAGCGAGCTCATTTTCTCTTCTGCAGAGATGCGGAAGCCTTGCAGCAGATTTATTACTGCCAGAGCGGAGGCGTTTGGCATCTCGTCGCTCTAATCAGCCTATTAATCAAACACATCCCATGTAAGCAACGATCATCAATCTGATGAAGCCAGAAGGAAAAGCGCTGTCTTAATGGCCTCGTCATCAGAAACAAACCAAATTCCTTATTGTCTTTCATTGTCTTGTTATGTTAAGTAAATACAAGGGGTAGTCACTTCTTAGATTTGTAGTCTGTGAGGGTAAGAGAAATAAATAAGCCACTGTTTCTGTGTAGGGCAAATATCTCGATCTGTGTATTTTAGATTCAAAACTTGAAGTGGGTGTGACCTACACTGAAGCTTTTCTTTCTTCCTTCCCTCCTTCCCTCCTTACTTATTTATTCACTTAATTCAAAATGAACAGTAATTCTATGCAAAAACAGGAAATGCTGGAAAAATATTAGAAATGTCAGCATTGTCAGTATAGTCGGTAAGACATTGTTCCTTTACCCATCTATTAATATTATTATTGTTCGTAGATTTTTAAGTAACACATTAATTTGCTTTCATTTACAAAGAATTTTGTTTTTGAGGCAATATTTTGTTGCCTCTGGTGAGATCCTACTCTTAATCCTTAAACACAGCTTATCTCAAATAGATGTAAACCTTTCTGGTTAGCTTTCCAGGATAATAATGAATAATTTATTAAGAATAAACACCAATACCATATTTATATCTGTCTTTCAAACAATCAGATATTTACCAATACTATATTTCATATGCTATCAGAGCAGGGCACTCATTATCAAAAAAAAAAGTGGCTAATACAACGTATTCATTTTGTGCGTTGCGATCATGTAATCTGCAGTGAAAAGTACCTCACAGAAGGGACAAAAAAACACAAAAAATGGATGTAAAGTCGAGTGATGATTGAGGACCTGTATGAGCAGCCATAGCAAAAGCTACACAGACCCAGCAGTACCACACAAGCCTTTATTTCAAGTTCAGCCTAGCCTGACCATCATTTATTTGGAGAGCAGCTCTGTGCCACCAGGGAAGCAATTTCCAGCAGCAGTGGTAATGGGCACAAATCTTGTTTGGTGTCAGAAACCTTAAATACACCAGAACTGGGAGCATTCCGAGCTCCATTTTCATCCATCCGCAATGAGTCCGCACCAAGGCTTTTAAGCTGCCTGGTTGTTCGAGAGCACAGGAAATGAACAGGCTTTAGCTTTTAATTAGCTAGAGAAAGAATGATGGGAGGATGGGGTTCTCTAATTGAGAATATAAAGCTGACACAAACAAGTACACAAAAGCACAAGCACAATCTTGCAGGTTGGAGGTAGCGAACGACAGCAGAAACTATTGGAAACTATGCAATTAGGTAATGCGTTCATCTGTTTAGGTCAAGACTACAGGGAAGGAAAAGTTCATAACAATCATAACGCCAGCAGCTGTTTTCTACATCCTTCTTCAACCTGCCTCAGACATTTCTCTCTGTTTACTCTGCACTCATCCCATCAAACATTTCAGTCTTAGCCTGTTAGCCCAGCCAACATAGAGAAAGGAAAAAGAATCCACTTTTATAATATTTGTATGGATGTCAAGATCATTCCATTCCCTCATTTATCATCAGGGAGACAGAGAGAAAAATATGGCAGTTGGAAGTGTTTAATTCTAGTTTTACAATGTTCTCCAGCCATCTGCCTCTCACATTTCTCTATCACTTTTCTCAACAACATGGGAATTGATCTGATGAATAAAATATCAGTGCTAGAATAATTACTTGGAGACTTTGTATACTTCTTATTATCCTCTTTGTTGGTGGTATATTTATTTATTTTAACCCAGCAGATGTTTTCTTGAAAAACCCTTCTGGATATTTTTTTTTTAACAAATGGACGTCATCTAGATAACACAGGTCCATTTCAATTCAATTCCTTCTTTTGTATAGCACTTTTAACAATGGACATTGTTGCAAAGCAGCTAAACAGAATGTTTTATAGAGGGACTGGCATCATCCAAACATCCAAGGTCACCAAAACCCTCTAGGACCCACTGTGATCCCTCCAGATCTGCTCTTCTACGTAATAAAAACTATTCGCAAAATGCTTGAATTAACAAATTACTTTTTGACCATTGGCTTCCATTTGTTTCTTCTATGTCTACTAAAATAACACATTATTAACACATTACCTACTATATCCAAGCTACATCTAGTCCCTGTACCTTTAGGTTCCTTTGCATGTCTGGCATTTCACGCATTCTCACTGTGTCCATGTGGGCTTTGTCTGGATGTGAAAGGGTGTGCATGTGCATGGGTCCCTGCATGGACTGACATCCTATCAAGGTTGTATTTCATCTTTACATTGAGTGTTCCCAGGATACACACTAAAACCATTACAACCCTGACCAGGATAAAATGGATACTGAAGATGAATGAATGATATGGTTCTTCACACAACGAGCTGAGGCAGAGTCTCAGCCTGAGTTTAATATAGAGCACCATCACACTAGGGACAGCTTTGGCTCCGGGAAGGACAGCCAACAAACACCCCAGAGAGCTCACAAAAAGCTCTCTTGAGACTTGCGTGTTCATGTGTGAACGAAAAATAGAGAAATGGGGTTTTCTGATTGTATAACCTCTCATCAACGAAAGCAGAGAGGCCACGAAAAAGCGCAGGAGTAGAGGAAGAGGTATGAAACTTGTTGCTTATCCACTTGTTCTTCTGTTGTTCAGTGTATCTATCTAGTCTCCTCGACTTTCTCTAATTTCAACTTACAGAACATTTGTAATATAATTTCATTAGCTTAGACTATCTGATGAGCCTTTTGGGTGTAATCAGCATTCCTATAAAAAGGAAATAAATCAATCAATCAATGAATAAATACATGGTCCAATAGTAAATAATATGGTATAAATTAAATGAGATTTTTTTAAATAATACCCACTATATTGTGATAATCATCGTGCAGCTTTAGAGAACACAGGGGTTTGGATCACTTTCTTAAAAAATGACAGAAATTAAGAAATGAATTTGAAAAAATTCAAATTTTTGAATTTAATTGGTGTGAATTTATTTATTTATTTATTTATTTTTTAATTTTTTTTTTTTTTAGCACAGCACAACTCAGTAGCTCTGGCTGCAAGTAAATCATTAGTTAATGTGCTCATTTATAACATATTTAATGGGGACCTTCATTGTGACACTCTACATAAATGATTAAAAAACATGTAATCACTGATATGGTAAAAATCTTTCTGAGGATGAGTCTCTAATGACTAATAATTTTAACAGTTACAGTTGTTTTGATCCAGAAATGATTTCCAGACAAAGAACTTTCGAGGACTTTTAACATGACAACTTATATATGTTTTTGTCTGTTGAAATTTAAAGAGAAAGAAAAACAGAGAGGCTGGTCAGACTATTTATAGCTGCTATAACACAAGTAATAACAGGAACCGACTGGTTTCATGAACATGACATTCCGGAGTAAGAATGGGCGCTTTGAGGATGGATTTGGACTGTAGTTAATGTCAACAGTCTCCTACACTGACTCAGGACTACTTTTCGCTTCTGATCATCATCACTGCACCCCGCAACATCGTAAATCTGCTACAAATGGGCATTCGGTGCAACTTAGATGAGGATGGGTTCCCTCTTGGGTCTGGTTCCTCTCAAGGTTTCTTCCTTATGCCATCTCGGGGAGGTTTTCCTTCCCACAGTCGCCACCGGCTCGCTCATCAGGGACAAACTTACTTATAAAGAACATATTCATTTTTAATCACCACATTATCTGTGTAAAGCTGCTTTGAGACAATGTTCATTGTTAAAAGCGCAATACAAATAAAAATGAATTGAATTGAATTGAATTGAATGAACATCCGATACCATTAAATGAAACTATAAATGGATTGGAAAGTGTGATTGGCAAATTGCTGGGGTTTATGTTTTGAGTGGTTAAGGTGGTGGATATCTGATGGGAAGGTTTTGAGTTCTAATCCCAGCACCACCGATATGCCGCTGCTGGGTCCTTGAGCAAGGTCTTTAACTCTAAATCACTCTGTTGTGAATATATAGAATAATTGTCGTTCTGGAAAACAATTTCAGAGCTTGGTGTTATCAAAAAATAATCAAATATGTAGATGGATTGACATAATGTAATCCCATCACTCATTATTTAAAAATTTGCCACATGTAATAATATATCCCATACATACAAGTAACTAATATTGCATAGTTGGAAACTGCTGTGTAGAAGGGTAAAGATTTGCTCAACATGGATAAGATAACATCGCCTTCATGCTGTTATCTTTGATGTAGTTGGTTAAGAATTTGTATGCAGCAAATTATATATTAGATCTAGTTTTGCAGATCTTAAGCGAGCAGTATGTCACGTGCGGAGCCCTTGGCTGCCTATATCAGGTGAATCACAATTGCAATGAAAATGTGTAACAAGCCTTCAAAGCATAAAGTTGTACTTTCAAACAGATTATTAGTCTTGTTTACACTTGTAAACAACAAGATTTGACATTTTTGCCGTGCTTGAAAAGGAAATTGGATCTGAGAGCAGTGCACATTCTAAGCGAGTTCTGTTTCTGAGGTCTAAAGTTATATTGACTCGATCCCTCAGGCCTCTTAAGGCTCATCTAATGAACTTCACTAAAGTTAATAAAGTATTGGAACAGCCCTTAAAACTGTGTGGGGATCCCCCCAAGGGGAAATGGCAAGGACAGCTAGATAAGAGCACATTATAAAGCGTATTGGAATGCAGAGAAAGTGTCCCTTGAAACCGCTTTCCCTGTAAAGCTCAGTATCCAGCCTGCAGGGATTTAATATAGTTGTCTCATGGTTTATGTGTTTCAGAAGCCTTTCCATTCTTCGCATAAGAAAAAAGAAAAGAATAAAAGACCCGAGCTGCAAAATGTCTAGCCATACTAAAGGTCACCTCACACAGCTGCTAACAAGATTAAAAATGTATCTCTGGATGCTGTGACACTTTTCATCTTTTAAAGAGATGGTGTTTCTGAAGTGCCTTTGACCACTACTGCCCTTTGACCTCATAAGCCTGGCAATGTGGTGTTTCAAAGCCTGTATGCAGGTCTGACGATCCAGGCCTTTTGGCATGGGTTGTAATTGGATCTTTTCTTTGTTGAGAATGTCCCCTCTTCACCCTCTATTCTTCTCTTACTCTCTCTTTTTCTCTTTCTGTGTCTCTTGTTCTCATCCTCCTCTTTTTCTGGAACAGAGAGCACCTGTAGCACTTCATTATTGACGGTAATGACTCGGTTTTCGAACACCGCAGCTAAACCTGCTATAAGATGATGGAAAAGCATTTGTGTGGGTCTACCGCAAACACTTTATTCGAAAGCAATTTCTTTGAAGAGTTCTTCAACTCGTTCTATGTACAGCTGAGGTGACTTCATTGCTGCGCTAATATTTTATTTGCATCACTTAGCATAAAACATTCCTTAAATATGCTTATCTTTGCTTTGCCTTCACTTTTCAATTCTCTCAAAGGCTTTATGTGGTGCCATTCTAACCATTTCTCTTTAGATCAGTGATGCTGGGTTGAAATGCAGCTCTGCTATCTGCAACCTCAGGCTAAGAAAGAGAGGGAATAAATGAGTGAAGTTCAGTGGACTTCCCTTTCTATCCTACCTCACTGTCTTCCAAATCCAGTTGCACAAACACTGCTGTGCCCTGCCCTATCTTGACAGTTTGCGGCAGAGGGTTGGAACCAGTGTTGTAAACCATTTGTGATAAGAATCCTCATGGGTGCAGCCACATGACTCCTAGTGTTACACTGTGAATGTTGTTTGAATATTATGCTGTTGTTGTTGTGAGGTGGTGTTGGTGTTGGTGTGTATTATCTTAGAATGCAAAAAGTTTTTAAATGATAAAAAAAAAAAATGTATGAGGTCTGTGTTAAAGCCAGACTACTAAAACAATTCAATAGAAAAAAAGGGATTACCTTAAACATCTTTCTCATTGCCTATATAAACTGGTCTGCTAGTCATATAAAAATACTTGAGATTTTGACATTTTATAAACATTTTAACATTTTGCCAACATTTTTTACCACTACATGTTTATTGGGTATAAACATTTAATCATTTTTTTTTTACTCGTGTTTTATAACACCTTAAAGATCCATGTATTTACTAAACAAAAACTTTGAGGGTGGATTTGGACTGTAATCAGAATCAGATTTAAAAAGAGCTAAAATAGAGTAAAATAGAAAAATTTAATTTATAATAATAATAATAATAATAATAATAATAATAATAATAATAATAATAATAATTATTATTATTATTATTATTATTATTATTAATATTATTATCAAATAATTAACTAAGAATAAAGTTATTGCACATTTTTATATAGAAAAATAAATAGAGTATTATATAATAATAATAATAAAAAATAAAATATTGATCAATGGATTAGAGCATTTAAGTGTTCATGAGGTAGATTGCCTTGGGGAAGAAACGTTTCTTGTGCCTGGCTGTCTTGGTGCTTTCTGCGGCCAGACGGCAAAAGTTCAAAAAGCATATGGCTTGAATGTGAGGGATCCAGAGTGATTTTCTGAGCCCTTTGTTTTAGAAGTTTTTCTAAATAATTAATATCTATAATATATACCGTCTACTACAATGGTTTAGGACCGCGATTTGCATGAACAGTTTACATTTACTGAAGAGCACACCTCAACAATGATGGAACTGTAATGAATGGACATTCTGTATGACCCAGATGAGAATGGGTTCCCTTTTGTATCTGGTTCCTCTCAAGTTTTCTTCCTCATACCATCTCAGGTAGTTTACCCTCGTCACTGTCACCACTGGCTCACTCATTAGGTTTAAACTTAAAATTATAAGGGAGAAACTTATAGGCACTAAACATATACATTATTTTGTAGAACTTTATAAAATCTTTATCTCTGTAAAGCTGACTTGAGACAATGTCCATTGTTAAATTCGCTATATAGATATTTATTCATTTTTGTTTTAAAGTTTAATAAAGTTTGTGTTGTATCTTATTTATGTATTTATCAATTCATTAATGAATTAATTTAGGTATTCATTTATTTATTTATTCGATTCGATTTGATTATTCACTTATTTTGCATATTCTCTTGAAACCATCCTATATTATTCAACCATCATTAGGTCAGCTGTTTTATAATTAAAATACACACCTTCCAATTAATTAATTAAAGCCATTGAGCCACCTTTGGTCATTACTCTATGCAATGCATTGGGTAAATAGTTTATTGTTAAGCTTTATTTAATTCCCTCTCATACATAAATGATTACAAGACCGAGGAAAACTCGTGATGATGAATTTTTCATGTAACTACCTGTGGGGAGCACGCGAGTTAATTATGCCGAAAGGTCCAAATGTGATTACTATTGTTTAAGTTGAGCATATGCTTGTGCATGTATGATTGTGTAAATTAAATGAAGGAGCTCCTACGTGGCGGAAGGGCATTTGCTATAATGCCAGTAGACTGGCCATAGCTGAGGTGCCTATCATCTTATGTACAGTATGTAGAGGATTGTAATTAGTAATTTTTTTAAATGTGTTGCATGGTTTTAGGACAGAGGTTCTGGGAGATAAACAGAAGCACTTTCATGAGTTGCTGGTTTCACATGTTTCAGAAAAAAAACAAATACTAGCCAGTAAAGACTATACGGAGCCTCACTTAGGGAATCAGAATTAGGCTTCGAAAGATGTGGAGCCTCAGGGGACTAAGTGGTTAGGAATGAGCAAATGTAATCTTATAGCGATTGGAGGCCAGATGACCGTTTAGTCTTTGGGGAGGTCTTTACCTTCATCTCTCATATCCCTCAGATTCCTCAGGAAGAGAAACCTGCTTTTTAAAACGTTTGTCTATAAAATAAATCCCCTTACTTGTAATGTTTTGCTGTAGAAATAGGGTTAAAAGAAGGAAGTCTTTGACATGCAACCATAGTGTAAATGCAGCGTGTTGCATCAAAAACATCACATGATGTGCCGTTAATCCATAACACTGGATATCATTGTACTGCAGCAAAGACTCTCAGTCTCTTGATATCTGACAACATGATGCAGACTTTGGGTTTTTACATCAAAGCCTAGGAGTTATATGGATCTTTATGACAATTGTTAGATTTTAAGCGATTGAGCCATACAGCTTTGACCTTTAATAAGATCTAAGCTGATAAGATGTATGCTCTTGTGAATAAACGAATACAAATCCTCACAGCCACATTCCAGAATCTGGTGGAAAGCCTTCCCAAAGGAGTGAAGGCTGTTACAGATTTAAAAGGTAGACCCTTGGTATTCCATAAAATTGTGCATGGTTTAAGAATGGGGAAAAAAAACAACAAAAAAAACATGTGGGTCTGGTTATCATCTGTCCACTCACTTTCAGCTGTATAGTATACTTTGTGGATTGCTGGGACTTTTTATCTCATGTTTTAATTTAAACATCTTTATAAAGATACTTTTTTTGGTTCAGTGTGTCTATTTGTTCATAAATAACCAAAAATGTATCTTTCAATCAGTTGCATATGAATTGATTTTGTATAAGCATCGATATTTTATGTGCCTTTGCAAGTCAAAGCAGCATTCATCTATTATTTGAGAAGTGGTGGAACATTATATGAGTACCCTGCTTTAGAAATTCTGCCCAGGTCCCGTATTTTCAGGTGACTAGGCTTTCTTGCAGGCAACTTGAACACAAATGCAGCATTATTGTAAGAGGGAACAATAATGAGAACGGCAGTTCGGGAAAGCACAGAGATTAGCTGTCGTTTCCTTTTCACCAATCAGCTGTGACAGCCTAGTGGCCGGTCTTCTCTCTCTGGTTTAAAGAATAGGATAACTGAAGCCACCAGGCAAGGTCTGCCACTGAGCACAATGGACTCGGGAGATAAAGGGGAAACTAGAAGCCACCATGATGATACAGTTATTTGTAGCACAACAGGAAAATGACATAGAAGGGCAGCCATCTTTAATACAATAATAATAATACCCTGCCCTCTAGTTTTCCTGTACTGCCTCTGAGGCAAAGTCCTGCTGCTCTTCGAGAAATCGAAATCCAAGGCACATTCATCTACCTTTCAGCAGAAGGGAAAAGGAAACACCTGCTGTTTTGACATGACAGAGCAAATTTGCTGAGTGAATGTACCTGAAGCAGACGCAATACTCGAGACACAGGCAGTGCTAGCTTTACTTTCAGGACTATATTATCGCCACGCCAATATGCAATACATGGGCTTGCTTGTAAAAAGTTATTGACATAGTGTGTGGTGATACATCAAGAACAATATAGCTAAAGTGATTTCTTTGTTGATTTGTGTGGTCAAGCTAAGTAAAATGTCACATTACCAAATAGCTAGCAGAGTAAATGAATGGACAACAAATGTTTCTACATTCAGACGGAATGGCCGGCCACATATAATCCAATTTGAACATAACAAATCATAAAAATGTTGATATATTATGTTATTTATTGTTTCTGCCCAAACCTACAAACAGCTTCATCTAGCATTTTTTCACACTGTTTTGTAAAACCAATTACAACGAAAAACTACCTTCAGGATGTGCTGAGGCTGAACTCTATAGTTATGCTGACTCAAACCCACAGGCCTTGGAATGCTCATCTAATGGACTTCACATGAGCTGATAAAATATATAAGCACCCTAAAATGGCAATAGCGGTTCGGAAAGGTGAAATTGGCAATACAAATATATTTTTACACAGAGACATAATACAATGAGCAAAACGTTGCTCAAAGTGGTCCTATATGTGTGTCTTAATAAACGTGAAATTCCCTAAAAATTCTCATAAGCGTTCACTGATTTTGCTGCCAAGTCTCTAGTAGAATCATTCTGTCTAGGATAGGAGGATTTGTCTGGAGCTAGATACATCAACTTGGCAGATGGCTGCATATCAGAGTTGGGAGAGAAAAAGGGCATGCAGCAGCAGTGACATTTCTCAAGCCTAATACGGCGTTATTATCTTAGCCCACTCTGGACCCAAGTTGTGTGCCTCACGCTTTGATCAGACAATCATCCAATCAGACAGTCAGAGAGAACATTTTGCAGGAGGATGAGCCCAGTGTACGCCACTGAACTGTGAAGTGCCATATCAGTGTCTGTTTCCTTGTGGTCTGGGTTTATCTATTTGGTAAGAAAGATGGAGCATTCACATCTTTATAAATGTAGCATTCCAATCCGAGCTGTGTCTGATAGTATAGAATCGCTTATATCATTGCTATCAGGTGAAACATGAACGTGCTCGAATGTACTTACAATGATTATAGATAATTATAGACCCTGAAGCCATGCTATGCAGCAGCATTGTATTTGGAACCATTCGACTATTTTAATCATGTCTGTGGGCTAAGCTCAGCAGTGAGCCTTCATTCTGTCCAGCAGGCGCAAGTCTAATTTCTCGGTGGGATTTCTCATCCCTGTTTATTAGAGCTGCACTAATTTCATTTATTAGCGAAACTTTGATTAAAGCCTTTCTTCAACTCTCTCTCTATCTCACACTTTTCTCTGCTACACATGACTCCGGGGCAGTGCATACCTGCATGTAGCTTTTCAGCCTATTTTAAATGTACTTCTGAGTTCAGTCAGCTGCCTTCACTGCTCCTCCTGAGTCATTTTTACTGATGTGAATGCCACTGATGCTGGGTTTAGCAGTGTTAATATGGCAGATTGGGTCTATGTTGCTGGATAATTAATAATTGTAATAGGTAGTTATCTACTGAATTATTGGAAATTCATTCTTCTGCATAAATAGTAGAAAATATATCCATTTAGCACAATTAGTGATGTGCAGATGATGACTGTGGGGTCACCAGGTCTTTACATTTACAATTAGATGCTGCTTCTTTTCCAGAAAACAATTTGGAAGGCATTTTCATAAATACAAACGCCTAGAGTTTACTACATAATAATGTGATTAAATGTGAAAAATAAACTTTTGAACTTTTTGGCAATCAAGTTAGATTGTACAAACTAAAGAAATAAATAAATTAATGAATAAATAAAAATGTCTAATACCTATTTTTAAGTATAGTGGAGAACCAGTGATGCTTTTTGAGGTTGAAACATTTCAGTAGCTTGGATCCCATGATATACGTAGTGATCTTAAAATAAAAGCTGTTTGCATCTTTAAAGAGACTACAACTTGGTTAAGGTAGGATCCTCAAGGATTATAGGGAAAAACTGCTATTGAAGACACAATACTGTATGGTGGCACAACATGAATCATCAAATCAAATCAATGCTTTTTTTTTAAATAATTAAATATTTTTGTATCTACTACTGTAAATAGTGCCAGTTTTTTTTTTTTGTTGTTGTTGTTTTTACTTTTCCAGGATTGCCATCAGATGACTGCATGTTCCATCCTTAAAAACAAGATTTTTTTTAGAAGAGTAGATTAAAAAAAGAATTGCTTAGCACTCAGTGATGTAAAGTTAGTATCAGGTGTAGATGGATAATTATTTTGGATTTAAATCTATTTTTATTTGCGCAATTATCTTGTCTAAAGCTTTATTTAAAAACTTGTATACAGTACACATACGACACACATACTCAAATACTGAGATGTACAGGCGACTAGGGAAATCAGTCCGCTTCCCACCCAAACGGACTGATTGTGCACTTAAGACATGGAAAAACAACTTAGAACTTAGAGTGCACAGTAATAGCTCAATCTATCACAGTCACCGTCCACAAAGAGAGCGAGGCAAAGCCACATGGGAGAGAGATACAGTCCTATCAGACACATGAGATACTGAGTGCATACAACCCGGTCTCCTTGGAGCTTCAACTTTAGACACACATGCACACACAAGCACACTTTCAAGCTTTTTGAAATCTACCGAGACTGCCTTATTGGCAGGATGAGCTAAACTACTTCTTAGCACTTTTGAATGCACTCTCCCTGCAGACTGAGTGAGTGACAGCCACTTAGCCTTCAAATCAGGCAGAATTTGCATTCTCAGATTCACATCCAAATAAACACAGACTCAGGCAGGCATTTGCACTCTGTCTGGATGAAAGTCAGAGGCAGGATTAGTCTAAAACTTTAAATAAGATACAGTTTGAGTCTGGTTTGAGCCAGTGCGGATAATTCTACCAATTATCTACTATTTTATAAATGGTAATAGATGCCTTTGGTGTTTGTTAACAAACAGACAAACAAACAAACAAGCAAGCAAGCAAAAATGGATTGTAGAAGTCCTGAGTAGTCAATCAATCTGTTATTACGTGGTTAAAGTATTTATCACAAATTCTATTCAAGAATTAAATTGACAATAGTTTAAATGTAATCAATGTATTATTATGGATTAGCACCAACAGAACACTTTCAAATAGTGTAACTGTAGAATAAAATCACTCTGCCCCTGTGCACAAAGCAAGCTCCAAGGGTTGACATTGTTTGGAGTAGAAGAACATGTGTGGCTTGCCATAGAGCTCTGACCTCAAACCTATAAAACACCTTTGGGATGAATTGGATCGCTGACTGCACCTTAGACCTCCTCACCTTACATTACTCCCTGCCTTTACTCACACCCTTTGGCTTCATGAGCAAATATTTCCTTAAGCACACTCTAAAATCGAGTGGAACATCTTCCCAAAAGAGTGGAATGGAGCAAATAGAACTAAATGTGGAATGTTCAAAAAGCACATATGTGTCTTTACTTAGGTGTCTACAAACCTTTGTTTAAATAGTGTAGTTTTGTTTCTGATAAACTTTAAAAGTGCTTTTAACAGAAGAAGAGCATTGAAATCCTTTTCATGGCTGAATTGGAAAGCTGTCACAAGTTTTCAGTGGACATTAACAACAAACTTGTGGCAAACAGCTTGTGGCATGACAAACACTTTACACAGGACACTGTTGTAGACCAATCAATATGTAGACATCCACAAAAATCCACTGACAAAGCCACAAAGAATTTGGCCTGCATTGTACCAAATTGTTCAATGTTAACTTTCTAGGCCACACTGTAGCGTGTTGAGGTAGGATTCTTAAGGCTTACATTTTGTGGGCATGTTCATACCAAAAGTTTTATGATTGATCCATCGAGTCATTGTTGTGGCACTGAATGCTGATGTGCTGCCCAGCCAGCTGTCCATTAAGTCATTTTTAATCTAATAAAGGTTAGTGAACGTGTCCCTCATTGTCAACTAATCAGTAAAATCGTGACTTAGCTATCTAGGTTAGGTTTGTTCAAGCAATATAGCAAAGCAAAGTTAGTCATTATAGCTAATTAGCAAGCATTTTCTGCTAAATTTATAGTTAGCAAGTAATCACTGATAGTTAATTAGGAGAAATTTAATCTGGACGGTACAACATTATACATTATAAGTACAAATGCTTAGAATCGGCAGAACTGTACAACATTAAAACATGCTGTTATGGGGAAGTAAATCACTTCTGGTGGTAACGAACCGTTGTTTTAATAATTTACCTCATTGGCCTTAATAGGTTTACTTTACTCCTGTATAAATGCCTTAATGAAGTTTATTTTTTAATTCTGACTAATCCTTTCTTAATCCACAACCCTGAAACTGTAGTTTATGAAAATTAAATCCCTGTATCACTTTTTTTTATAGCAGGAGATCATCTGCAAAACGCTAAAGAAAAAAAGAAACAAATGCATTCCTGTAACACGGATCAATACAGAATGAATTTCATCCGAGCAAAACGAGCGGAAGTGCCGCCACGTTCCTCTTGTTCGAAGGCACTATTTAATTAACCATAATCTATTCTTAAAAGATGAGTCACGGGGAGCGATGGTAAATGTTAAGTTTGCAAATGAATGTTGGCATTCGTGATGAGAGCGTGCGCATCTTTCTCCTGCTTATTGACAGCGTAGAACAAAGGAATCAACAAATGATGCTGGGACGCATTACCATCATCCTGTTCTCTCACACATGTCTACTGTCAAATGGTGGCCAGGAACAACAATTAACCTGGAAATATAAACAGTGTGATTGGGAAATGGAAGCTTTCCTCGCCGTTTTTCTCTCTCTCTCTCTCTCTCTCTCTCTCTCTCTCTCTCTCTCTCTCTCTCTCTCTCTCTCTCTCTATTTCACACAGACACACACACACACACACACACACACACACACACACACACACACACGCAGCTGATGAGTTAATGACAAGCTCTATTGTTGTATTGTACTCCTTAGCTTGACTGATTGACATATAGAGGGGCAACAAAGAGAGAGACAGAGAGAGAGAGAAAGAGAGAGAGCAAGAGAGAAAGAATGAGACGATAAAGAGAAAGAGGTGGAAGAAGAGAATTAGGAGCCTCTTCTGGAACTGCACAAAAATAATAGGCTTTACTTGGTAGTGCAAGTGATCCTGTGCACACTCCAATGGCTCAGTAGCTTCCAGCAAGGCATGCAGAGCACTAAAAATGTTTAAAAGCAGACTTCAGCCGTTTCATGCTGTAAAGTCACTGTTGAGGGGAATGAAATAACTTTAGGGCTTTGTTCTGTCTATGGTGCAATGGCCATGCTGAACACAACCTCTCCTGAGATCTGGCAAAGATTATTAAAGATGACATACACTGCTTATCTATAGTATGTGGGGGAAAAAAGGATTTAACACTTGCTTTTTAAAAATAAAGATTGGCTTCAGTTTCCAGCATACAGCAAACTTCTGCAGTATCCTGTAGCAAAACACAAGCTGGAAAACACCATTTTCATTCATTAATTTGAAAAATGGTTCACACAATAAAAGCCTTACTCAGACTCTTATACTGGCACTGTGACAGGGCTTGAATTTGAACTCAACTCTTCTTTTTTTTGGCAAATAAATGCTAGCAATTTCACACATGGCAGAAAGTGCCTTCATTCCTGCATTTGAGCACATGAATAATCCCATGGAACCTAAACCCTTGATTGCTTTCTAATTAGATTAATGCCGGTCTCGTGGGTACATAATATGCAGTACAAAGTATGAATAAATGATGACTTACATTGCACTGTATATGTAGGCTTTCTTCCATTTCGATGTAAATTGAGCAATTCTAATCTTGGGTAAACCTTGAGTAATCAATCATTATTCAAAGCTGATAGCCTGTCCTGATGGTACAGCTTTAATTAGAGGTTTACATTCATACTTAAACTGTTCTACCTAGCAATTAAACTCCTGGGGGACAGAAAACTAGCGAGTAAAAGCTAACCATGTACGTGGTAATAAATCAGAGTTTTACAAAATAATCTTAATTCAGATTTTTATCGAATCCAGTTTTTTAAAATTTTTTATCTGCATTACATTTTTTTAAATCATTTTTTAATATTGTCAGAAATCCAGAGGTAGATTTAGAATGAGATCAATTCTACTGAGCAAGCCGAGTACAACTGTCAGGTAATGTGAGGACAGGCAGATGGAAATGCAGAACATTTTAATTACAGAGCAAATATACAAAACAAAAGACAAAAAAGAAACAATGAAATCTAAGAATGACAAACATGAAATGATAAAAATGAGACGAAAATAAGTGCCATAGGAATTGAGGCTATAACCATGTGCTAGTTTGCATGAGCTTGTTAATGAAAATGGAACAGGTGCAGAAATCATGTGATGTGACACATGACGGCGCAATTGCTGATGGAATGTCCATAATCCTGACAATAACAATGTTAACTCCCTGAGTGAGACAGCAAACCTATGCACTATGGGTGATGTGAGATAGTGATGTCTTTACTCTATATACTATAAAGTAAAACAGTTCTAAATGTGTTGTTTCGTGTAAGCATGACAGTCTTTATGGTTACAGCAGCAGTCATTATATACGAGTCTAGAGTAGCTAGATTAGATTATCCACCAAACAATGGATGAGATTGATTGGCACCATTACATTTAGTTCTGCTTGATTGGCAAGATAGACTGACAGTTTCAGCCAAAGGAATGTCAATCAAGTGAGTTCAATGAAGTCTTCTTTAATATTCAAAATTTACTGCATGTGTAGCATAACACTAAATATTGATATCATCCAGATTTTTGACCATTAATAATATATATGCCCATGGATCTTTTAATCAGAGGCAAACCTATAAAGATATCTTTGGCTTTCACTCCCACCCTCCCACTTCATCCCGACCATTGATCAGAGGGGAAAATTAAGATTGGCTTCTAGATTTGAAGGTCGACTGCTCAATTTGCTCCTCGAGGCCTCCCACAGGCGGCAGTACGGCCGCAAGAAACTCCTGACAGGCTAATTTATGAAGACAAAGTGACAGCAGGTCGTAAGCTTAACGCATCGCATTTTGATATATCCTTTTAGAGGTGAGAGGAATGCCAGCATGCTGTAATTAGAGCTGCTTGATGCAGGATGTTTATCCATGGTTATGCGTTCAGGCCCTCAGAGAGGAGCTCTACCAAAGGGAGGGGGTTATAGCTTTTATTCCCAGTGGAGCTTCTGCTTAGGCAACAATCATGACCAGGAAGTAAGAGCGAAGTGAAAAATGAGAAAAGGATGTTTGCTGGAGACCTGTGCTGCTGACACAGTAACAGTGATGAGGCGAGATTAGGAACTGATGAATCCCTCTATATCTTTATCTCTCTCTCTCTCTCTCTCTCTCTCTCTCTCTCTCTCTGGTCCATCACAGAAAACCCACATGTTGCTATGACATGCCATTTCCTTGGGAAGTCCTAAGGTATTTATTTCCCAGTTGCCCCAGCTGAGCTTAGACTGTTTTTGCCTGGAGCCTGGAATTGTTTTTTTTTCTCTCCCTCTCTCTCTCTTCTCCCTTCTCCCTCCCTGCTTTATTTAGCTCATACTACAAATACATTCTTGAATCCCTTAAGGCAATTTCTATTTAGTTCCTGCTTATGGTTCATCACACATGACATGAGTGGTATGAAATTTTGAAAGCCACCCTGAGGTGTGGGCCTGTCTCTCTAAATTTCTTTTTTTTGACAAGATATAGAAAATGTGGCATTATATCTGCAAAAAAAAAACCCATTTTAGCCTAAAGTCAACTAAACAAAGCGCACCAACAGGTCATTTTTATGAATTCTAACCTTGCGCTTATTGAGATTCTGTTACTGTCGAATGTAACATGTAATTAGTTATCTGTTTGTTTTGCTTCTTTCTCTTTTATTAATTGTAAAGAGATTAACAATTATCAGCTGAGCTATGGATACAGCTCTCCACAGCACATTTCCGAGTGCTTTTTTCAACGCCATGCTTTCAATTATGATTTCATTGAGTTCCCACGACGCAGGTCATTGTACGTTCTGTTGAAATCGCAACTTTACAACATGGTAACACATTAATATGAAAAGAATGAAACTATTGAAAGCCTAAGAATGCCAAGATCATAATATTCCATCCAGAGCCCAAATGCATTTGGGGACCATTTCAGATCCCAAAGAAATTTATTCATTACCATGCAAATTAGTTTGGGAATCGGTGACTAAAAGCATTTGACATACTTCATTTGAATGTGTGTAAATGCAATTAATGGAACCTCATTCAAAAAAAAAAAAGTGAATTGCCTGCAGATAATTGTCATTGTCTGCATCCTATTAAAAGTTTTTGTAATAAAAAATAAGCAGAGTCTGCTGTGGGATAATAAACCATCTTCCATCCGGTGTGAAGAGAGTGATATTCAAAACACAAAGAAAAGAAATGCTTTTACTACAAAATTCTACAAGAACTGATCATGTAGCATCCTTTGTGCAATCTGTAAAACCTCCTAACACACTAAATCAAGCACACATACATGCTTGGACACATGAGCAGTAGCTGAAAATGAGGACAGGAACCAAATAAGTTGGAAAAGACGTATGCTGTACATTGAATGATGCTGAGAAAAAGATTTTGGTTTGCATGTTTGATTAAACTGATGTGCTCATAAGTCCTCCTTAGTTAAATCCTACACTGTTTTTTTGGCAGGATGTACATTGTCCTAATTTGCTTTCGGAGTTAAGCTGTTTTCACAATTACTGTCAGCACTACTGAGAAGTAATCAAGGAAACTGCTCAATGTGCAAAAAAAACTGTATTGTAGCCAGGCTGAATGGAATCAGGTCTATGGCCAGATTCAATCCAAAACACAGCAAACATTCTTTAAATCCAAGCATAGTCTTTCTGTATTTCCAAAGCTTAACACTAATCTACGGCTACTGTATCTAATAGCTAACAATTAGCCTAGTTGGGTTAAATGTACCTTATTTAACACAGTTGAGTTTGTTAAATCTACCACAGAACATTGTCCAAGAAAGCCTTTAAAGCTTGGAAACTGATTTTGGCCGTCCTTCTTCAGCATAGTGTTTTTCTGTCAAGGGCTCTGGAGCCTTTTTGGATGCCAACAACCCTTAATTGTCCAGCGAGACAGCTCATTTTTGTATACATTAATAATGTCTTTAAGAAAACATTGATTTGAATGATGGGTAAACAATCAATCAAGGGCTCCAAATTCTATTTTATTAAGTAGCCCTGGTGCTTTTCAGAATGCTCCTACATTTTAGAAGAACCAACAAACAATGTTTGAGCGAATGTTGAGAATAAATGGTTTACTAAATCATAAAGTCATAAAGCTGAGGTATTACAAATGTACAGTAATTAACTGGCTCAGTACAGTAATCAACAGGTAACTATAGCTAAATGCTAGTAATGGTGACTTGGTCTTTTTATAATTTAGTTCAACTATAGTTAACTGCAGTGTTGGGCAGTAATGCGTTACTAGTAAGTTACTAGCAGTTACTTTTGACAGTAACTAATACTGTAACGCGTTGCTTTTTAAATAAAGTAACTCCGTTACCGTTACCGTATGGTGCGTTACCCGTTTCTTTTTTAAATGAATGAATTTGGGCTGAAGTGTAGACTACAGTCTAACCTGTTTACAGCAGAGACGCATTGTAGGATTGGTGGATGAACCACTGTAAACAGGAAGAAGACGCGCTGTGGGCGTGTCTCCGTTTATTCAGGTCTGTGCGGCAGTAATGGCGAGTCGAGGCGAGAGCAAGACGAGATTCTCAAAGTGGAAATATGCTCATTATTTCACTTTAGTTGAGAATAAAGACAAAAACTTTTAAGTCAAATGTAAGTTGTGTCTTTCTGGTTCGAAGCTCGTATCTACTGCGATAAACAGCAACTCCAATCTGTTGAAGCTCCTCCAGAAACTCCACGCCTCGACGAAGCTAGAAGCTAACCTGGTGTTCTGTTTACATTGTTGATAGTTTTCATACTTCAGCTGTGAAAGGAACATTTTAAGAGCTCAACACAACAGCAGAAGCCACTTTAGTTTTTGATTCTGAATATATTATTCAGCTTGTTTTGTTATTTATTTCAGAAATCCTTGTGATATATTCAGTTACTTTTTGAATGAAGTAACTAGTAACTGTAACTAGTTACTATTTTTTTGTAACTAGCACAACACTGGTTGCCTGAGCCATTAAGCCATTTTATTAGGCTTGTAGCCTGTGCAGAGGAAAATGGAAAAGCCCACTAGAAGGATTTCTTATATTTCACATTGCAAAACTTACCGCTGGTTACAAATATTAGGCCCATAAATAATTCATGAAATTCATTAGACAATAACTGCCCAAGTTAAATTTTTATATCTCCTGATTCGCAGCTCTTTGCAAATACTTCTGCTTTTCAAATGAGTAGCACTAAACTAGTTAGTTTTTAATTTCTCCACATTTTAAACCTATACAAACAGCATTTTTGTTTTCATCAAAAGCACGTTACTCATCCTCTCAATTAACTCTATGGCCTAGGTTAGCTTGCATAATTGAATATTGAAATGAAGCAAAATGTATAAATTTTAATATTCTAGGTGTTATATAATGATATTTACATAGCAATTTTGTGATTGAGGGTTTTTTTTTGTCTTTTTTTTTTTATCTCTCTGAAACCTGAACAGAAGAACAACACTAATACATATTACAGACCTCTTGCTCTACCTTTCTTTTATAACATGCACTGAAAATGTTGGTTTATTTATTTATTTTTTTTTGGATAATAACAGAACATTTCAGCCCATATCAGTCAGCATGCTTTCATGTCAATAATGTTTCTCCATTAGAGCTGGAAATAACACTATTAAATTATATCACAGCATATCTGTCAGACCTGCAGGAACAGTTCTCTGGTTGCTAAAGTAAATCCATATCAGCTTGTACAAGAAAAGACACCGTTAGGACATTGACTTGCATTTGGTTTTTTTGGCCCATGCTCCTAAACGCTATCTAAAAATGTCTTTTTATATTTTACTTGCAAAGAACCTAAATTTGGGCTTATTTGTTAGTTTGTTATTTTGATGGACAGACAGTTCTTTCTCTTGTAATGTTAAATAAGATTTAAGGCTTCATGCCCGAGGTGCCTTGAGGCAACATTTGACATTTGGTTTGGACATAATCAGTATAATGGTACAACTAAATAAATGCAGCAGCATATGGCCTGTTCAATATGTATGGGATTGCATAGTAGCTCGACTGAAAGGAGATTTTACTGCTACAGCATACAAAGACATCCTGTGTAACAAGAACCACATATGGCTGTCCACATACTTTTGGCCAATTAGTGTACCCTTCTTATTTTTGTATTTATCTCACTGGAAGCTCAGAGGTTAAGGCAAGAGGCTACCGGTAAATAGGGTCATCTTTTGATAACAGATATCAGTATTAATCTGTGGCTGTTAATTGCTGATATTTTCACAAGTATGTTTGAGGCCTCATTTAACGTAATTAAATATGCTAGCGTTTGTATAATTATTAAAAAAGACTGTAGTATTAGAGTGGATGAATTTAACATATAATTTATTTTTAAAAATTAGAAAAAAAGATTTGGAAATTTTTTGGGAAAATACGAGCTAATTGTGAGTTATTTCGAGGGTTGCTTATTAACTTCCTAAACACAGAAAACTGTAGAGTAAATGATAAAGATTTTACAACCTAAACTATCTGTATTTTAACAGATTTAAAGCAAATCATTGTATATACAAAGGAAGAGGTGCTACTTAGTTTACTGTTAATGCAATAAGCAGCCATGTTGCTTTAATGTCATTTACTTAATTCAGGGTTGTCATCCAGAGTTTAATAAACTATATAAAATAAGACAAAGTTTGTGGACAACCGACCAAGATTTGTATTTACTTTTTTAACATCCCATTCCAGTCCCTGTTATAATAACCTCCACTATTCTGCAAAGGTGTTCCACTAGATTTTTGAGTGTACTTGTGGAGATTTCAGGTAGTGATGTAGGTGAGGTGAGGAGGCCTGGGGTGCACTCAGCGTTCCAATTCATCCCAAATGTGTTCTATAGGGCTGAGGTCAAGGCTCTATAGCAGACAACTCAAGATCTTTTACTCCAAACCATGAAAACCATATCTTCATAGAGATGACTTTGTACACAGGGATCACTGGGACAGATTTGGGTCTCCAAATGTTCTGCTAATTTATCCAGAAATCTAAAAACTATGAATGCATCCAAAATAACTATATGTAGAGTTTTGCGATGAGTTTTACCAAAAAAAAAAAAAAAAAAAAAAAAAAAAAAAAGGAAAGAAAGAAAGAAAGAAAGAAAGAAAGAAAGAAAGAAAGAAAGAAAGAAAGAAAGATTGAATTCTTCTCTTCTTTATTTTGGCTTCAATTATAAGTAACTTTAAGTTTTTGACAACTGTCTTGCCAGTTACCTAAACCTATTTATACAATTGCTTTGATAGTGTTTAAATCATTTGTTGTTTTCAATGAAGCACTGTACAATACACAAACCGTTCAGCACTTTTCCCTTAAGGGTTTAAGTATCTCTTCAGCGTAATTGAAAATGTTCTAATGTTGTTGATTATTACGCTTGTGAAAAGCTATATGAAAGCAGCCAGCCTCTGTTTTACATAATATGTAGCTTCACTTTGTGGAAAAAAAAACAACAACAACAAAAAAATTATGCAGCAGAAACACAAAGAGGAAGAAAGACATAGCAAGCAGAGACAAAAAGTGGCACTGGAGAAGTTCAAAGTCAAATCCCAACACCAATCAAGAGAAGGGAGTCGGCACGGAGAAGATTAAAGGCAGAGTGAAGAGAAAGGTCAATGTTGAGATGATCACAAAGCGCCACATCAAGAGAGGCTCCCCACTAAGTATAGCATTACCTGGCACTACCACTGAGCATTAGAGTGCTACATGCACACCTCTTCTTACACACACACACACACACACACACAGACACACACACACACACACACACACACACACACACACACACACACACACAAGGGAGAACAGCAACAAAATCCTACACCACACATTCACCTTAATACATAAATAGAGTGGGTAGGGAAATAAGAGCTAGAATATTAATTAGATTTCATGTATGAGTAACAAGGTATTGGATTTAAAATACAATTTTGATTTTAGCTCTGTAGATCAAGATTTGTTTGTATCAGATTTTTTATCCGAAAGAAACATTAGGTGAAAATGTTGGAATATAGAAAATAGTCAATGTGCTTATACTGGGACTGTGCATCATCATCATCATCATCATCATCATCATCATTAGCAACATCATTACAAATAGAGAGATTTATTATCATTAACAATGCGCACATGCTCACTGAGCTCATCCAAGATAATCTCAAAATCAAAAACAAACAAATAAACAAACAGTAAAACAGTAACAAAATGTTTGGGGTTTTGAGATCCTACATTACTACAGAGCCTACATTAAAAATGAATAGTGATCTTATATGCAAATATAATAATTTTATAATAAAATAAAGTGTATATAGTTTTCTACAGTGTGTGTGTATATATATATATATATATATATATATATATATATATATATATATATATATATATATATATATATATATACAGTGAGGAAAATAAGTATTTGAACACCCTGCTATTTTGCAAGTTCTCCCACTTAGAAATCATGGAGGGGTCTGAAATTTTCATCGTAGGTGCATGTCCACTGTGAGAGACATAATCTAAAAAAAAAAAATCCAGAAATCACAATATATGATTTTTTAACGATTTATTTGTATGATACAGCTGCAAATAAGTATTTGAACACCTGAGAAAGTCAATGTTAATATTTGGTACAGTAGCCTTTGTTTGCAATTATAGAGGTCAAATGTTTCCTGTAGTTTTTCACCAGGTTTGCACACACTGCAGGAGGGATTTTGGCCCACTCCTCCACACAGATCTTCTCTAAATCAGTCAGGTTTCTGGCCTGTCGCTGAGAAACACGGCGTTTGAGCTCCCACCAAAGATTCTCTATTGGGTTTAGGTCTGGAGACTGGCTAGGCCATGCCAGAACCTTGATATGCTTCTTACAGAGCCACTCCTTGGTTATCCTGGCTGTGTGCTTCGGGTCATTGTCATGTTGGAAGACCCAGCCTCGACCCATCTTCAATGCTCTAACTGAGGGAAGGAGGTTGTTCCCCAAAATCTCGCAATACATGGCCCCGGTCATCCTCTCCTTAATACAGTGCAGTCGCCCTGTCCCATGTGCAGAAAAACACCCCCAAAGCATGATGCTACCACCCCCATGCTTCACAGTAGGGATGGTGTTCTTGGGATGGTACTCATCATTCTTCTTCCTCCAAACACGTTTAGTGGAATTATGACCCAAAAGTTCTATTTTGGTCTCATCTGACCACATGACTTTCTCCCATGACTCCTCTGGATCATCCAAATAGTCATTGGTAAACTTAAGACGTGCCTGTACATGTGCTGGTTTAAGCAGGGGAACCTTCCGTGCCATGCATGATTTCAAACCATGACGTCTTAGTGTATTACCAACAGTAACCTTGGAAACGGTGGTCCCAGCTCTTTTCAGGTCATTGACCAGCTCCTCTAGTGTAGTTCTGGGCTGATTTCTCACCTTCCTTAGGATCATTGAGACCCCACGAGGTGAGATCTTGCATGGAGCCCCAGTCCGAGGGAGATTGACAGTCATGTTTAGCTTCTTCCATTTTCTAATGATTGCTCCAACAGTGGACCTTTTTTCACCAAGCTGCTTGGCAATTTCCCCGTAGCCCTTTCCAGCCTTGTGGAGGTGTACAATTTTGTCTCTAGTGTCTTTCGACAACTCTTTGGTCTTGGCCATGTTAGTAGTTGGATTCTTACCGATTGTATGTGGTGGACAGGTGTCTTTATGCAGCTAACGACCTCAAACAGGTGCATCTAATTTAGGATAATAAATGTAGTGGCGGTGGACATTTTAAAGGCAGACTAACAGGTCTTTGAGGGTCAGAATTCTAGCTGATAGACAGGTGTTCAAATACTTATTTGCAGCTGTATCATACAAATAAATCGTTAAAAAAATCATATATTGTGATTTCTGGATTTTTTTTTTTTAGATTATGTCTCTCACAGTGGACATGCACCTACGATGACAATTTCAGCCCCCTCCATGATTTCTAAGTGGGAGAACTTGCAAAATAGCAGGGTGTTCAAATACTTATTTTCCTCACTGTATATATATATATATATATATATATATATATATATATATATATATATATATATATATATATATATATATATATATATGTCTCCAATCATTATTGCTGCTTTGTCATTTTTTAACGAATTACATTATTCTTCATTGTACTTAGCAATTTCATCCTTATTTTCCATCTTATCTTTGCCTTGCGAAATGAAATGAAAATCAGTAGAAATATTGATACAAGTATGAGCAAGTATTTGACATTTAGCATAATAATGCACTACATAGGGAGTACGAAGACTAGAGCTATTCCATATTGGTATTTATGCTTAATACTCATGTATGTTGTAGTTTTGTTTATAACATTCAAATTGTATCAGTAGGTTGGAGCACTCAGTAGTAAATATCTCGTGAATTCAGTATGGTGTCTCCTTAATGGCTTTAATCCTTTAATGTTTTTTGTACATTACAACAGGATATATGTTAAATCCTGAAGGGAAAGGTTATAGAACCAGTAATAAAACGCTATTGAAAAAGCCCAAAAAAGACTTTACTATCATCTGCATGTGATTCAGCATTGGAGACAGATTGCATCATTCCTGCACTGGTGAGAAAGTATAAACCCCCTTCTAAACATTACCTCATCAAAAAAATACTGCTTTTACATTCCAAGGTGAATTCAAAAATACAGAAATACTTGCTTTTAATTGCACTGTAGTATCAAAAGTAAAAGTATTGATCTATGATATTTATATTTTAATAATTGATGGGATTCAGGGTCGCATTCTTCTGCATGTCATACCTTCATAAGGATAAGCTTTCTATTCCCACACAATCTCCCATTGGGTTACACTTATGGTCTCACTAGCACAATTTCTGTATTCACTTAAACTAGTCAGAAGCGGCATATTTTTCTGAAATCTAGTGCAGTAAAAGGGAAATGATTACCCATTAAAAAGTCAAAATCTCCCAAACTGAAGCTACTGCAGTACTGCAGAATTTTATACTTACACACAGTACAGCAACTTTATTACTGTCCACCACTGGCAACAAGTCTACACCAACCAGGCATAAGTTTTTTGGCCACTGATCATGCATGACATTTTGACCACCTGTCTAATATTGTGTGGGTCCCCCTTTTGCTGCCAAAACAGTGACCTGTCGAACATCAACTGCATTAACTTCTTCAGCAATTTAAGCTACAGTAGCTCGTCTGTTGGAATGGACCACACAGGACAAAATTCGCTCCCCACATGCATCAATTAGACTTTGCCACCTTGTATGTTGTACTTATTGACAGTCCTAACAAGAGCTAAGCAAAACTCCTACAGGGACTGCTTACAGTATTAACAAGACACAGGTGTGAGTAGTAAGTAAACCGGACATGCCAAAGTGGGATAAAATGAGCCAAACAAGAGCTGACAATCTACCTAGGGGGTTATTCCATATGCTCAAGACTGAAATTGTTTTTTTTATAATTCAATATGACAAGTAACTGTTATTAAGAAAAAAAAAAAAAAAACAGTATATATATATTATAAAAAAATTCATCTGAAATGTGTACAAAATCTCAACTTTTCTGTACAGTCACACTACACGATTCTACTTAATAATTTGCAATTCATTGATTAGTGTAGTTGGTGCTTATGTTGAACAGTTTACTTTAATTAATCATTGTACTGTATACAAGCAGTATATGAGCTTTTATTATCTACTGTGCTAAAACATTTGGAGGTAGAATTTGTTGACCATTTCTCCAGAGGTTCTGTGTTTTTACTTTGCACTTATTGTTTATGTTTATTCCTGAACACCTTGGCCACCATGTAGTTTTAAGTCACTGGCAACCCAAAAGCAATCTATAAAACTTCAGGGTACATGTTTAAAGGTTTCATTAATGATAGAGTTTTCTTTTAGTACATAGTCTACGTTTATTTTAATTCATATTATATCACACACACACACACACACACACACACACACACACACACACACACACACACACACACACACACACACACACACACACACAGCCACCTGTTGTCACAAATTAATAATAAACTAAAATAACTAAAAATAACTAAAAATTACTTTTTAGATGTCACCAATCAGAAAAATACTTACTGCTATTTCACTATTATTATACTACTCACTGAGGCACTGGAGGTTGTTTAATAGGCAATTAAGCTTTAGGATTTTTGAAGAACGTCTATTAATAAAAGTGTTGCTAACTGTTGCTAGGACTAATATCAACCTACCAAATTCCATCATTATTACAGTTGCTAACTATAGTGTTTGTGGCAATGCAGACAGACATTTTGTGCTTCAGTGAGATGTTTCTCTCTTTAAAGATCTATTACTATTTAATATTTACTGTATGTACTGTATGTACACCAGGGGGAGTGGTGGCTCCAGCGGTTAAGGCGCTGGGTTGCAGATCGGAAGGTCTGGGGTTCAAGCCCCGGTATCGCCAAGCTGCCACTCTTGGGCCCTTGAGCAAGGCCCTTAACCCTCTATGCTCCGGGGGTCCCTTACGAGGGAAATATCAAGGTCCGTGACGTCGGAGTGACGTGGGGCCGCCTTCCCGTGGGCTCACCACCTGCAGGAGGGACCGTAAGGGACGGTGCTGTGAGGATTGGGCAGCAGTCGAAGGCGGGGGCCTGCTTAGACTGCTGCCCCCGCGACCCGAATTACGGATAAGCGGAAGAAAATGAATGAATGAATGAATGAATGAATGTATGTACTGTATATAAGTATATATCATATACAATAATAAACCATTTCATTTTCTCTCACTGTTAGCAACAGGTCAAGGGTATTTGAGCGCTAATTATGTGGTCTTTTGACTTTTTGACCACCTGCTCAACACATTTTTTTGTACCGAAGATTTTACTTTAATTTCTGAATCAAATTCATACAATGTATACACAAATACACATACAAAAATCAAAGCATTCAGCTTAGCCTCAGAGAGAGCACATGGGTGGCAAACAAATAGAACCTCAAGCCATACAGAATTAATTTTATGCTTTATTTGCTTTAATGCACTACATCTGATTGGAACATGTATATCTGGCTGCTAAGAGCTCAATCTCTGTGGTAACTGTGATGTAGGTCTGCAGGGCATTATGGGACAAACCATGGTTTCTGAGCCATAAAAATGATGCAATAAACATTTGAGAGTAACAATGATCTGTCTAGTATTTGGAATGTTATTTATAATGCTTGAACGTTGGCCAGTCATGAATTCTGGCACACTGGACATCTTTAGACATGCGGTTCAACTCATAACCATCCACTTGTAAGCTGAGAGCTTTAACCACTGAGCTATCACTCACTACCAAGCTCTTAAATAACAGCCTGGCATACAGCTATTGTATAACCACTATTCTAACTATATTACCTATGAAAAAGAAGACACACTTCACTGGTATGCCATGCTGAGCATTATCAGAGTCCCATCTCCTTCGGGACTCTATTATACACCAGGACCAAAAACATTTGTGCTGTCACTGTACTCAGCACAAAAAAGCTCATCTGAAAATACCAAAATCTATTAATACCAATGCCTCAATAAGACTTGCATGCAAAAAGCAATCCAGAAACAATCCATCATCATGAATAAAAGTCTAGTTATGTTTGGTGGAGCATATTATATTATTTTACATAAAATGATCAGGCATTTGTTGTGGAAAAAAATATATATTTAAGTCAAGTCTACAGCAACACAGTAATGGTTGCCAAATCTGTCAAGTCAGAGGTCTGTCAAAGGCAAATCTCCATAACCACAAACACACACACACACTCACACACACTGCATTAAATATGAGACTCTCTCATAGCCAGCACTGGGGATTTGGTATTGATGCAGTACAAACACATGAAGGGGACCTGAACAGGATTAATGCAGTGAGTGTGTGCTGTTAGTACGAGGTGCCAGTAATGTGCCTGGCACATATCCAAGCTCTCTAACTCTCCGTACACTTTTTTTTTTTTTTTTTTTTAAGAAATGTTATTTATCTTTTATTTTTTTAAACAAGCTTGTATTGTTAATACTTAAAACAAAACACTCTCTGGCTGTGTACACACTCTAGACTTTCTTGTATGCAACAAAATGACTAAGAACATAAGGGTGATTATACTGTGTGGGAAATAGCATACATTTGAAAAGTCAGCAAAAACTGAAAATGTGTTGAGCTGCAGCGAGCGTGTGAATGGGCTTTGGCGCTGTCCGCCTGCTGTGGTGCTGAAATGCAGCATCATGTTCAGCCACTTTCATAAGGTCTCTTG
Source organism: Silurus aristotelis (assembly GCF_946808225.1). NCBI lineage: Eukaryota > Metazoa > Chordata > Actinopteri > Siluriformes > Siluridae > Silurus > Silurus aristotelis. The sequence continues at coordinate 11,909,266 of NC_139597.1, read as the reverse complement.
AGTCTTGCAGCATTCTTCTGAGAGCGCAAAGTTTTTCTTCATGCACAAATAGAACTGAGATTATATAGCAATAGAAAACCCATAATAACAGGAAATATATTGATTTTCTCTATAGAACATATATTTTTTAAAAGATGCTGATTACATTTTTTTTTATTATACACCATTGACACCTTGGTTACTCTAACTGCATGCATAATTTAATGAAGTAAAATACATCACACATAAGATTTCTTGTGTACAAAAGGTCTATATGAGCAGAAAGCAGGACTGAGGGTTGACAGCAGGATAATGTAGGACCAAGTGTTTGTGTTTTGTTGTGGGTCTTATTGTTACTAACATTGCTTAACACGATGGACTTTAAACAAATTGTCTATTTGAGTTACATATTCAGTTTTCATTGTCAGTCTGATCAGTCAGAAAACCAGCCAGTGAATAAACCAAACATAACTGAAGAGAAAGTACTTCAGGAAACAGACAGATGCAAAATTCATAACTGGGACATGTGTATTATTTTCGGTGGTCATTTTACAAAAAAAAGAAAAAATTGTGGTCAGGGATGCCTATATTTTTATGTAACAATAAAGATACTTAATAATCCTTATTTCTCGCTCTCTCTGACATTCCTCTACTCTCTCTCTCTCTCTCTCTCTCTCTCTCTCTCTCTCTCTCTCTCTCTCTCTCTCTCTCTCTCTCTTTTTCTCTCTCTTTAGTTAAACATGCTCATTGCTCATAAAGCACAAGTAACCCATGATCCTGTCTCTTTCTTCTCTTCAGATACACCTTATTCTTCCAGGCACCCTACCCCAGGATGGAGGTTTTTTTAATTTTTTTATTGGAGGCCTCTCTGTGCAGCTGGGGATGTTTCCACATGAACAGCCTAAAGATCCATGAAGTTACTGAGCAATTCAAGTACTATAAGGATGGATTTAATCTGTAATTATTATAAACAGTCTGCTGCAATGGCTCAGGACGGCGGTTTGCATGAACAGGTCTGCATTTAATCGCCTATCACTGACATATGATAGAACTATAATGACTGGACATTTAGTGCCACCCAAACGATAATGGGCTCCATTTTTAATAAGTTAGTAAGTGCCTATATTGTCATATATTTGAGCACAGTAAAGTTCTATTCTCATAGCCCAGCTTGTCAGGAAGCTGGGGTCAGTGTGCAGGGTCAGTCATAATACAGCACCCCTGAAGCCGAATAGGGTTAAGGGACTTGTTCAAGTGCCCAACAGTGGGCTGGTGGGGCTGTGGCTTGAACCCTAAACTTCTGATCAGTAACCCAGAGCCTTAGTTAACCTTAGTTAAGTCTGGTTCCTAGTTCCCTATTATTCCTCTGAAGAGTGTGGGTTCTGCCAAGGTTTCTTCCTCATACCATCTCAGGGAGTTTTTCCTTGCCATAGTCGCCACTGGCTCACTCATTAGGGATACACTTTTAAGGAAAAAACTTATAGGCATTAAAAATTCACATTTTATAACCTCTTTATCTCTGCTGTGGGACAATGTCCATTGTAAAAGAACTATACAAATAAATCTGTGTAAAATAACTGCTGAACAAAAACTGCGTCAAACTCCTACTATATAAATATATATATATATTTTTTTTTTTTTTTTTTTTTTTTTTTTTTTATCTCAGACTGAACCGGAAACGTGGCGGCGGAAGTGAAGTTTTAATAAACTCTCCCTCTGTTCGCGCGCTTTTTCCGTCAGTGTGCGCATGAACCGCTGCGTGCGTTACATTCACACACACACACACACACACACACACTCGTACTTTCCCTCCCCTTCAGGAGCTTGAGCACCGCGTTGGCGCATCCCTGCGTGTTTTATTCCTGTCAGGTCTGGACTCGGGTAATTATTTGTTTTGGGGATTTACATTTTTAGCATCATTTTGAGGAAGAGGGACGGAAAAAAAAAGCGCCGAATCTATTTGCGCCCAGCCCTCACGCTCCCTCAGGTGTATTTCCGCCGGCTTTAGGTACACCGACGTTGCGGCATCTGACTTCATCTTCACCGCGCAACCTGGGTTTTCTTTTGGGAAACACTTTATTTGTACCTGGTTTTTTTTTTCTCTCTTTTCTTTTTGGATTACACTCTGACATTTGAACCCTGACCCACTTCCGAGACTTTCTTATTTTCTCTTTCACCTGAGGAAGCCGAACAGAGGGCTCGGGTTGGTTTGCCCTGGTAAAGTGGGGTATCAAGTCTATTTCCGCCATGTGTTTGTTAGGAATTACCTGCGGAGAAAGACGAGTCCCGGTTGAAAGGGGAAAAGGCTGCTGAAACCTTCACTCCTTCTGCCTGGTTTTATTTGTTTGTTTGTTTATTTGTTTTGCTGAAGAGAAAGCGGGCTGCCGGCGGATGGCTACAGCGCGCGGACGAATTGAGCGCGAGGACGCGGTCGCGTGGCCGAGAATGAGCGCGAGCTTCTGGGCTGCGCTGCTGCTCGCGAGCCTCCTGATCGCCTACTGCGGTAAGGTCACGGGTGCGCGCGCGCGAGGAGCCTGATCAGTGATGGGCTTCCTGTTAACGGTCTCTCTCTCTCTCTCTCTCTCTCTCTCTCTCTCTCTCTCTCTCTCTCTCTCTCTCTCTCTCTCTCTCTGTGTATATCTCTCCTGGTTGGTCTCTCTCTCTCTCTCTCTCTCTCTCTTTGTGTGTATATCTCTCCTGGTTGGTCTCTCTCTCTCTCTCTCTCTCTCTCTCTCTCTCTCTCTCTCTCTTTGTGTGTATATCTCTCCTGGTTGGTCTCTCTCTCTCTCTCTCTCTCTCTCTCTCTCTCTCTCTCTCTCTCTCTCTCTCTCTCTCTCTGTGTGTGTGTCTCTCTCTCTCTCTCTCTCTCTCTCTGTGTGTGTCTCTCTCTCTCTCTCTCTCTGTGTTTTTCTATCTATCTATCTATCTATCTATCTATCTATCTATCTATCTATCTATCTATCTATCTATCTATCTATCTATCTATCTATCTATCTATCTATCCATCCATCCATCCATCCATCCACTCTCCAAACTGTATCTTTCCTGGTCACCTTTGCAAATTTAATATCTACCTTTCACTTGGTAATGTGAATATAATAATATCTGAGCTTTCTGAACACCTAAGGAAACGGTCCCATGGAGCCGTATAGTACTTTTTCTTTTCTTTTGTTTTAAAGTCTGGGATTATTATGGAGACTATATTTTCACTTGTCCTGGAAAAACCCTGAAAACATCTAGGGCCTGGGACTGCTCCTGAGGTCATAGTTGAACGTTTAAGAGCTACCCTTATCTTTTGTAAGTGGACTTCACATATGCATTAGATGTTGTCTTAATGACTTGATGATGAGGCTTTTGGAAACCATGAGCTTTAATGAAATTCACATTCATGTACACCAGCTCAAATGCAATGTTCCTGAAATCAGATGTATGTGTTGAGAGTGAGCTCTGCTAATTCGGTCTTTTTCACACTCAGGGCAGAAGCGTGACGACAAAATGATTCAAAATTTACAACTGCTGGATTTATGTCAACTGATGGACATTTCCTGTAGCGCAATAAAGAAAAATGTTCAAAATACTTCAGATTTAACAAAAGCTAAATGGAAAATCCCAACGACAAGCACTTCTAGATGCAAAACGTATTTATGCAACGCTGTTATAAATCACATCCACACCACACGCGTTGCCACACACCTATGAAGGTGAAGTGGGGCAAACTTCCCCTAGAGCTAAAGATGCAACAGGTAATGCTGGCGCGAGCAGTTTTCTTCTTTCAGAACTCATTACCCAGATGGCTACTTTACTTGCAAGCACATGCACACCAGCAGCATTGTATTTTGACATAGAATGTTTGCACTGATTTGGGATCGAAAACACAGAAGTGATGCAGTACAGAGAACTAACGTTGTACAAATCTTCAGTAAATATTGACGTCAAAACTAGAAAACAGCAATACAGAAGGGTCGGTATATTGTCACATGCAATACAGTGTATATTACTTTTATACATATATGATTTCATTATTAATTCATTATAAATTACATATATAATGAAAATTTTACTCACCAGTGGGAGGATCTTTCATTTATTGATGCATTGAAAAAAACTGTTAGTGGAACAAGGAAATTGGTATAGTAATCATTAAAAAAACAAACAAAAAAACACCCAGCAGACCACAAGGTCAATAAAATAGAATTAAAAAAATGTAAGTTTTTATTCATTCTGTACCAAATGATCCATCGCTCAATACCAGTCCGTGTGCTCGGTAGTTAACGAATCCCTGGTTTACTGTGTATTAAGGTACTGACACATAGAAAAACACACACACACGGAAGCACAAACTGAACATGGTCTATAGTCGACAGCATATCTGACAAATATGGGGGTCTAATAATAACATTTATCATTTCTTTTACTTTTAATCAAATGTTACATTTCGGTATAAGTCTTGAGATACTGAGGCCATTTTAACAGCAATGAGGTTTAATGTATTTATATACCAGGTTTTATTTATTTTTTATTGGTTTGCTTCATTTATATAAATGTGAAATATTTTACATATAGTTTGTACCTGCTTGGGACTGTTAATTCTGAATTAATAAATGCAGCACAAAGGGATGCTTGCACCAAAAGCAGAGGGTTTTTTTGGGTTTTTTTTGTTTCTGCTAGGTCCAGTAAGGGAAGAAGTTAGGCATTCTTTGCATTAATTAAGACTTAATTCATAAAACATAAAAAATGCTGTGCAACTACTACAAAGAAATTGTGCAAATTGTTGCTTATCCAGGCCTGATTGTGTGCCATTGTGTTTGAATGTGTATAATCTGTGCTCTTGTTTTTCTCTCCTTCTCCCCCTGATTGTTTAGTGCTTTGTATTTCTGCATGTTTTATTGTTTTTGCCTCTCAGTGGGTGATTGATCCTCCACTTGTGTTCAATCAATGGCCTGGCTGTTTGCTCTGGTCAGCAGTCTGAAGTATACATGCCCGCACTGTGTTGGTTTGCAGTTCCCTTTCGCTCCTCTCTGCTTTTTATTTAGAGCCTGCTGCGTGTTGCGCTGGGAAAATCAGCCTCCCGAGCACCGCTGTGAGCTCTGAGCTTCTCCCAAAGTAATCGTTGTGATCTGCTCACTCTGACCACCACAAGAGTTTTCACCGAGTCACTGGAATGAGAGATCTCACTACCAGAGCTGTGTGCTGGTTCATATTCACCACAAAAGCAGACATTTTTGCTCTAGTCATGACATAAACATAAGGCACATGTGTATACACACACACACACACACACACACACACACACACACACACACACACACACATTCACATTAGCAGGCTGCCGAGGAACAAATGTCTTAATGAGGTCAGCATTTCCAGCTGTGACTCGTATGCTAGCTGCCTCTTGACATTAACATTTTGCTGCATAAATATGCCATCATCCTAGCATCAGCAAACATAATGTTCAGGAGGCATGGAGTAAAGAAAGTGAGAGCGAGATGATCGATGACTCAGACTCCTGCTTAACTCTGTGCTAGAAGAATGTAGCCAAAGTTACATCACACTTCTTGCTTATCTCAGGTATGACTACACCAGGGGTTTTCAGCATTATTTTGGTAATTTGGACAAGAGGTGTTAATAAAGAATAGAAAACTGCATGCACTGGCTCCCTCCTCTGGATCGGAACCGATGTGCAGTTGTTTCGAACCCAGATACTGAACACTGTGACCTTCATGAGGAATGAAGAGCAGAAACCTTAGTGATTCAGTTTCAGAAATATGACGAGTTGCAAGTAGGGAGCAACTTAAGCCAGAGGTAGTTCGACAGAGCTTCAATTACATTATCAATTTGTAATATAGATATGTAGACCTATTGTCTTCAGCTTTAAATTAAGGTCTCGCAAGGACTACAAGCCTCAACACTGGTAGGTAGAAATGCAGCAATTGAAATTAATAGCAGAACTGGAGAAATCAAAGTCCCTCAGCAACAACTTTTTAACACCACGCTTGACAGTTTGTGCTGACTACACAAAAATGTCAAAGATAGATAGACAATTACTGGCAAAACTTTAAAGTGAATTCCAAAATAAGCAGAAATGACAGTCCAGATCACATTACAGTAAGAAACGGAATAGATGTTTACATTAATTTAAAATAATATGAACTAATCTGCAGTTATGTCTAATTCAAGTGATATGTCATGAGATACAGTATGTGTAACAATACACATTTTATGGACAAAGGTTTGTAGACACCTGACTGTACGATTGATGCGTTTTTTTTATTTATTTATTTTTTGGAATATCTAATTCCACATTTTGTCCCCACTATTTGTTATAGCAACCATCACTCTTCTGTGAAGATGTTCCACTAGATTTTATTGTGCTTGTGGAGATTTTTGCTCATTCAGTTAGTAAAGTCAGTCTCTGATATAGGAGGAGGCCTGCGGTGCAGTCAGTGTTCAAATTTATGCCAAAGGGCTTTTACACAAATGCAGATTATTTAAAAACTAGATACCCTATATTTCCAAAAGTATTGGGACACCTGACTTTTCCTGCTATATGTGGTTCTTTTCCAAACTGTTACCACAAAACTGGAGGCACTCAGTTGTACAGAATGTCTTTAGATGCGCTGTAATAAAATTTTGCATTCATGTGAACTTGGAAACCCAACCCTGTTCCAGCATGGCGATGCCCCTGTGCACAAAGTGAAGCTCCTTGAAGATCTGGTTTACATTCTTTGGAGAGGAAGATCTTGAGTGGCCTGCTATAAAGCTCTAATCTCATCCCTACTGAACACCTTTGGGATGAATTGGAACGCTGACTGCACCCCAGGTCTCCTCACCTACATCAGTACCTGCCTTTTGTAATACCCATGTGGCTGATGAAAACAAATATCCATAAGCTCACTCCAAAATCTAGTGGAACATCTTCCCAGAATAGTGGAGGGAATTGTAAGAGAAAATCGGGACTAAATGCGGAATGCAATGCTCAAAAAATCAAATACCGTACTTATGACCAGGTGACCCAATACTTTTGGAAATATAGTGTATATTCATGTAAAAATACAAACTTAAGATTTTAATGTTAATACCACAGATTTAATTAGTTCAAATTTACAACCACTTTTTTTTTTTTTCAGTGCAGGTGCATTGTCATGCTGGAAACAGGTTTGGTTCTCCTAGTTGAAGTGATGTGTGTGTGTGTGTGTGTGTGTGTGTGTGTGTGTGTGTGTGTGTGTGTGTGTGTGTGTGCGCAATTTAATTCTAGCTAGCAATGTCTGATTCCAGCAAGATAACTTTAGATACCAGATCTAAAATATAACTAGGTGACGGACCCTATAAAAAGTCCTACAGATTTATGCTACATTATCCAGCTTAAAAAGTGAGTTTATCTTTTTAGTATCCATACAAAGGTTTTTTTTTTTCTGTCTTCAATTGAGTAGTTTTTACTTTACCCAGAGTCTCAGTTCTGCTGTGTGAATATAATACCTGATGTTGTCTCCTTCTGTTGTAGCCTTTCTGCCTCATGGTTTGTTCTGAATGCTTTTCTGTTGAACACGGTTGTAAAGAGTGGTTACTCTAGACTTCCTGGAAACTCAAAGCAGTCTAGTCATTCTCCTGTGATCTCTCTCATCACCAGCTGCAGAACTACTGCTCACTGTTGTTTTTTTTACCAGCCTAGCAGGTTATAGTGTGAAACCAAAAGATTGAATAAGGGGAAAAAAAGGTACAATGGACATTAAAGGGTGAACAAGATATGTCTATCCCCCACACACAAATACACTCCTTACCTCTGTGGTTCTTTCAGTTGAATAACTATGTTATGTGTGGTAGTATTTCAAATCTATAGCCTTCTCCCTGTATAAAGACACGTCATGCCCGGTGCAATGTGCTCTACAAACACAGCTCTTCTCACACAGGTCGCTGCACTCCAGAATCAACAAAGAAATGAAACAGAAACCAAAAAATTGGACAGCATGAAGAAACGTCTGGGACAGCGTTATTTAGCATTCAAAGCCTGCTACACACTTCCTTGCTTCTCATTTGTTTTTCCTAAACGTCAGGAACATGAGCACACTGGTAGGTAAGTAAGCACGTATTAAAATATCTGTAGCATACACAAAATGGCCTGAGGGTGCTTAACTCTGGAGCAGCTACAACACAACTGTTGTCATCAGAGGGGGCCTGAGTATGGATTTGGTCAGGGAGTATAAAGTGAGGCGTTTACTTAGTCAAAGGTAGTACTAAGAATGAATATTTCAGCGGCTTTACGGGAGAGTACAGCAGACACCACCCACCACAGCATACACAGCCTGGTTCTGTACCTCACAGATGGGACGAAGGTTATATATGCATTATTATGGATGTTGAGGCTGATAAATGATGAAATAATGAAAAGAGATTTTTTTTTTTTTTTTGTATGCATGCATCAGCATAATGTCGAAAACGAGTGGAATGTCTTAGTGTCTTTGAGATTATCCGAATTCCCAGCAACACCATAACACACAATCAATTACTGCTGATCTTGCGGAGACACACCGAATGCGAATACGGCAGACGAAACGACTGTGAAACTCTGGCTTCTGTGTCGCTGCCTCTGAATGCAGCACTAACAGCCACAAGTCTTTTTCTGAGGTAGAATTCAATAAGCACAGGTAGAATTCGATTGTCATGGACAAAGCCTCTTCCTTTTTGTTGGCTTATGCTTGTTTCTCCGTTTGTCAGCTGGAATCGTTCACGCCTTGGAGACATCTAATGAAAGCAAGCAGCCAATGGTGTGTCTACAGCCTGATGGAAGAAAACATGAAGGATATTTGGTGTCTATAAATAGCCTGATGTTCACATGTCGGTGCAGTTGTAGCATTCCGAATGAAAGAAAAAGCAGAAATTGTCTTATTGTGGCTCAGTCATAAATAGTTATTAAGAAGAGCAGATTATTATTTAGCATCGGGAGAAATGTGGTCTTTTAGTCCTCACCAAAGCTGTACTTAGTGTCAAACATTTAGGGCTTAAGAGGCCATGCTGAATATCTAATCAGCACACTAGCCAGAAGAATAAAAAAGATTTCAAAGTCATGTTAATTACAGTTGGATTTCATGTTATATCAGGCTTAAATTGACTGTAAATAGCACTGAAATATTGGGATATTCGCATCTTTTCGGAACTGCAACAGTAGGCAAAAGCCGCTCCCAGGGCTCTTGTTCATTTAGCAAGAGTGCTACTTGGGCATTCTAAGCCGCCGCTGCCAGAGTTCCCGCGGGTACTGCTCATTTGCACTCTGTTAAAGTTTTTAAAGCTTCATTGGGGTCGATTAAGTGCGGTTTCACTGGATTAGGTGGAGACGGCAACGGCTTACTCGTCTTTCACTAAATTGCGGAGGTTCAGGTAATTTGGAGCGGTGCATTACTGCGATTTTTTTTATATCGATGGCAAGCTTGGGCCATTGCAGGAGAAATAGACTTTCACTGATGGCCCATAAAGAGTCTAGAGCTCAAATAACTTTAGGTCTGAGGTTTATACTATTAGCAGAAGCTTCATTAATGTGGTCTGTAATGGCTGGTTAAATTCTAGAAAAAAAAACCCGAAGTAATTTGATCTAGTAATTTAAGGTCACTTGCAAGTGGTATGCATAGCTACTGTTAACACACACACACACACACACACACATGCATGCACTGACCGAGACTTGACTACCAGTCTGGGTTCATTCTTATTTTATTTGAAGGTAAGGCTGTGAATCGTAATCAGTGCATGTTTCCCCCAGTCATGAATGTGAGGGTGCATATATGTTCTTGTGGGGAATTTGGCCAAACCTGATAGATAGGCAGAGACTTTGCTCGTTCTGACAAAGAACAAATGGAAAGACTTATTTATGAAAGAAAATTGCGATTGCCTAAAATGTATGCTAAAGAGTATGTTAAAGAGTTTATCTGGCACTTGAACGCAAGCTTGCTCACGGGGCTCAGCAGAAAAACGTCTTGAGCATAATTGAAAAGGAAATATGCAGAAATAAAAAAGACAAAGAGAAAAGCAGATGGATAGAAATGTGTAGTCCATTGATTGGCTGTCAGGAGAATAAAATGAGCTAATGCAATGTAGGAGCCAAATCACAGTGGAACAGGGGAAGAGAACGCTTCAGAGTAAATCTTCAGAGAAAGAAAAAAATATTGCATTAAAAGCGACAGAAACATTTATCTTTAAGTCAGAGGGTTAAAACGACCCAATATGGTGAAGCTATCCGGCAAGTGCATGTCGGGATGGAGTTCATATTGGTCCTCAAGCAAAAGGAAAACGATGCATACGATAAAATTTGGTGCATTACACTATATTTAAAGTTAACAATAAATATCTCTATCTATCTATCTATCTATCTATCTATCTATCTATCTATCTATCTATCTATCTATCTATCTATCTATCTATCTATCTATCTATCTATCTATCTATCTATCTATCTATCTATCTATCTATCTATCTATCTATCTATCTATCTAATCTAATCTAATCTAATCTAATCTAATCTATGGACACATAACCATAAAATTGGTATGTGCTTTTTGATCATTTAGTCTAATTTGCTGTTATAATAACTTCCACTCTTCTGAGAAAATGTTCCACTAGATGTGCTCATGGAGAATTGTGTTCATTCGGTCACTAAGGTGTTAGTAAATTATGTACTGATGTAGGGTGCGGAGGTCTGGGGTGCAGTCATGCTCATGTTCAGCATGATATTGTGTCAATATTATAATATAATATGCACGTTTGCTTTCAAAGGAGATATTGTGTTGGATAATGTGCATCATAAAATATCTAATGGTGTTATAATATAGAGCCACAATTTGAGCTGAAAGTCTCAAAGAAAGAAAAAAAAAAACACAATGAAGAAACATTGAAGAGTTAACAGTAGATTTGTCTACCATTAATAAATAATGGTATATCATTTATATAATTAGAATAATTGTATACCAATATTCAGTGCACTATATGGACAAAAGTATTGGGACACCAACCTTTTTCAGCTGTTGCTTCACAAAGCAAGCTGCTCTCAACAGGGGGCGCTCTCTGCCGTCTCTGCCTCTGTCATCTCTCTTCACAGACATAAATAAAACAACCGGAATCTCAGTGAAAACTTGCCTCAAAGACATAAATATATGTATAAAAAGCTTGAAATGTCTACTTTTAAATAAACCGATTCAGATTTTCTCTGGTATCACCTAATTAATCGCACGTGTGGAAACGTAGCAAAAGTTCCGTTCGGTGTCCTGATAGTTTACGGAATTCAAAACACCATAATTACTTTAAAACATTTACAAGAATATTTTGTCTTCATGCTCTATGTTGAGTTTGGTTTCACCATTAATAAACATAGAATTGCATAAAGCATCAATATAAAGTTTTACGCTTAAAACTTTAAAAGCTTTAAAAACACATTTAGTTCCTGTTTACTGGTAATAAATAAATATATAATATTAACAAGCTAATAATATTAACAATCATTAACAAGCTTGTAGGAAATGTGTTTGATGTCCTCACTAGCGCCAGCCCCTCAACATTCAGATTATAGAACATAACGGTATAGTGAAATCCAAAGGCGTCTGTTTTTAAGATAAGAGTCTCATCCAGCATGAGTAGACAATGTTGACAATAACAGATGAATCACGCTGTTGGCTTTACACACCCTGCACTGCTGAGGTGAGAGGCCAACAATTACACCGGATAAAAAATGGCAGTGCCACAAAAAACATTGAAAGGGAATTGTTCTTGCTACAGTCTCTGTTCTGTATCATTTGTATCCTAGCATTGAGCTAAGATTCAGTTAACTTAAGTGTGGTGGAGTTGGTAGTGAATTTCAGATATTTCTTATATGTTGCTTCTGTTTTGTTCTCAATGTGAAACAGACATTAATAATAAAACCATGAGCAAGAATAAGAAGTGTTAATACAGATAAAAAGAATAGTCATATTTGAACGAACTAATGAGAATATTTAATGAAACGGTTAGCTAAATAGTGTGTGAGGTCTACTGCATGCTGGGTAATTTTAGTAAGGTAATAAACTGTACCACTTTTCCTCTGAGCAAATTACACCTCAAGTTTGCAGACTTTCAGAAATTTGAATAATTATATATATATATATATATATATATATATATATATATATATATATATATATATATATATATATATATATATATAATGTGTGTGTGTGTGTGTGTGTGTGTGTGTGTGTGTGTGTGTGTGTGTGTGTGTGTGTGTGTGTATATTTGTCCCCTGTATGCATTTAATTGGTTGTTTTTGTACTGATTCACTTTTTTTTTTGTGTTTGGATTTGTTATTTTGAATCAGACTCACTTGCACAATGTACAAAGTATGAATTAAGATGCCAGCCACGATACAACGCAAATCTGGAACCAGTTTTAATGATCGGATGGTGTTTCAGAATAGGAAAAATGTATGAGGTAAACAATAGCAAACATACTATTTGAAATGGAAATGTGTAGCTTCCTGTGATCTTGTCGGACTCAGTGAGTCTGGTCCTCAAACTGGATAATAACCAAATTATGTTCTTTTTTGATATTATTGCATGTTTTGCACATCTTAGATCAGAGATGTGTTTTTTCCTTTCCACATTTTTAGGAAGTAATTTCTAAAAATTTTTGTTTTATTTTTATTATATATATATATATATATATATATATATATATATATATATATATATATATATAGGGGGGAGTGGTGGCTCCAGCGGTTAAGGCCAATAAACATTGTTTGTAAACATTCTATGTAAAATACATTTATCATGATTTGCCTAAGTATCAACTAAAATTAGCCATCTGCTTATATCACCCTGTCCTTCACCCCAACAGCACTAGAGTAACTTCTGTCCCACTAATGAGTAAAACTGCATCTCGAGAACTGCATTTATCATTTTAAATAAGACCATTGTTTCTGCGTTGTAATGGGGACTTTGTACCTAACGGATTTTCAGTGTAAAAGGAATGAGTATGACAGAGTGGATAGACTACATAATACCCTGGTAATTTAAAACAATAGGAAAGCTGTATTCTAATTAAAATAATCCTACTAATGTGTTCTAGATGAAATAACCTGTGCATGAGCAGGTTCTAGTTTGTTTAACAAAACCTCACAATGTATTGATGCAAATGGAACAAGAGTTCTTTATCCGGAAAAACTCAGCAAGCTTGTACTGTTAATAAGGTGTTCACCATTGTGTTTGTGTTATTTTAAATCAGAGACGATAAACAGTACACTTGATCTATATAAAACTTATCTGTATGAAAGCAAATGTCATTCCTACACACCTTTCTAGCACTCGTGTGATTGATCCTCAGACATTAAACATAAGTTTGTCATTTTTTAGTTGTTGTAAGGTCAACAACAAAGCTAAATGTATATCGTACTATGGATGGTCTGTAAAAATACTCAATTCTGATTGGCTGTGTAGTGTGCATTCAAACCGTTGAATGTACCCGTAGTTCTGGTCAAGTCAATCACTGCTCTAAATAAATGTGCTGCCTTATAACAATTGTGACCATTAGAACATACAGTCACATATACTGTACATGAAAAGTGAGTATACAGTACAAGAAGTGTTAATACAAATAAAAAGAATAGTCATATTTGGATGAGACTAATGAGACAGTTTGGACACACCTTCTCATTCAAAGAGTTTTCTTTATTTTCATGACTATGAAAATTGTAGATTCACACTGAAGGCATCAAAACTATGAATTAACACATGTGGAATTATATATGGAATTATATACATAACAAAAAAGTGTGAAACAACTAAAAAATGTCATATTGTAGGTTCTTCAAAGTAGCCACCTTTTGCTTTGATTACTGCTTTGCACACTCTTGGCATTCTCTTGATGAGCTTCAAGAGGTAGTCACCTGAAATGGTCTTCCAACAGTCTTGAAGGAGTTCCCCGAGAGATGCTTGCCACTTGTTGGCCCTTTTGCCTTCACTCTGCAGTCCAGCTCACCCCTAAACCATCTCGATTGGGTTCAGGTCCGGTGACTGTGGAGGCCAGGTCATCTGGCGCAGCACCCCATCACTCTCCTTCTTGGTCAAATAGCCCTTGATGCCTTCAGTGTGACTCTACAATTTTCATAGTCATGAAAATAAAGAAAACTCTTTGAATGAGAAGGTGTGTCCAAACTTTTGGTCTGTACTGTGTGTTTATATATATATATATATATATATATATATATATATATATATATATATATATATATATATATATATATTATTCACACACAATCTCTCTCTCTCTAATTTTTTAATAAGTGTATTCACCTCACATTATTTTATCTCTGTGTGAGATGTAAAGCAGGCTGAATTGTAGATCTAATGTACCATATATAAATAACTAACATAAAACAGTCTCTTTGTAACAGTCAGTAGGATTTCCTCAGAGAAGCTTCCAGATGGGGATTGAACGTTCTGGTTTCTTGGCAACATTACAAAGTGAATTTTCGTTTAATCTTACTTCAAGAAATTAAGGAGATACGTGTTTATATCTGCTACACAACACTAGCTGTGAAGATAAACTGATATAAAGTATGACATGTCTCTCTTTAACATTTCTTTTCTTTTTACATCGCTATCTGTTTGTAATTTATGATCAAACTCATGATCATAAATTACATAAACAGATAGCGATGTAAAAAAATAAAAATAAATGGGAAATGTAACTCGAAACAATGGAACCATATTTGAGAGTCTAATGAGGTATGAATTGAAAATAGGTGAGAACAATTGTAAAATTTAACCTTTGTCAAGACAGGAGTGGAGACAAGACATTATTAAAAAATGGTGATAGAAACAAAAGCATAGGCACCTGCATGCTGATGAGGGGAATTCATGACTCTGTGGCATAAGAGGAATAAAACATCTTTGTTTCTTTATGCCAGGCTGATTATAACTGCACATTTTATTCCTTACATAATTATTGTTGTTGTGGCTTGTCAAGGAACCCAAACAGGTTCACACCTGCTGCTAAAACATTTTTCTTTGCTATTCTAATGTGAGTTGGGCCTCAGGGTTTAATATATAGCAAATATAGCAAAACCAATAACCATGACAGAAAAAAAAACAACAAACAATCAAACAAACAACCAAATAAACCAAATGAATATAGGTATTATTATAAAGTGGTTATTTCTACTAGTGGATCGGGTCTGCAAATAGCTAACGATAGCGTAGCAACAGGTGCTACAATGAAGAAATGAGTTTGTACAGCTCAGTTGATACAGAAAACTATTTTATTTATAACTTATTATTTACAGCTATTTGCCAATAACACAGACAAATTTGATTAGTCTAAACACTCATGTTAAAATTGCAAGGTTTTGTAATGAGGGGAAAAGAGGAAATCCAAGATGTTGGATCTTCCTATTTTTATACTGTATAAAATACCAAGAAAATTTTTTTAAAAATTATCGGAAAAAATAAAATACAAACTTTTTACAAAAGTGATCACAAACCTTAAGTAACCCAGCACTCTGTCCTTTAAAAAAAAAAAACCCGATTAGCACATTCTGAATGAGAATTTTACTGCATACTTCCTTGCAAAAAATGCTCCGGAACTATCAAGTCATGAAGGGATCTTCTGTGCACATCCCCCCCAAAAGGCTTTTCAGGTTTTCATTTGGATTTACAGATGGATTTTGACTTGGCCATTTCAAAACTTTGATCTTCATCTTTCAAAGCCATTTGTTTGTTGACTTAGATTTATGCATATTTGGAAACTTTGTTGTGATGAAGGGTGAATATTTTCTTCATCTTTGGCTGTGTTATAGAGGCCTGCAGATTTTCTGGCAAAATAGTTCAGCATTTGGAGCTATCTATGATTCTCGCTAACCTGACTTGAACCCCAGTGCCATTTGAAGAGAAGCATGATACTGCCACCACCGTGCTTCATCATACTGTAGGAATTGTCTTTTTTAACCAAATATATCTTTTAGAAATTTCACTGAAAAAGTTCTACCTTGGTTTCATCAGAACATACATTTCCTCACATACTTTGTTGTTGAATTTTTCTTTTTTGGTAGAAAAGAGAGAGCGCACTAGAGTAGAACTCATATACAGTACGAGTACAGTACAACAGATTGTCAAATATAGGACATGACCAGTGCTCAGCAGATACTCCCGCAACTTCTTAAACGCTGCTGTAAGTCTCTTGCCACCTTCACTGATAAAGATTTGTCTTGTCCTTTCATCAATTTTGGAGAGATGTCCTATTCTTGATAATGTCACAATGGTGCACCAAAGTCTCCACTTGTTGAGGACGGTCTTCACACTGGAAATGCTATTGGAAATGCTTTTATATTTATTTTCTGATTTATATTTTTTCACAATAAGACACCATATGTGCTTTGTAAGCTCTTTGTGGACCATGGCTTTAGAAGTCAGAAAGATCGGGTTTCAAGAACAGACAGATTTCAAGAAAACCTTATACAGGATCAGTTTAACTTTGTTTGCATTTCCTCAGATTTGCTTTATTGTTAACAACTGTATGATAATTACTTATGGACATGAGCTTTGAACACAGTTTTAACTCCTAAAATATTTTATTTGTTTTCTCTTGGCTTTTTTTTGGTTGCTGTTTCAGAATATTGGAAGTCCAAGGTCTGATTTGATTCATTTGGTTTTGTTTATCACGCCGCACAAAAACCTTTTACCGGGCCTTGTTGACTTCATTTCCGCTGTATCTCAACGTACTAATCATTTGCTTCAGATGCTTGAACTCTAGGTTTCTCCAGAGTACAAATTTACACTCCTGACACACAGTTAATTGTTGTCTCTTGATGTGCACCTAATATTTACTCAGTCCTTTAAAGTGATGATCTTAGTTACTGAACAGTGGTGAAATCGTTAGAGTAAATAGAGGACCACTGTACATTCGCATGCGTACCTGAACACACACACACACACACACACACACACACACACACACACACGGAGACAGCAGCCTAGGCTTTTAAACGGCATTTTCCACTCTGCGTCAGTGTGTGAGTGATTGAAGTGTGTGTCATGGTGATGCATGGAAGCTGAGCTCAGCTTTGGACACATGATGTGATGGATGTGTAACGCAGTGCATTTGAGTTCATAGGTGATTCACTCTCTGTTTTACAAACACACCCAGCTGAATGGATGAGAGAAGAGTGGCCTGAGAAAAGGATGTCCATGTGAGAAGGGATGGCAGGGGACGGGAAGGGAAGAAAAGAGAAAGAGAAGAGAAGTAAAGAGAAGAGAAAAAAGAAAAGAGAAGAGAAAGGAAAAAGAAGAGAAGAGCAGAGAAAGAGAAGATAAAAGAAGGGAAGAGAAGAGCAGAGAAAGGGAAGAGAAGAGAAGATAAAAGAAGGGAAGAGAAGAAAATAGAAAGGGAAGAGAAGAGAAAAGAAGAGAAAGAGAAGAGAAAATGAAGAGAGGAAAAAGAAGAAAAGAGAAGAGAAGATAAAAGAAGGAAGAGAAGAAAATAGAAAGGGAAGAGAAGAGGAAGAGAAGAGAAGAGAAAGGGAAAAGAAGATAAAAGAAGGGAAAAGAAGAAAATAGGGAAGAGAAGAGAAGAGTAGAGAAAGGCAAGAGAAGAGAAAGGGAAGAGAAGAAAATAGAAAGGGAAGAGAAGAAAAAGAAGAGAAAAAAGAAAAGAAGAGAAAAGGAAGAGAAAGAAAAAAGAAGAAAAGATTAGAGAAAGAGAAAGGGAAGAGAAGAGAAGAGAAGAGAAGAGAAGAGAAGAGAAGAGAAGAGAAGAGAAGAGAAGAGAAGAGAAGTAGTGCTGGAGAAATAAAGGCAGAAAAGCATAAATCATTGGAGCTGGTTGTGAGAGAATCTGCTGGAAATGAAGCCTGAAGGTATTTATTCTGCTGCAGCAGTGTAATTTCACCTGATACATTTCTACACCTGAAACATGGCTTTGTTAAGTCTGACTGGCAGCTCAACCCTCCTCTTCCTGTATCCATCATGCTTCTTTCTATTTTCTCTTCCTTTCCTGCTCTTTCTTTATTCCTACATTCTATTTCCTCTATTTGTTATTTCTTCTCATTCTCTGTTTTGTTTCTTTCTTCTATTTCCTTTTTCTTCTCTTTGGTGCTTATTCTCTTTCTTCCTGCTTTTTCTCCTCTGCATGGTTTCCTCCTTCTGTTCCACTTCACCCTATATCCCTTCTCTTTCCTCTTCCTTTACTGTATTTATCAAATAGTCCTCCATATTTATCATTCATTTTTGTCTTTTAGTTCACTTAATTTCATCTTCTGTCTCTCTACTCTTTTTCCCCCTTTACTTTCTAAAATCCAACTTTTCTTTCCATTTCTCGCTCTCTTTTTTTCCTCCTGTTTGTTCAAAACATTCCTCGTGCTTCCTTTTTATTTCCTTATCGGTTGTTTTCCTAATTTTCATCTCAACATTTCTTCTTTGTTATTTTCCCTGTTTATCCTCCTTATGCGTTTTAATATCTTTTTTCATCTATTCCCTCATCTATCTGTTTTCATGCTTCTGCCTATTACTTATATCATCTCTTTTTCTTCCATTCTCATCTTTTTATTTATTTAAATTGTATGTACTTCTTTATTTCTCCCTCCTATTAAAAACACTCTTTTTTTTTCCACTCTACCTCATGTTTTCCACCCTCTTTCCTCCCTCTCACCTTTTTCGGTTTTTCCTTTTTCCTTTCTTTTCTTTACTTTGTCTTTAATTTGACTTTTCTCTTTCTTCTCTTTTCCCTCACGCCTTCTTCCTATTGCCTCTCTTGCAAACACTTCTTCTCAATTTACATCTTTCTCTTTTGATCATTCTCTTGTTTGATTCCACTTCCTCCTCCTCTTCCTCTCCCTTTCTTTCAGATTTTCTCCCAAATCTTCCCTAACTCTTTCTATCCTTTCTACTTTCACCTTCACTTCCCATTTCCTTAAGTTCCTCCTCAGCGTTCTGTGCCTCCTGCGTTTTCATTATCTTTCCCTTTCCTTCCTCTAGGGATGCATATTTCAGCACTATTTGCACAATTTCTTTCTCTCTTTCCACTCACAGTTTTCTTTCTCCTTCTTTTCTTAGTCCCTACTTTCTTTTTTTTGCCCCTCTCAAATTTCCCTTGCTCTTTCTTTCTCATCCCTGTCTCTCTCACCCTTTCTCCCAGGCTCTGTTTTCCATTTTTATTCCTCTTCCCTTTTCTGTGCCACATCGTCTCCCTCTCCTTTCCCCTCTCTTTTGTCTCCCCATATTCTCACTCCTTTGTCTTTCTTCCCTTCTTTCCCTATAAGTGATAAAGCACTCCGATGAGAGTAACATATGAATTATAAGAAGGGCACATTGGGGTTGAAATATTCATTATATTACAACAACAGGGATCTTGTTAAAGCGTGTTTTATGACACTGCCTGGAAAATTAATACACCAAGCACAATTTAATAGAATCTCACTGCCTTGGCTACAGCAGTCTTTGTCCTGCAGCTTAATTCTTCAACATTGTATAGAGTGAAAGAAACCGTTCAGAAAGTTCTGTCTTTCAAACATGCCTTGTGACTGGAGGTGTTATTTTCAATCATTCTTGGGGGAAACATATACAATGTTCTGACAGAATCCCAATAATCAATCCATTATGTTTTTTCTCAGCTAAATATCTTAACTGTTTTTGTAATGATTAAGTCAGGCTTCAGCAATCTGAGTCGTTCCTGCAGCTCGTGTTGTGTAGCACAATACCTAAAGATAAGTGGAAATATAATGACCTGATTTGTCAATGCCATGGTAGTCTTTAATTCAGGAATCATCATCGTTTTTCATAATGCAGTATATATATATATAGATTGATACAAGATATATCTATATGTGTTTATTCATATAAACAATTATATCAGTAAGGGGTGTAACAGTACTCAAAATCCATGGTTCGGTACATACCTTGGCATTTAAGTTCTGATTTGGTTGAACTTCTGTACAGTAACAGTACAGGGGGAGAAAAACAAAACATAAAAGTGCTTTTCGCTTTTATCAACGCCATTTACCGTATTTTCCGGACTATAGGTCGCTACTTTTTTTCCACGCTTTCAACCCCGCAGCTTAAACAACGAAGCGGCTAATTTATGGATTTTTCCTGGGTTTTTCCCGCTTTCACAAGCTTCCTGCCAAAAAACTGAACCCCATAACATTAGACCAATGAAACTCTTTATATTAAATCAGATGCGCTCCCACTGAATCGGGCCGCACCACATCATAAATATGGATGATGTTCCTCTGACGTTTGACCTGCCGCTCACTCGGACTGTCAACAGGAAATGCGAATCATTCGTCAAGCTGAAAACAACCGGGCATGAAAAAACACTTCACCTGTGTTCTGAGCTGCACGGCATCGGGAGAAAAGCTTCACCAATTGGGATTTTTAAACGCACGACGATGCCAAAAGATAAACTCCCGAGATAAATAGTTGTGAAAGAAAGGAGGAAGACCGTGAACAATTATTTCCTTGGTAGGCTACTGTTTAGATACAAGCCGTGTAACAGACACTGTCTTTCGTTAAAGCCTGTGTAAAGTTCATTAGTTTCAATGTAGACGGCTTATAGACAGGTGCGGCTTATTTATGTTCAAAATAAAAATCTTTGTAAAATTCAGTGGGTGTGGCTTATATTTGGGTGCGCTTAATAGTTCGGTAATATTATTAACATTTGTCAATTTTAACAGTTTACATTTCTTTTTACAATTTTAAATAAAATGCTCGGTTTAAATAGAAATTCTATATCAAAAACAATATAGAATAAATTAAATTCATGCTATACACTTTTTTTATTATATTGATAACATTTATTATATTGATCAAATTGAGTTCCTCCACTTTTCTGGGGTGATGTTGGAGTGTTCTTGTGGAGATTTCTGCTCATCCAGCCACAAGGGTATTAGTAAAGCAGGGTACTGATGTAGGATGAGGAGGCCTCTGGTGCAGTCAGCATTCTGATTCATTCCAAAGATATTCAATAGGGTTGATATCAAAACTCTTGAGGTCAGAGCTCTACAGCAGGCCACTCAAGATTTTGCACTTTAACCCATGTAAACCATATCTTTATGGAACTAGCTTTGTGCACAGGGGTATTGTCATGCAGAAGGTTTGAAACAGGTTTGGGTCTTCTATTTTAACTGAAGGGAAAAATGTAAAGCTACGGCATTCAAAGACATTCTGTAAAATTGTGCCTCCGACTTTGTGGTAACAGTTTGGGTAAAATACTTTTGTCCATATGGTACAGAGGTGGCAAAAGTACACAGATCCTTCACTCAACTAGAAGTACAGATACTGATGTTTTAAAATACTTTTTTTTTACTCAAGTGAAAGTAAAGAGTTTTGGGCTCTGACATGTACTTAAGTAAAAAAGTAGTCATTACTACTACCTGTTTTAGTGTCACACTGAAACTGTATCTAGGCTGAACAGCCACCATATGGAACACAAGCAGAGAAAAGATCATGATGATCAGGTGATCAGGAATGTTTCAGTCCTCAGTCATGTTTACATCACTGACTCCCTCTGTCTCATCCACTTTAGCCATACTGCTTGTTGCCTTCTGCCTTGTTTGTTGTTAGCTTTGTAAACTAGCCTGCACCTGTGGTGTGTGAGAGCCAGGAAATGATACACCAGTGGTAGATTGAAAAAGCCGCACAACATACAAATACTTCATTACTTCCCACCTTTGATATGATATATGTTCAATACACTGTATGTCTCATCAAATAAGTCAATCAAATACTGCAAAACATTTCATTAGCATTTTGTTTGCAATATATTCATCATAATCAGCATATTTATCAAATTGCAGTCACCCACATTTTTTTAATATATCCGGACAGGGATGCAGTGTAACAAAAACATTTAAGGCTTCTGTTTTAAGCCCCGAGATCATTAATATTAATGGAGGCTGTTTTGACATCTGCTGTCATCAGTGTTAGTCAGGTGGAGAGGAGAATAAGGCTGTTGTTCTCTGATAATTCCTTCCTACGCACAGGACAGATGTCAGAACGGTAATTAACAAATCCTCCGGCACTTTTGCAGAATATTTTAAAGATTCTCATTGAAGGATTGTGGGCCATCGCATTCATGCCCCTGCTTAATATGTAAAGTCATGCCAGGCAGAAAAAAAAAAAAAAAAAGATTGTAAAAGAAGAAGCAGAACAGTCAAATAATGAACAGAGACCTTGGCAGAGGGAACGGAAATATAATGTCTGGGCTTGATTGGTGCCACTGACAGGCTTTTGTATCTAATCTGTAATTTCCATACCAAGGTGAAGGATGGTTCCTGCATATTTACAAAGCGAAACAGAAAAGAATAGAGTGCATTCAATGGCAGCATTAAGGCATATGTGTTTAAAAATAAACAGAAATGAAAGCACTTTTCAGTTTATGCCAAAAAGGTTGTAATCTGTCTGAGCAGCTATGCTGTAATATACTGTAGCAAACAATGAAAGTTTCTTCTGCAAGTCTCATATTTATATTCATACACTAGTTCAGATATTTTAGTTATTTTTTTATAGTAACACTTTAAGCTTCATAAGATAGAAGCCTAATAAAAGATTTATTAAAAAAGCATTTTCATAAAAAAGGAAAAAAATACAAAAAACCCTCAAATTATAAAATTCTTTTTTTTTGAAGAAGAAGAAGCATTTTTTCACAATCATTGGGTTTCTCTGTATTTCTCGGTTTCTTACAGTTTTTATTTGCTTCTTGAGTGTCAAACATAGAAACTGGTGAGAAAACAACAGCTGCAGTTGTGTAACTGATAACAGGTGCTAAATTCATTTGCTGATGCATTTTCTATACTTGATCTCTTGATAAGGTCACATGGGTGTTTATGATGAGTGATATTTAGATTTACATTTAATGAAGTATATACATTAGCACTATATATATATATATAAACTTTTGTTTTGAGTGCTAATTTAAATACTTAGTTAAATGTAAATCTAAATTCAAAACAGATGTCAAGCAGTATGATTACCGTAGATGAGACAGAGGGAGTCAGTGATGTAAACATGACTGAGGAGAGAAACATTCCTGATCACCTGATCATCATGATCTTTTCTCTGCTTGTGTTCTATATGGTGGATTTTCAGCCTGGATACATTCATTAGTAAACAAAATTTTAAATTAATTTTGTTTCATTATATTAATATGATGTGAGATACAGTTCCAGTGTGACACTAAAACAGGTAGTAGTAATGACTACTTTTTACTTAAGTACATGTCAGAGCCCAAACTTCTTTACTTTAACTTGAGTGAAAATGGTGTAGTCAGAACTTCAACTTTTACCAGAGTCTTTTAAAACATCAGTATCTGTACTTCTAGTTAAGTAAAGGATCTGTGTACTTTTGCCACCTCTGTACCATATGGACAAAAGTATTGGACCCAAACTGTTACCACAAAGTCGGAGGCACAATTTTATAGAATGTCTTTAAATGCTGTAGCGTTACATTTTCCCTTCAGTTGAACTAGAAGACCCAAACCTGATTTAAACCTTCTGCATGACAATACCCCTGTGCACAAAGCTAGTTCCATAAAGATATGGTTTACATGGGTTAAAGTGCAAAATCTTGAGTGGCCTGCTGTAGAGCTCTGACCTCAAGAGTTTTGATATCAACCCTATTGAATATCTTTGGAATGAATCAGAATGCTGACTGCACCAGAGGCCTCCTCATCCTACATCAGTACCCTGCTTTACTAATACCCTTGTGGCTGAATGAGCACAAATCTCCACAAGAACACTCCAACATCACCCCAGAAAAGTGGAGGAACTCAATTTGATCAATATAATACATTTGATCTACATACGTCAACTCTCAGATGCACACAGTTTGCTTGGCTCACTGTGACAGTGGAAAGAGTAACTCCAGTAATTTTCCGCATCCAGAAAGACTGGCCAGCTTTGCTCCCTTGACCCCTGGCAATTATTAGGAGTTAAACATCATGAATGATCTCAGAATTTTTTTTATGTTGCACAACACTGGAGCCCTTAATAATGAACAAATTACAAGATCCTACTAGTTTTAATTTATTCATATTTACATACTGGAGTTAAATAAATGCAGCACATGTAGAGATGTATGACTTGCATCACCTGCATCATCTGATGCGAAATGAACTGCAACCGAAATTCACTCAGGAGCACTGAGGGGCATAAAGACGTTATCCTGTGGGAGCAAATGACCGAATCACAGGAAAGCTTTTTCTCTCTATGTGGTAGAAAAAAAATAACAGGGTTCAGCCACAGATCTAATGCACACATTATTCAGTAGGTATCTATTTAAAGAAAGCTAGATGAGATTTATTGCCCAGGTTTAACAGTATGGTAAAATAGCGCATTAAGCAGATGATATCGCAGTGTATGAAATGATTATGCACGCTTGCAGAAAAAAAAAAAGTAGAGGAGGCCTGCTTAATTAAATGCAAGGTCCTGGATATACATCACTGGTTCCCTTGCACAGTCCACTTAACCAAACCACATGAGCAAGCTGAGCTTGAGAGTTACCCCACTTCTTCTCACTTAATTTATCACAACTATTCTTCATAATGTATATCAGAGGTGGGGAAGGCTAAGCTCGATTTATGTATGTTTTCTGTTCTGTGCATCTACGTACAAGATCTGAACCTATTGTGCATAAACTTGTAACAATAAGCACTGCATGTTTCTGGCCTAAAATGACTGGTCCTCCATAGACTTTCTAGTGTGCAGAAGGCTTAGACTGTAGGGCTGCTAATTGACTGACTGGGATGCGGGTCGCCCTCTGGGGCCGACTGGAGCACACTGGATTTTGAGGACATTCCAAGACGGAACAATGCTAACACCCTGGTCCAATTAAGCAAGAATAGATCTTGGCATATGACATGACTTTTGCTGAAGATAAAACCGCTGCCTATTTCTCCGGTCACTCTCCTTCTCGCCGGTTGCTCCTTGCTAAAAGGAGCGAACCACTCAGACTCCGATGGCTCCTCATCCGTTTTCCACTGTTACCACCCTCACTGGGATAATTCAAACTCGAATCAAATCCTCAAACTCTTTTAACATTTTAGTCCCGTGGGCCACAATAGCTTTTTATTTAACGGCATTGGTTCTTGAAAAGTAGAGACTGGGGAAAAGTGCAGAGGATATTGCTGAGAATACCAGTTACATCAGCTCAAGGCCAAAGCAGCTCACGAAAAAAAGAAATAAATAAATAAACCAATGATACGAGTGTCCTATGCCATGCATGCTTGTTTATACCGGTGTGATAGTGTGCGCTTTTATACCTTTTTAAAAATAAATACAACTAGAAACCCTGTAAACCCGTATACCCTGCAGCCTAAGAAAGAGCCCCGTGGTTTCAATTTGCTGGGGATTTGTAGCAGGAGACATTTTTGCCACTGATTTTATTTCTTTTTGGAGCCATGGGATCCTTGTGAAGCAGCAAGCCTATTGCGTTGCCATCCTGTTCTATCCCACTCACTTTGCCTGCCATAATCAAGTTGGAGTGTATATTTTCAGCCGTACGAAAGTGGATCTCATTCGTAGTCATTTTTTTGGTATATTGAAGAAAGCTGCTCGAGGCTGGACCGTACCCCAAATCGCCCATTACATATTCATGAATTAATTGATACCATTTTATCCATGATGTGCTCGAGTAATTCTTTTTTTTGGATACTTGATACCAAATCTGGAAAACAAAATGAGCAACCTACTTATTATTTTTTGTTGACTGCTGCTCGGTGCTGCTGAAATAAACTCCTCAAGCTTTGTTTTTATATCCTATTGCATTTAAACAGTATATGAACTAGTAATATATCAATAATAAAAAAATTGTGTGCAGACCCTTTTCAGTGCTCGCTGAACTGAAGTGCGTGTCATGTGTGACAATTTATCTGCACTCTTGCACCACTGCCTCACACTGGCGAATACCATTTTTGTGCAATTCACAGCTTCATGTATTCACTTTTTAATGGAATACACATACTGATAATTTGCTGCATGCTTAAGTCATTTAGCTGGTGGTGATCTGTTTCAGAAGAGATATGACCTGAAAACACAGAAAAAAAAAAATACAAGTTCCAAGACAACTGAACTCTGTCAACCGCTGGTGACCGCTGAGATGTATACATCCTTGTAGCATCCCAAAATACATTATCATGCTGCATACTATATATCCTGCTATGTTTGCCTGTCTCGCGAAAATTTTAATATTTGTACTATATTGTCGTATCACTATTGTCATCATAAAATCGAAAGATTGTAAGTCGAACCATCATAACTCTGGGACTACCTGTAGAAGTAAACAAATATAGGAAAGGTATCAATGAATAGGAAGTATTGAAAGGATAGCTGACAACAGTAGTATCAGTGCAGCTATAGTTTAGCTTATGTATTATGTAATGCTAATGGTAAAAAATTAGGCCTTTTAAGTTCAACTTAGTTTTCCCATACAGTTGACTTCATTCGGAAGAACAGATTTTTTACTGAGACATGAAAGGCTGCCGAAACATTTCATCTATAAGATTTAACATGCAACCATATCTGCAAATATATTACATGAAACCAGAATACAAGCAAAGTATAGCAATGTTTTTTAAAATCACATTTTATTGATTCTTAGCTGCTACAAAAAAAACCAGGATTGTTTGAAAGCTAGTCAGCTAGCACCACTGTGAGCATGGAGGCTGAGGTGACAAGTGATGACAGATGAAGCACTAGAGATTAACAGCAGGAGGAGAAAAAGAAGGTTGACTCTGTTTTTAAATGTCATCTGCACTTCCACTTCTTTTAGACATCGACCCAAAATACCTGAACATGTCACAGATCTGTTGAGGTGTTTATATAGCATACTTGCTTATCATCCCCCTGAAATGACTTCCTGGCACCAAGAATGTGAATGAGAACATGATTGTTGACCACAATGCTGTTTTTTTTTTTTTTTTTGCCAAAAAAAATGGTGGCGCTAGAGTGCTGTGCTATAATGCTGTTTACAGGTGAAGGCTTAACTGAAATGATTTGAAATGAGTTTCCCTAAAAAAGTGCGTCGGTCAGCAGTGTCTAATTTTAGCACAGAGCATTGTAGTCTGAAGTATTAACTCTGGGATTTCTATGAGGAGAATAATTCCCGTCAGGCAGCAAGTTCTCTTTGGTGAAATGCAGAGCTGCACACTAATCCTCTTAGTCTTTTGTTTCACAAACTCCATTAAAAAGACACTATACTTAAAACTTCTGTATTCTGAAAATCTCTGTTTAAAAAAAACGGTCCCCGAAGTTCTCATTAGAGCGGCGTAAATGCCATTAATTGTTATCACAACATTGATCAAAAGGACATTTTGGGGCGATTCAATTGCCACAAAAAGACAAATATAGGCCATAAGGCTTATTTATGATCAGTATATATTTTTTTCAATTTCTATGTATATTTGCCTGCCTGTCTCATTTCTGTCCTGCTACTGCTAACTGATGTCTGGAGTTTATGGCTTGACATCTGGCTGAGAATAGTCAGATGAGTTTTGTCGATGCCAGATAGGCAGGTGAATAAGTTCATCTTGATTTAAAACAGTGAAATAACCTCATTTCATGTCTTGTACATTAGAATTGTTATTCCAAGCGGCCATTAAGAAGCAGCACATTAAGTTTGAATACCCTATGATTTTTGTTTTTAAGTGGCCAGCAGAACACAGTTCATCTAGTTGAATCTGAATGCAGCTGCATAGCTCTTTCAGATTAGGTCAGACAGCATAAGATAAGATGTACTAGCTCTTAGTTAATCATAGTCTTCCCCTGAAGCAAAAACATCTTTGCTCTCCAACATTACATTTCAAGTTATTTCCCTGTCACGCACTAATGAATGTCCTCTCTAGCTGATATCCACAGTGTCATTATAGCAGCACGGAATTTACTAAAAAGGACCCAACAGCCACCCAATGCCATGCTGTGCAAGGCTATTAGAGGTTTTCCTCTTGACAAGATTTCATGCTTGCTGCCTGGTACCTTGGCCTTTGATGTGGCAGGGTGGAGTGGCCCCACAGATGGTCAAACTGATTCCCTTCTCTGGGGTTCCTCTGATCCTCAAGCCCTCTATGCCACTGCCTTGGCCTTTGATAAACACTCAGCATGAATCTCCCAGGATGCACCTGGCCTTGTGTTGATAAAGGAGCAGTTGGGAAGTCCCAGCATGCATCCAGAGAGGGCTAGTGAAGAGAGGTGGATGACAGTGAGTAAATGCGAGCAGTCTGGCATACCAGGACGCATCCTTGATGTGTCCCGTCAATCCTCAAAGGATGGGCTTGAGCGAACCACCCTCCTAGCTCCTCCAAAATTAGACCAGGAGGATTGATTACATGCCTTTTTGAGTCCAGCCGAGAAGTGAGAACAGGGCTGGGCTTTTATCGAATCCTTCAAGTCCATTCTGACATGTCGGTGGAGCTTCATCAAAGTTATTCGCTGGACCCACTCGAATGCAAGCCGCTTCACGATCTTGACTTTCTGGTGCTCTTGCAGGAGGGATATTGCATCGCTGGAGTTGCCGCTCATCAATTAACTCACCTGTCAGAACCGGCTTACTTTTCCCCAGCGCACAGTTGAGGTGCTCTCATGCAGACCGATGAGGATGAAGATGACAGAGGAGGGCTGCATGCATGCAGGGAGTGGCTGCTTACAGATGAGACATCATTCAAGGCTCTTTTACAACTGCTTTCATGATCTCCATTTTATCTCAAATGTGTTTGCAGACTAATTTACAAGCGCAATTACAACCAGGTGCTGGCTGAACCTGAAGACTACCTAGAAAAGATTACCACACTCTTAAAAGCTGCTAACTGATGCTGATGAGTTTATGCATTTACACCACCCATCAACCATGAGTAAGGAAAGAATAAACTGAGAATCACAGGGGAAAGGGACCTGGAGGGAAGGTAATATGTGTCTTTGTTCTTGCAGTGCACAGAATTATTTATGCATGAGCAGTCATGAGCAACACAGTTGGCTGTAGCACTAGGATACATTTCAGTCTGTGATATTTAAAGATGAGATCACTTTCAGATAAAACCTTTACAATGCTTAAGACAGTGAATGTCGAAGCAGAATTATGCACAGCTATACTTTTCAGCTCGTTAAGACTTACTACGATCACCTCACAACTTACGCATCCTATCTCTTATCTTATTATTTTTTACAATAGCTTTGTGTATAAATCATGGCTCTGAAGGTGCTCATTGTTCTTTCTTCCTCTACACTCTCGAAGACAGAGGTGATCAGGTGGTGTGATGCCCACCAGGCATTTTGCATCCCTTAGCACAGATGGAGATGACTCTCATCTCCACTTCTGTGTCCCTGCCGGGCCTCACAAGAGCATCCAGGACAAATCTGCATGCAAATGTCTTTTCAGGTGGAACTTTACACATCAGCACATTCCTTACGTTTCATTTTTTATGTTTTTTTTTTATTTGTATTTTTTTTACAGTTCCTAGTCATAAATAAATAAATGAATCAATAAATAGAAAAAAGTCCAGAAAGAACTGTGCATATATACTGTATATATTCAGCATGGAAAAAAACAACTGTGATAAAAATGTCAATTGATGCATAGTTTTGTGAAAACAAAAGTAATTATGCACTGAATTGGCCTCTAGATGAAAACATAACATATCTGGGCTCATGATGATGATGATGCTGCTGGAAAGCAACATTATTACATGCCAAGGCAACATCCCTTCGTATACTCGTTGCTGGCAATAAGGGGAGTGGGTGTAGAGTGCATAAAGGGAACACGATGCACATGTTAACTCCTCTGCAAACTCTGAGATGATAGGAGCTCTCATTTGTGTCTTTGGCCCACTGGAGCACTGGGCATGAGAAATGGAAATTGGTGGG
This sequence comes from Silurus aristotelis, assembly GCF_946808225.1. NCBI lineage: Eukaryota > Metazoa > Chordata > Actinopteri > Siluriformes > Siluridae > Silurus > Silurus aristotelis. The sequence continues at coordinate 11,879,433 of NC_139597.1, read as the reverse complement.
TGATGAAACTCTGATGGTGATTGGGGAGACAGTTGCTGTTTCAATTCGATCCTACAGCATTTATATATATATATATATATATATATATATATATATATATATATATATATATATATATATATATATATATATATATATATATATATATATACACACACACACACACAAGGGGAAGCTCAGTGGTTACGATGTTGGACTGATCAAAAGTTTGAGTTGAAATCAGTTTAACAGTAACCTGCTACTGCTGGGCCCTTGAGCAAGGCCCTTAAACTTCATTTGTATTAATGGGATAATTGTAAGTCGCTCTGGATAAGTAAGGCTGTAAACGTATATATATTAAACATTGCAGTAGAGTGGTGTTTGGGTTTGGTTTGTGGATTTCAATGTGTTCATCAAGTTTCTTGTGTCGAGAATCAACTGTGGGTTTTTGAGATCAGATTGCGCTATGGAATAGCTATCTACACTAATCACCATACCAACAAGCTGCCATTTTTTAGATATATTGTGGGCACAATGCGAGTTTAATAGAAGGTATAATTATTGCATTTTCTTTGTTATGACACCTTTGAATCGCTGGTCTTGGACACACTGCAAAAATCAACTGGATTTTGAATGTTCACATTCCCAACTCTCACCTGCTATATTTACCTCCAGCCTAATGCAGCCTAATCAATAATCCAACTAACAGATTAATCCCAATAAACAGCATTCATATCATAATTGAGTTTAATTTCTATCCACACAAATGAGATGTGATACCTTTTCAACTTAAATAGAAGACTGATAGCCACACTTTTTATGTTTTATTACTTTCCTTAGAAGAATCTCCGCTCGTATGCTGTTCGAGCGTGTGTTTGCGTCACAAGGCTCTCTTTTAAATCGCCTTTGTAATAAAATACAGTTTGTGTTACAGATTTGATTCTATTTAATATGAAAAACTTGGATTGGTATCAAACTAACATTTTGACCTCAGTGAAGTTGGCTCAGCTTTTGATATCGACGTTCAGTGAGGATGCACAACTTGCCCATAGAAAAAAACTCTTCTTGTTCAGTTATTCCCAGAGAATGGCTTTTAATATTGGTGACCTAAGAAGATAAATGAAAGGATTATACCGTTGGATAATGTGATGCATTTTGTTTTATTTGCAACAACCAGAGAGATTGCTACTGAATCTCCATCAAATATGAAATGCTGAAGAACTTTATTGCGGTCATAAACTCTACTTCTCCCTGTCCGTTCGATAATCACACTTTGATGACGTTTTGCTGAGAGGGAAATAATGTAAGACTCATTAAAAACACTGGCACTGTGATTAAAATGCTGAATATGCTGAAAGGACTCGCATGCTCTCGTCGGTACGGTGATGCTGACACTAAGCCTCACTTTCTGGGTGCGCATAACTTTGGATTGGATTACACGTAATGTGCATAGAATTGGAGATTGTCTACCCATTTTTGGATACATATAAACAATTTATATTCCGAATCTGCAATGAAACTGAATTCATACAGACTGGTGAATATCTTTGCATACAAACATAACCAGTGTTGCATCATACCGCTCTGCGAACAGTAAACAGAGACGATGACTTTGAAAAATAAAACATTATTGTTATCCCTTTTTTTTCCCCCCTCTGAAACATGATAGGACCTTATTGTTTTCTTAAGTTTGATTCATGTTTTCTATCATGCCGAATGTACAAGCCGAAAGCTCACATTTCCCTCTTTTTTAGATACAGAGTGGGCCGCAATGCTATTCGGGATTGTCCTATTTCTCTTTAACCCATGGGTATTAAAGAAAGTAGTATAAGTACAAGGGAGGAAATATGAGCTATAGGTTGAGCACTTAATTGCAAAATGGGATTCAGGCAACTTTGAAAGACTCCTAATTTGCTTTTTTACAAGACTTAAGAGTTTATTTTTTGAAATTGACAAATGATTACAAGGCATGAGGTGCTCTTTTAGGTCTCAAAAAAAAAAAAAAAAAAGTCTTCTTGGTTATATAAATGTCCGACATTAATGTAAACCTACCCTTGAATTACTGTGAATCTTATTAGAGCAATGTACTTTACAACACAAGCTCAGAAATCAAAAACTGTTTACATACAAACTCTGGTCAGTAAATATTAATTAACATACACACACACACACACACACACACACACACACACACACACACACACACACACCACAGCGTTGCTTACTTCAGGAAGCGTGGATAAATAATTTATAATTGCATGACTCTGACTGTAGTTGCAGCTGAATGGTACTCGAACATTAATTCTAATACGGTATTCTTTTATTGTCAGCTAGGGCATTTCAGCTGTGAGTCCCAAAATTTTGGCTGGGCGAGACATAGTCTCAGATAAATGTTTGTAGGAATTTTCATTTTTCATGATATCTTTATTCATTTTAAAAATATAAACTCATGAGACATGTGGCTTTTAACCTGTTTTCTGGATTGCTACATTACTGATTTGTATTTATGTATTTATATATGAAGAAATAAAAATTTCAGTTCAAGAAATTCAATATATATATTTAATTTATATACTTCATCATCTATAACCTTTTATAACGTATTACTTTTTGAACAATATTAACTTTAAATAATGGACAGTAAAACTCAAAATGTCTTCTTTTTAAAAGAAATTGTGTATGTAGCCCACTTTTATCAGGAACTGTTTACATTTAAAGTTGGGTAGGGCATTTTCAGGTGTGAGTCCCAAAATCTGTGGCGAAGGCTAACAGGTTAACAGCAGTCAAGACATTTTCTAACTTTGAAAACATGTTCAGCACAATGGATGCTTGTGATTTTAAAGATGGTGAATACATTTAGATTTTTTATCTTGTTTTTAATGTCCATTGTTAAACTCACTATACAAGCAAACAGTCATTTTTTTTTTTCTTCTTCAGGATCAGTTCACTGTATCACCTCTTACATGACACTCATTAAAACATGTCCATCCAAATTTCTCATGAGTTTCTGTTCTCCCAGCCAAAGATTTGATGCCCATGGCGTCGAATACACAAGGCTGGAAGGAGATATTCCAGAAACAACAGTGGAATGCCAATCCACGGATATAAAATAGTGGAATAAACATCTACTTGCCTGCAGCCAGGCCCCGCTCATGAATCTTCTTGCATATACTGAATGACTGTTACCATGACTTACAGCAATTTGTTTTTCTTTTACGTCTTCTTATTTTTTTTGCCTGTCACACAGTTCCACACGATACAGCCAAACACCTGGAATGTTTTCCATTCTGAGTTATGCCTTCAGGGAACCGAAGCCATTTTGAATGTTTTTTTCTTTTCCACAGGTCTATTCAGAGAGTCCCATCAGAGTTTAGCATCAGGGAGAAGATGGCTTATCAGTGGCAGTCCAGCAAAGGCCTGACAACTTAAACCGAAAGCAATGTGTTTATTGAGTAATTGAAACTGAGCAGTGCGGGTATGAATTCAACGTGGCTGTCAATCAGAAGGGGCCCGTGATGGAGTCAGTGACAGCATCGTGGCCTGTCCAATGTCAGTGTGAAATTACAAATCAACAGCATGTTATCCAAAGTGTATAACCGGCCTGGGCCACAACTGGCTCCTCACAAACACTTGGCATTTGCTCAGCTACGCATGAGAATATAAGGCTGCGGAATCTAATAACCAGACGGTCTCAATACCAACATTTTTTTTTTTTTATTGTACCCAGAGACATGATGTGACTGCAGGGTATGCTAATGGAAGAGACACAAGTGCTTCCTATTTCCTATCCCTTGTTAGCCTGCCACTGCTAAATTTGCATGATCTTATTTTCCCTTCCATCCCAGTACACTTTGTCAATAGACAAGAAGACTTTTTTTCTTTCTACCTTTTTTTTTGCAGGGGGGGCAATAAATTAGCTTGCAGAACTGTGCATAGTGCATGGTGACAGAGATTAGGTTTTTGGGACCATTTCTTATCTTTCTCCAGCTTCTAATGCCATGTGGTGCTCAATGCCCACCACTCCCAGGGTAAGCTAAAGGTTTACATTTATTCAGACTGTGTCCCCAGCATGAGAAGACAGGGCGCCACCTTATCATGAATATCAGTTCAATCCCCATGTCTCCTCTTTTTGCCTTTTTTTTTTTTTTTGCTTGTTAAACATTTCCCTCCCTCTTTTTGTCTCTCAATAATCTGCTTTGCATGCAAGCAGGAGATGCAAGGTTATCAGGAGGGAGAGAATATGGATTTTTGCCTTTTTTTAATCCCTTGCCTCAGTGCTTTTCTATGAAAGGGTTATATATTGGCCTGGCATCTGGACAATGACTATATGCAGACATCATTAGACATGCAAATAACACCAGACTTTACTAATGCTTAGAGAAAGTCCTACATATTGAGCTGACAGTTTTATTAATTACTTATCTCTGTTTAATTAAAAGATGTAATAGAGATATTAGATATTATAATAGAGAGAACTTGATAATGGATAGATAGAAGGGTATTCATTATGCCTATAAGAATGACTGGGATTATTGATGTGGTGATGAATGGTCACAGTTTTGAACAACACAGCCATACATATACTACATGATCATACTTGTAAAAAAAACATTCATTCATTAATTTTCTCCCGCTTATCCGTAATTCCGGTCGCGGGGGCAGCAGTCTAAGCGGATTCCCTAGACACTTCTCCGTGTCCAGGGATCGGGTTGTCAAGGCCCCCGCCTTCGACTGCTGCCCAATCCTCACAGCACCGTCCCTTACTGTCCCTCCTGCAGGTGGTAAGCCCACGGGAAGGCGGCCCCACATCACTCCGACGTCACGGACCTTGATACTTCCCTCGTAAGGGACCCCCGGAGCATAGAGGGTTAAGGGCCTTGCTCAAGGGCCCAAAAGCGGCAGCTAAACATTTCAAAAAATGTTCATAAAAAAAAAAAAAACATTTAAACATTTTCACAATGTATAATTGTCAGGCTGATGGACAGGACGCGGAAGCGGAAATAACTCAATCATGGTTTCACAGTCGCCGTGGCGAGAAAACAAACAAAGAATATCCACTCAAGACGAGTAATCCAAAATGAAAGTAAACTGCAACGGCAGAGAGTAATCCGCACATGGACACAGAGTCTGGAAACAGAACCAGCGGGCAGGCTGGCGGTCACGGGAACAGGAGATGACCAGCATGACAATTCAAGAACCGACAGCCTGTGACTCGAGAACGTGAGTTTATATAATCTAGTCCTTAACGAGCCACAGCTGTCGGTGATCCTGGCAGGCAAAGTATAAGGAGGAACCATGACAGCTACTGAGGGGGGCGTGGCAGGGTGAATCTATGACAGCGGCCGAGGGAGGCGTGGCAGGGGAATCTCTGACAATAATATTCAAAGAGGTTCATGTGAAAATATTTATTGGAATATTTATAGTCATGTTTAATTTATTATTAAAAGATCACAAAGTTACCTGTCAAATTAAATAACTAAGTTCAAATGTTATTTTAGCATTTACAAGAGCATTACCGTATTTTCTGGACTATAAGCCGCTACTTTTTTCCCACGCTTGGAAACCTGCGGCTTAAACAACGAAGCGGCTAATATTTGGATTTTTCCTGGGTTTTTCCCGCTTTCACAAGCTTCCTGCCGCCAAAAAACTGGGACCCATAACATTAGACCAATGAAATTGCTGAACGGGTTCAGGTGAACCAATGAAACTCTTTATAATAAATCAGATGCGCTCCCACTGAATCGGGCCGCACCACATCATAAATATGGATGATGTTCCTCTGACGTTTGACCTGCCGCTCACTTGGGCTGAAAACAAACGGGCATGAAAAAACGCACTTCACCTGGGCGATTTTAAAACGCACGACGATGCCAAAAGAGAAACTCTCGAGAGAAATTGTTGTGAAAGGAAGGAGGAAGACAGTGAACAATGACTTTCTTGGTAGGCTACTGTTTAGATACAAGCTGTGTAACAGACACTGTCTTTCATTAAAGCCTGTGTAAAGTTCATTAGTTTCAGTGTAGACACCTGCGGCTTATAGACAGGTGCGGCTTATTTATGTTCAAAATAAAAATCGTTGTCAAATTCAGTGGGTGCGGCTTATATTTCGGTGTGCTTAATAGTCCGGAAAATACGTTACTCTTATTTAGAGATGGGCTACATGACGGATTAATACAACTTTCTTTGTGTTACATTCATATTATGCGAATTACCTACAGATGATTTGTGGCTCCAAGGTTTTTTTGAAACCAAGAAGGAAATACTGTTGTTCATAACCCAATGTAGCATAAATGGCAATATAATATTATTATAAAACGAGAAATTTGGCAAGCATTAAATGGAACATCTAATAGGAATCCATTTTATTGCCACTATTCATAAATAGCCACAGTACCTGCAAACTTGCTTTAGTTGAACAAAATACTTTACACCCTCATTATTAGGAGCCTTAAAATATAATAGCACTTGACCCTGCACATCCAATTATTCAGCATTTAATTATTTATATACAGTATGTGCTCTGACAATTAATTGTACACGCTTAATGTACCCACAAGATGCCAAATTGCGATCATGAAATGATAATGTGTGAGTGGGATGTAAGCTGTTTTATCACGCTTTAAATTCAGTATTTCTGAAGAATTAATCAACGATAAAAATCCCAATGTTTCTCTTCATTCAAGGCACTCAGGTGTAACGATCTGGACAATATGCGGAAATTGGAAAGTTTGAAATGTGCAGATGACCCTCATCTGAATAGAAATCCGCAAATGATGAACTTTATTCACAAAATAGTGTGTTTATGTAAACGGGACTTATTATTAAGATGTCTGAGTAAACAGAAATCGGGGGCTTTTTTGGTGGATGATATTATGAATTTATTAATAATTATTAGCTTTTATTATCAATATTATATATCAATTAGTTTCATTGATTATTTTTTTTTTTTGAGTGTCTACAGACTTAAGACAAACATTTGAGCTTTAGACTCTGGCACTAGATTCAATACTGATTGTCTCTCATGCTGGTTTAACATATATATATATATATAAATAAATAAAAAATATGGCCCAGAATCCTGCTTCTCTAGGGCATGTTTGTATGTGTTTATAACTGTCAGGGAACCATCGGCCACGCCTTCCCTCAACACAGCACCTCTCCTACGTACTAATTACCTGCACCTGGTTCCCATCATCTCACCCCTTACTTAAGGCCCTCACTTCCTGGCACCCATCGTCCGTTCTACAGTTCAGTACAGCCTGTTCTATGGACTTTGCCTGTTTTATGGATTAAACCTATTTTCCGGTACGGCTGCTTTCTTGCTGTGTGTATTCTATACTAAGACTATTAAACCTCGTTTACTTACTTCGGTTTCCGTCGACCTAAATCCAGCCTGATAATAACTCTGGATAGCCCATAATTTTAGTATTAAACCCTTATTGTGTATGCTTTACGCGATGCTGCATATAGCACACTGTAACTAAAGCTTAAACCACTACGGTGATGTTTCTTGTTGTTGTTGCTGTTGTATTATTATTATTTTTTAATAAACATGCAATCATAATTGCAAATTGATCCCAGCTAATGAGCGTTGCATGTGCGCGGCTGCTATTACACATTTCAAGACACGCTGTATCCATCATCTTCAGCTCCACGCACATATTTTCAAACACTGCCGAGATATTAGTCCAAGAAGCTTTGCCCTAATAAGCTTTGAGGCTGACTATTAGGATGCACATTGAATAATAAATCATGGCCCACAATTCTGAGGATGATTAAACACCACAGTTAAAGAGCTGAATAAACAGTGAGATGAAAGGAGCATGAAAAGTTTAAAGCTTTTGCTTATACATAGGCACATTTGAGGGAAGTAGAATTAATTTCCTATGGGAAAGCCACCATCATATTGTATAGAGTCGAGGTTGATTAATGAGACAATGCATTAAAGCTTTTTTAGACACTTGTGGGTTTTTTTTTTTTTGGCCTGGTATATGTGCGGATGAACGAAATGCAAATCAGTTGCATTTGTAAAGGTCTGGTGAAGGATCAGACACTGATCTCCTCTTCAGGGTTTATTTTGCGTTCCTATATCTATTATAAAACTATGATTTCTCATGTGGTCTGTGTTTAAGCTTCAAGAAGATATGTAACCATAGAGTCAGAATGTATCTTTAAAACACAATGGCAGTGCAATTATTCCTTATACTAATAATGGCAGCAGCGGTTAATAAACATGCTTAACTAATTCCTCTACAGACATTTAGATGCACATTTAGCTTTTTTTTATTTTTTTTACATAATACACCAACTTTCTGTTTGTCCCTGTTTGATAAATATGTTCTTTGTGCTAATTTAAAGAAAATCAAATACTTTCATTGTTTGCCGCTCAAGTCTCAGTGCAATTTAGATCTACTTAATGTGACGATGCCACTTGCTCAAAAGAAGAAACTCTGAATTTTTATTCATATAATAAGCTATTTTGAGTTTATTGAAACCACTCTTAGGAGAGATCAAAACACAGAAGTACTAGTTTGTGGTTTCAGAGCCATGAGGGGCTGTCTTAATTTCATCTACACATGCAACCATCAGCTTATTGGAAATTGTTGTTTAGATCTGAGTGGCAAAGTACAATATACCAATGTTATACAACCATACTTGATTCTGATTGGTCAAAAGTTGTTGAATAGTCTTGTCTTAAAGTAGCAAATCTATAATAGAAAATAATACAATATATATATTGTGATTTTTTTTTTTTTCATTTTATTTATAACAAGAATATTTTGTAAAAGTTAGAGATGTAAAAGATAGAGATGTCATTTGAAGTTTTACATTTTGAGGATGGAGGGCATAGTGGTATCTCACTAACATAAAGCTGTACTGGCTGAATTTTTTATCCTATTATTCTTATTATTTTTTATTATTATCTTAGAAATAAAACATTGCTTGTTGAGAGATCTCTGGGTTACAGGACAATGCAAAGAGTAACAAGAACTATTCTGTGGATCTTCTGGAATATTAAACGTAACTCTAAATTGATAAAAAGTAATCTATTGTTGTGAAAATGAATAAAATATTGTAATTGTTGACGTTGCTGTGCCCTAAAAAAAAAACTTCCAAGCATACTTTTTTTTTTTTAATAATACTCAACAGCAAGGTGATGTGACACGGCCCCACGGCTCTGTGTAAAGCAGAGACCGTAACCAACCCAAAACCACAATTTTTTCCTAAATTCCTGTATAGAATTTGTCATCCAATGGAACCTACTGAATACACACACAACAATCGTTTTTTTTCCTCCGTAATCCAGGCAAGTTGACCACTGTTCAATAACTTACTTGAGCAACGATGCAGAAGCTGTAGCTACATAGGCAGCTATTCAGTCTAGTATGTATGACACTTGAACATTTCTGAAAAATGAGATCGGTAACAGGCCAGATCTTTGTCTTGCCATTGAAACGGAAATGATGGATGGGAAACGACCTCTGTGTATTTCACTGTACAGTTTACTTCATCAAACCTCTTTTCCAGACCTGTCATCGGCATGTTAAGCCTAACAACATGAATAGGTTTGGCGTGCACATGGACTTTCTGAATTCAGGAGCAGTTGTGCAGTGGCAAATGTAAAGCACAATATATGTATCTGTTGAAGTGCTGAATGTAAAATGGATGTCATTGTTTTCTATGCTGTTACAGACTAAAATATCTCAGGATGTAAGACACTTCAGAATGGTTTTGCTGTGAACAAATACAGTATATGTTCAGTTTTCTTGACTGGGAGATATACAGTAAGTTGGAGTACTTACGTTTATGTGCTATTTAGATTGGTTTGAATGTAGAATGTAGAATTAAATTCTGGCTTTTGGCAACATGCATTTACTTTCAATACTTTTACTTCAAACATAACAGCGATGACTTGCTTACCCATTAGATTAGACACAGAGCTATTTCCGTTATGATGATAATGTAGAATGCTGTTGGTGTGAAAATATTGATCAAACGAGTCTTTTTTCATTAAAGAGCAGGCATATGAAGAGAATGAAAGAAAGCAGTGTCCCTACAGGAAACATCTATGTGTCTTCCGTAGGAGATTCAGCTTCTGTGTGCCTTGTTCAATACTCTACACATCTTGAAAATGTAACTAGTATTTAAGGGATGAACACTATTCTATTAAAAGATAGTCCCTCAATTTTAATGTTGATGGTGGAGATACTGTTTAAGATATCACTCTTTTTTTTTTATATAGGTGTTTTATTTGATTGAGATCAAAGCCAAAAAAGGCAAGGAACGGACTAAAAATTGGACATACACATATTATACACAGCTGTATTCAGTGACCAATAAAACCCACTCATGACCTGATTGTTTTAAATATATTTAGAATAATATTTACATAAAGAGAAACCCAAAATCTACATACTGTATATAAGATTCTCATTTAAATATCCGACCCTCTGCTTGTGGTATTTCTTATTGCAGACAAAAAAAAAAAGAAAGAAATTGTCAAAGAACATTACATCATGAACAAAAAAGAAAAAGTTAATGTTGAACAATTTTTAACATAAAAAATATTTTCACTTTTTCTGAAAAGTTTGTCTAAGTAATAAAAAAATAAATATATAAATAAGAAAAAAATCAAATAAACCAGTTTTCTCTAATATCACCATGCTGAAATGGAAGAAATGGAAATGTCAATATTTATGTGTACTACAACTGAGTATATTTTCTGTTCTTTTTCCCTAACACTGACTGATTTGATGTATATTTGCGTGCAGACTATTGCCCTAGTTACATTTGGAAAACCCACGATGGCGTGAAAATCCCTTATTGTTGTCGTTTCTGCTGCAGTATTTGGAATTGTAATAAATGCATACCTTTTGTTGCTTATCCAAAAGTGGGTCAATTTGCTGCCAGAGACTAACTAAAAAAAAAAAATGCACAGGGCAAATGAAATCGACTGATCCTTCTCAGCAAAAAGGTCCTAAAAACATGTTCCTTCTCAGCACAAAGCTGTGTGTGCCAATCATTCAATCTACCTTCAAGCAAAGAAAGATAAGATTTTACTGCTTATCTGTGTCACCAGTCTGCACCTTAATGTAAACAGAAGAGTTAGCTATCAGTGTCAATTACACGGACATGATTGGCAATAAGTGGGATGGGAACTTCTAATTAATCACTTTAGCCATCATTATACTTATCTACCAATACATACAGTAGATAAGATGCTACATTTGTCTAAACCTCCATCTAGGAAAAACCTAGAAAACACAGCTTGGGAAATTGTACCAATATGGCTGCTTTGAGAATCAACAAGCATTTATTTACCTCAAAATGAGTGAGCGATACTGTGTATATATACTCATTTTCAGTTAGCATACTGATAGATCGATACAACCATGAATAATGATTATACCTTTTACTATATGTATACCCCCCCCCCCCCCCCCCAATGCTGCAACACTCAACTTTTCACATCTGAGTTGATTAGAAAACAGCACACATCATCAAACACAAGAAGTACTTAATAAATAACATCACACGTGTAGAAATATATGCACACAACTATTCATACACACAGTTGATTAATGATACCCAGGAAGAGTGTGACAAGCACATCTCATTTTCATTATCATTTTCATCCTCATCAAAGCATTCAGTGAGCACTTGTATCCTACAGAAGGGGGGGGTCATCTTGGAAGGGGCCACTTCCATCAGAATGGCAACACACCAATATATGATAAAGATGATTTCTGAGCAATCCTGCAATTTTAGTATAATATCCTGCTTGGATTGTTCTTACAGACAGCCTGCTCATTATCTGCATGAGCATCATTCTGTTGGACTGCTGGATTTTACTTTACATATCAAACTAATGCCGCAATGATGCTTGACAATCACTGGATATCTAATTCTAATTTGTATGCTTCTGAACACTGTTCCCACTTGTATTTCTTCATGCACTTCTCATTTGTCAAAACCCGGATGTCATGTTAGTCACTGTTCCTATTTATACACAGCCAAGCTCCAGCCAGCCACACCCCAGTAATGACCCTAATTCAAAGTCACATGGGTTTTTTTTTTCCTCTCTTGATCTAAAATCCTAAACTGGTCTGATTCGAAATTTTTATACATACCACAGACTACAGTGGGATGTTCATTTTTCAATTCTGTCAAGCCGTACACCTGTCAGGAAGCATCTGCGATCTGTTATTTTTTTTCCATTTATTCATGTTTTTTTTCTTCCCTTTAATTTCTCATCCACCTGTAGGTGATGAGCATAATTTGCGAAATTCATGGAATAATCACGATTTCCATTCAGATGTAAAATGTTTTTTTTTTTTCCTAATGAAAAAGCAGCTGTTTTATTACTGTCAGTAAAAATTATTGTCCCAAATTTCGAGAAAGGGACCATTTTTTCTAGCTCACATCACTAAATGTGAATATACAGACACCTGCAAATCTTGTCTTTTAAAAGTTCTTTTTATGTTCAACAGATTTGTACTCTATTTATTGCTGTTCTTTTTTTTGTAACTGAATGATTGCATTCATCTTTGAAAGCAACTGACGCCTGTTGTGATTTCTAGCCATGTCTGTATAGGTTTAAACCCAGCTCTCTGTCAGATTTCCAGGCTCACTCTTCAATCTTTGTGCAAGCTAAACTCCCTGTGCCTAAGGGATCCTGTGCCAATGAATCAGTCAATAGATTCTCGTAAATTTTGGGGGGAAACTCTGAAGTGTGTAATCAGGAGCTAAATCATCTACTGTGTTTTAAATGCAAATTTTGACTGTCAGTCGCAAAAGTACATATCATAAATTATGTCAAATAGACCAACATTATTCCTGTGTGCCTTTGCCTAAAGTTGTATAAATTTACTGACTCGGTTTGGATTAAGGCGATCAGGGGCTCAGAGGCTGCAAAACACACACATAGGCTAGCTTCCACATTACCAGACACAGCAGAGAAGAGATGGAAAATAATAAGTCAGAGTCAGAGCGTGATGCTGCCAGGTGAAATGGAAAAACATAATGATGTTTGTATTGAGTGACACAAACATAATACTATACATGGAGTACACAGAAGCACGCTGAGACAGACATGCCCATGCACACTCACACACAAGTTCTGCTTCTCTCACACACATACACACACAAACTCACTCACTGGCCACTTTATTAAAAACACCTGCCCATTATTTATTTTATGCAATAAAAATGAATAAGATCATGCAGATGCAGTTCGAAAACCTGCATTTGGTACCTGGGCCTAAATCCGACTTAATCCATTTCCTAATACAACCACTATCACGTCGCAATTATAAAAACCATCAATAATATACAGAAATGCAGTATAACGTCACGTGGCTTTACAGAGAGAGAAGCATTTCATATATGGAGGGTGAATATCATTTTTACTAAAGCAAGAAACCCAGTTAAGACTCCAATCCTCTACACTACCACCTCAACTGTGCACCTACATCATCTGGAGCAGTTCAGAATCAGTATTTCTGTAATATGACAAAAACATAAAAGATTCAATAAAATACAACCTACTTACCAGAGATGCATACTAATAATTTGCACCGCTACTCAGAGGCTATAAGCCAGTGGTACCGCTCGTATTCACTGGTCTGGAAGTGGTGAACAAACCCTTTCCCGGGCTGAGACATGCTAGCTAGCTTCGGGGTTGGCTGACTAGCTTTGGCTGTAACAGTTTCCCTTTGAAATTGCAGCACATAGAGGCTAAAATCTGATTGGACAAAAACTTTACATCCACATACACATGCTGAAAGCAGTGCAGCCAAGAGAAACGCTACGAAATAAAGATAATAAACTGTTTGGAATAAATTAATACAATTTAATGGAACAAATATTAGAATTTAGGTTGTAAATGTGGGTCAGTGCTTCTGATAGTGTTTAGGCCAGCAGAGAAGGCTTTGCTGGCCCTGACCGCCCGCCACTGGAGGAAATTAAACACAGTGGACATGGCATTGGTGCGCGACCGGCTGGTTTGAGTACTTTAGAATCCACCGAGGGTCTGGGATGTTCACACACAACAGTCTGTAGAGTTAACACAAAATATGACAAAAAAAACAACAAAATAACATCCATAGAGCAACGGTTTTGTGAATGGAAATGCTTCGTTGATGAGAGGTCAAAGGAAAATAGATGGATTGTTTCAAACTGACAGGATGTCGGCTACTGTAACACAGATAATCACTCGTTATAGCTCCGGTGAACAGACCAGCATCTCAAAATGCACATGTTGAGTCTTGAAGCAGATAGGCTACATTGGAAGAGGGATTGTTAGAGCAGATCAAGATCTCTAGTGTATTTGTTTCATTCCTAATCATTTTCTAATTAGTGATTTTTTGTAAAGGCCATGAAACGCTTCATATTTTGCAGTTTTGGACGAAGCTATTTTCTACACAGAAACAGGTCAACTATGCCATTGAAGATACACCGAATTATATGTATCAACGCGAATTTATACAACACTAACACACGTTTATTTATTAATCACTTACCCTAAGCTCAACAAATAAGTTATTTTCTTCCTTAATGAGAGGTTGCTGATAAGGCTGTTAAAATCCAATAAGTGAGAAATATAATTTTATTTTAACATCTGACATCCAGGTTGGCTTGTATGTAATTTTCCGAGTTAGAGCTCACTAGATTTAGTCTTGTGTGATATTAGAAGCACCGTAATGTAAAATACAAGGACAGTTTGAGGACATTTTTTAATAGGATCTTCATTTAATAAAAGACACCCGAGTCATTTTGTGCACTTCTATTATATTCCCTATAAAATATTTCAACATTTCTGGCTAATTAGGTCACTGAGTACAGTTATGTTCTGGGTAGGAACAAACAACCTCTTTCCAGTTTCTGTTCAGAACTCAGAGGAGCACATGGATAAGCCAAAGAGTAAAAAAATATGAAAAGATCCTCTTAAACCAAAAAAATCAGCTATTGAGCGACAGATCTAGAAGCTTCTGGTTTGATGAAATTTTAGAAGTAATTAAATCAATGCTAACCAGGAAGGCTCCAGGGCCGAGTTAGCCTCCCAGCTGAGTTCTTCAAGAAGTTTCTCTTACCATCTTGCAACTTGACTTTTGATATGTTTGAGGGCTCAATACATTCAGGAGTTCTACTTTAATTCAATTCACTACCTGCCTGATTTAAAAGTCAGAGAAGTATCAACCTAAATTTAGATCTTTTTGCCCTATTTCGTTCTTACTACAGATTTGGAAAGCTCGAATGGTTGTTGCATTCCACTAAAAACTACTCCATTCTATACTACTAGAATGGTTCAGGGCTGACTGTAGAGCAACTGTATTTCAAAGATAAATGAGAATCGATATAAGGTTTTATTTTTCTGTAAGTGTAGAAAATGTCTTATAGTTGATTATTTGGGACAAGTGCAACAGCACCACCGATGACTGTAAAAGTAATTACATCAAATAGTATGAAAAAGTGAAGCTGGAAATAATTTATTTCTAGATTATGTGTGAATATGTGAAGCACACATTAGATCCGATCTCCAATCTGGCTATTACATAACTGACACAATTCAACAAGTCTCCTTCCACTGAAGCATTAATATTAACCTCTTAAGAGTTTTAATTAAGAAGAGAATTGTGGGTCTTTATGCAAATTCTACAGAAAAGAAAAAGCTAAAGTTTAAATAGTTTACGAAAAAGCTCAACAACTGTTTCAGCTGACCTTTCATTACTATGTCCAGCTTTTCTTGAAAAGTCCGTCTTGCGAATGGCCTTGTGAGTGTATCTGCGAGCAAATCAATTCTTCTCCTCTGTCAGCCATTGTGGAATTAAAAAACAGCTATTAAGTCTACATGAATATATTTGAGCTTGTGCAGTTTGCTACAGATGCACTAGTGCGCTCTCTGAACGTCCAATCAAAAGACATGAAAATGGCAGGTTACTGTATGCCTGCTAGATGGCCTCTGTGTCAACAAGTTGAAATCTAATTGTTAAAGCAACAGCTTCAAGTAACGTAAATTACACAACAAGCGACCGCACTGTTGATACGAAAGGTCTCAAGCGGATTTCTTTGACCCTGACAACACGTGATGTAATGACTGAAATATGATTGGATAGAAACTCACAGACACTCCTAGAGGTTGCACAACCGAAGGAAAAGCTATGAAATGAAGAGAGTAGGCTATTGGGATTATTTGAATACATATGCATAAAAAACAATATCAAAAATGCAAGTCAGTGAATCTTTTAGTGTTGAAGCCAGCAGAGAAGGCATTGCTGGCCCTGATGGTCTGCCACTGCAGAACATACAACAGAATCACAGAACAAACAGAAGTGGGTTTTTTCTTGGTTAAACAAAAGACTTAGAGCTTTTCTGTTTCCCATGTTTTGTGAAAAATGGCATGAACCCAGTAGAATATTACAGACTTCAAACACTTAAGCAGATTAGAAAAGCAAATGCAGCTGCCTTTTAATGTATGTGTTTGTGTGTGTGTGTGTGTGTGTGTGTGTGTGTGTGTGTGTGTGTGTGTGTGTGTGTGTGTGTGTGTGTGTGTGCATTCTTTACACTATGGACCATGCAATATAATAAATTGCTCATCTGCAATATTTCACTGTCTGGCTATTCTCATCTTTTATCATGACCACCCATCATTAATGGTTCCCTTTTATCCCTATTTCTCTGTATCCTTTTCAGAAATTTCTGGTTTGTTGAAAACAATGCATGCTTTATAATCCATCTTTGAACTAAAGTACATAAATATATACAAATGAAATAAAGGCTTTTTTCCCTCTTCTTACTGTAGTGCTCATGTGAGCTAACCTCTACAGCACATTTAACTTTGTAATTGTATGTCTGTTCTGCTCTGAAGGTTTATAAGCATTATGTATTTTATCGCTTAGAATAAACCCTTCATATCGTGCTCTTTTTTTCTTTCCTCTAGCTGTAACTAATGAACAAGTAATATTTCAATATTCCAATCTGTTCATTTGTTTTTCGTCTGTTCCTTAGAGGCTTTATTTATTTAGACATTCATATTGCACATGAGATGCCGTCTCTCTGTAAAAGAACATTGTAGCTCAGAGATACAGTATATACAGTAAATATGTTCATTCTGTAAATATCTGCCTACATTCTAATATTAGCCTACAAACATTATTGTGCTATTAAATATTTCGCCTGGATGAAATGGCAGGTTTTGTTGACATAACTTAGTATATCTACTTCAGCTGTTATGTTTCTAAACTAAAGCCTAGTCATGATACTCCACATTGCTTTCATTGGTCTGTTCAGGACTTATAGTGGGTATAAGACCCTATCACTGTGATGCATTAAAGATTTTGGGCCCAATTTAGGTGATGGCTAGGATGGTTGGAAAAGTTTCTCCTTGAACACTTTTATCTAATATGCTCAGGGTCTGTGAAACGGAAAGGGATCTGTAAAAAAAAAAAGCTTAGGGCTGAAAGGTTTCAAAAGGCAGTACTGTATATAGTAGATAGACCCGTTGCCAGTTATAGCACATTTATGCAATAATATTCCCAGAGCTGACCAACGCAGTGACACTTGATGATTCACAAGTGATGGTGTCAATGGTCCCATGTGCATATCCTAAAAATTGTACTTCCCCAAATCCATTAATTCTTAGACCTCCCTGTTGCAACTGTGGATAAACAAATCTAGAAATAAATCTGGAAACCTGGATGCTTGTATCAAAGAGCTGCTGCTGCACTGAGAATCTAGGACTTTTGTTCCTAATGTAGTATAATTATATTAAACATCCTTTCAATGCAACGTGAATGTTTGCCTTTAATAGTAATAGTAATAATAATAACAATAATAATATTTAATACATTGTAATTGTTTGCACCTTACAAGACCCTCAAGGACGTCTTATATACAATAAAACACAAAACAAATAATGAAACACTACACAACCAATAAGACATACAAATACAATGTGGATGATATGGCTGCTTGAAAAAATGCATTTTCAAGAAAGATTTGAAAATACAGAGTCGCTGTTGCGAATATTTTTAGTCTTTACAACTGTAGTGTAATGAACATTACCCCACTTTTCCTATCAAGGTTTCTTCTTCATGTTGTCTAGGAAAGGTTTTCTTTGCCACTGTTGCCTTTGTTTTTGTTCATTAACATTTGGATTGTTGTAGAGCACTGCTTTTTTTCCAAAGGAATTATGACATTCTTCATTTCCTATTACTATCACCTGCTAATGAATTACCGTAATTTCCGGACTATATATAAGCTGAATTTTACAAATATTTTTTTTTTCAACATAAATAAGTCTACACTGTCTACACTAATAAACTTTACACAGACTTTAACGATAGACACGTTACACACGGTGTAATAAAATATGTTGCGCTTCCTTTAGGAGCATAGCGGTATTTTGGAAGTAGCCTGGCACTGCATTTTCCCGGTATTACTGCGTGTGTGCAAGACGAGGAATATGTCCTTATTATTTTCTGATGCTCATTTCAAAGTTTCTTTGACTAACCCGTAACGCTGTTGCCAAGAAAAATAAAAAAGCACGAGTTTTGGAATCCTGTCTGTGCTTATATGATTTCTGTTGTAACTGGAGTTAGTGAGCTCTACCTTCACCCAGACTCAACACGTTACAGCGGCTTGTATCTAAACAGTAGCTGACCAAGAAACTCATTGTTCACTGTCCTCCTCCTTCCTTTCACAACTATTTCTCTCGGGAGTTTATCTTTTGGCATCGTCGTGCGTTTAAAAAAAAGTTTTTTCTCCCGATGCCGTGCAGCTTAGAACACAGGTGAGGTGCGTTTTTTCGTTTCCGTTTGGAAATTTCATTGGTCTAATGTTATGGGGTTCAGTTTTTTGGCTTGAAGTTTGTGAAACCGGGAAAAACCCAGGAAAAATGCATAAATAAGCTGCTTCGTTGTTTAAGCCGCGGGGTTCAAAATGTGGGAAAAAAGTAGCGGCTTATAGTCCAAAAAATATGGTACTTAATAACTTGCTTGAATGATTGGCAGTGCTCATTAGAATATATATTTCAATATACATATTTTAATGTCTGTATGTGTATATAACAAGTGCTTCCCTGTAGCTAAACAAGTAGAGACGTAAAGTCTTTAAAGGTTTCTTAGAAACCTTTTTGTGCAGGACTGTAAGCAACATTTCAGTGCAACTTGGAAGGCAACATGCTGTTTTCATTTCAGGCAGTGTTGTTTTTCATCATTTCCATGATTAAGGTATTGTGCTTGGGAACTGAAGAGTTGAGACACTATTGTGTTACTGTGGTACAGTGCTTTCATGCATGGCATTCACCTTTCCATCGGCTTTCATTGGAGAATTACATCTAGAGCAGCTGCCAAGCTTGCCATTTAACTTGAACAGTGGTCAGTGGAAAAAGCAAAGCAAAGTGAAACATTAGGGGTACGGCTCATTGTGTTTTTGCCTTCTCATACACTTGGCAAAAAGGAAATGTTTTAGATGTATGCTATCACTGTGCAAGGGATCTAAGATTACACTGGACTTTTCAAAGTAGTATTGACGGTCGAGGTCTCTAATTTTTTATTTTGTCTTTTTTTCAGAAAGCAAACTTTTTTTTTTTTTACTTTTTTTTTTTGGTTTCTTTTGAGTTGTTCTGCCGTCAGCAATGAAACTATTCAGGCGAAATATCTGAAAATAATCCAGATTAATAAATAAGTAGATGCAGCTGCCTCTCCTCAGGACACTGCAAAGGTTCTTCGTTGCTGAAGCTGCAGGTTTGTGTAGGTGTCAAAATGAGTCATATGAAGGAAAGAGAGAAGAGTGCTTGCTGGCATTCTGAATATATTCACCACATTTAATGTGACGAACACGCTTTGCCCAACCCATGTCATCACTTCCTGGACAGGTCTCCGTTAATTGCTGTCTGAAAGAGTGATGGATCAGTGCGTCAGGGAGGTGGATTGAGTGTGGTGTTTCCAGCCATTGTAGAAGAATTAAGCATGGATTGCCTCATTGTAAACAGTGGTAATTGCTACCAAATGAGATGCCGAAACCACAACCCTGACAGTACTGAGTCTATTGCACTAGCCTTGCGCATTATTGCCCCCTAGTTAAGCACTTTTTGTTCCTGATTGGCTCAGTATGTCATTCTGTTTAGTATGCCGGTGAGACTTATTGTACCGCTGGGACTGTGATTGATACAAATTAGCCTTGATGTAAGGTGACCTCTCAAAAGTCACGTTGAGCAGTTATTTTTTTTTTTGGTGAATTAAAGTCACAGATAACTTCCCTTATTGTTCGCAATACAATGAGTGTACTTGTATTTTGTACATTATAATGGCCAACACTGGTTAGGAAATTAGACAATCATTGAGTATAAACGTTTTACTCAGTGGACGTTTCAGGCAACCTTAATTACTGACAAGCCATAGACTCACTCATTTCTTCTTTCGGCTTCTCCCATTAGGGGTCGCCACAGTGGATCATCCATCTCCATAACCCTCTGTCCTCTACATCTGCCTCTTTTAACCAAACTACCTGCATGTCTTCTCTCACCACATCCATAAACCTCCTCCTTGGCCTTCCTCTTTTCCTCCTTCCTGGTGGCTCCATTCTCAGCATTCTTTTACCGATATAATAGACTCACCGATTTACCAGAACTAAAAACAACTACATGAATATTGTGACATGTACCATGTGACAATGGCTTTTCAAGCACAGCACTTAAGAACACAGAATAACCCAAATTTTGCCTCACAAACGTCCACAAGGATTTCATCTGTATGATATGGTATTATCCCACTTTCCAGAAATAAGGCAGTGGGCTACAATACATTTCTGAACATGGTGTAATTTCCACAGTGTTCCCCGAGTTCTTCCTTTTTGCATTTTCCTTTAATGTCATTGAGCAGCTCCAGTAAATAAAGGTATATGTTTTTTACAGGTAAATAAAGCTAAAATATGTTAAAAGAACCACTTTTTGGTTGCCTCCGGTTTGCAGCTAACTCAAATGTGATGTGATTGGGTGTCATGTGGATGTGATTTGGACTATTTGAACGCCTGATGCCTTTCATGCTCTCATAAGTGATGCACACTGGCAGTATATACAATATAATGTAGGTTATGCATCTGTTGTTGATTAATAAGAATCTAAAAAAGGAACATTTCCCCATTCGATTGGAAACATCAATATTTATGCACAAGCATGACATTTTCTTCAATGATGACAAACAGACCAAAAGGTCAACAGATCTTTTTTTTTTTTTTTTTTTTCTTTTCACTACATAAGCAGATGTGAGATGTGATTTGTAATGTGGGGGAGAATAAAAAAAGCAGTTTGTTTGCCTCAGATAAGCACGAGTTAATTCAGTCCTGGTAGGAATTCATTCAACACGAGCACCAAGTGTTGCTGTACTTTTGAATCATCAGATCTCATGTGTTCATTCAGCACTAATTAGAGTTCACTCAAGCCTGGTGTGGAAGGGGATTATTCGGCACTGTACGTGTGAAAGGGCTCCTGTCCCTCACTGGGGATGAGGGATTCAGCCGGCGTGCATGCTCATGTTGAACAAACTGAAAGTCGATCCTGATCCTGGGAGATGTGAGCGCTGAGATCCTCCAGCTCGCATCCGCCGCCTCCACACTCACTAATGATAGTGATGGTGGTGGTAGTGCTCTTGATAGTGTGTGTGTGTGTGTGTGTGTGTGTGAGGAGGGTGGGCGATGACGTCAGCAGGGGGAGAGGAGAGAAAAAGTCGAGCCGGTGCGCGCGCTTGTTGAGAAGCGACGAGCGAACGCGGATAAAGGGGGGGGGAGAGAAGAAAAAAAAAAGAAAAAAAAAAAAAAGGAGACAGACGCGGACGAGGCGCGCGCGCCAACGCGCCGGACACTTCACTTTTTTTCTAGCGCATTTTATTATATTCTTCCCGCAACGCGAGCAGGAGGGTCTGTTTTTTATTATTAATTATTATTTTTATTTATCTAGGCTTTATATATATATATATATACGTGTGAAAGTATATATATACTTTGTTTATTTTTGCCGAAGTCGTGATAGAAAAGAAATATAAAGGGAGCGTCGTGCGTAAAAAAAAAAAAAAAAACAAGCGCGTGGAGAGTTTGGAGAGAGAGAGAGAGAGAGAGAGAGAGAGAGAGAGAGAGAGAGAGAGAGAGAGAGAGATGCAGCAAAGCGACATGATGGTGCATCACAGTGCTTAAGGCACGAGAGAGAGAGAGAGAGAGAGAGAGAGAGAGAGAGCGCGCTCAGACTGCAGCTGGAGGGGAAATAGCCCACCGTGGGAAATTTTACGCCCTCCGGGTTTTAAGAACACATCACCACTGAGGAGCACCGGGATTCACCCGAAAAGCCCAAGGAAGGGATCTCACGCTGCTTTCCTGCGTTGTTCCTCTTGTTCATATTGTTTTTTTTTTTTGTTTGTTTTTTTAAATATATATATACAATATATATATATATATATATATATATATATATATATATATATATATATATATATATATATATATATATATATACTTTTTTTTTTTTGCTTCTATGGGAGAAGGATGGGAGCGCGGTTGGCTGTGTGAAGCCTCTCCGGGTGTGTAAGAATCGCGCCGCCGCCATGCAGCTCGTGCGGGTCGCGTGGGCTTTGGCAGGAGCGGCGCTCTGCTGTTCCCTCGTGCTCCTTCTCCACTCGCGCTTCCTGAAGGAAGGTAAACCTGCTCCGAGTTGATTCTTTTCATCCTATGCATGCAATAGCATCCTTTCTTCCCCTCTCTCCCCCCCTCAAACACACCTCACATTTTTCCTTTTCTATCACCTGTCTTTTATCCCCCCTTTTCTGACTGCGTTATGGCATCCAGATCGTTCCAGATATTTATGAACGGTGCCAGGCTTATCCCTCGGATGATGCCCTGTTTGCAAAAATCCCTAGCGTTACCACTAAGGTGTATGCCCACGGACACGTTCTGTATGATGGCACGAGCGGTACCACTATATTTGGATAGACAGACGCGCGTGACAGGGTTTTTTTTTTTTACACACCACCGCGAAAAGGGTTCCTAAAGAATCTCATGCGTCAGTTTTTGGGAGGAGATGAAGAGTTCACGCGTGCAGATAAAAGTAATTTATAGGTTGCTTTTCTTCAATAGATGGCACTAGAGTCTAGTTTAAGGGTAACGCCGAGGTCAAACTGCTGTTATTTCTTCTCATTAGTGTTTAATTCGTTTGACGTGCAGCACAAAAAAAAAAAAAAACAACAACAAAAAAAAATTGAGCAGATGAATTCAGAGGAGTTTATGGGCCGTTTCATTTGCCCTTGATTCATGGCGGTGAACTTTTCCTTATCACAAGCTTTTAAACTGAACCATTCATGCAAGAGCTGAGATGGAATACGAATGCAACCATTCCCTTGTTTATAAAATGATATCATCATTTTTGGTTTATGTTTTTTAGGACAGTTTAATCATTTTTTTGTCACAATTTAATGCCGTCGTTTAGAACTGATGACGCCCAGATAAGGTATGATGCAGTATGAACATTCAGTACTTTCAGAAAATCTTTATTTTGATGTACAGTAGTTAAAACACATGTTATGTATTGCCCCCATTTATCGGTTTACCCCTAATTTGAAACATGCCATGTATACATTCTAATGCATTGTATTCATTTTATACATTGCAGGATATAAGCTGGGGGTGTAGGGAGGTAGGGAGGTGGGTAGATAATAATTGGAAGCAAGGCTCATACACACTAGCCAGTAAGCTATCTGACTGCCTCAGCCTTTCCCAGCAACACGACACAAGCACAATGTGCTGTAATCATTTTTATTGTTTTTTTTTTGAGGGTATGCCTCCGACAAAACAATAGACACTTGTTTACTGATGAGACCTGATGTCGACCCTATAATTCTGTTCTTCAGTGTTAGATATTAAGTCTTGTCTCTTATTGTCTTTGTTTCATTCTTGATTAAATAGCAAAGGTTAAGAAGTGTTAAAGGATAGTTTATTGTATTATGTTACCATTTTAGCAGGGGAAGGTTAGCATACAGGCCCAGTGCAGATAAACCATGCATGCATGCCTCGTTGATTTGACTGAGGTTCTCTTTGGCCACACTGGAGTCGCCGGTTGAGAAAATTGATTTGAATAAAAACGAAAAATTGAAAAGAAGATAGTTGAAAATGTTTTCTCTTATGGTTTAGAATTTGTAGCTTGTAAAACAAAGCTGTGTTGCTTTCAACATAATTATCATATAAGACATTTTTTACAGTGCAGCATGTGTTCAGAGTAATTTTTTAGGGCGCTGAACTGAATAATATATTAAATGTCATTCAGAAAACTGTACTTGTCTATTCAGGCCTCAAACTATCAACACATATCTTGATTATAAAGCGATTAAATTGACAAAGCACCCATTTTTTAAAATGAGATTTGTTTGAGTTTGAAACAGTTTCAATTCTTCTTTTTTTTCATTCTTGTGCGAGCTAGCAAAAAATTTGCCTGCTTTAGGCTTGATATTCTGATTTATTACTATATCTTACATTCTGTAGCTATTTGAATGTCTCTTTCTTCTTGTGCGTACATTTGGCTGTAGGCTGAAGGAGGATTTCTTTTTTTTTTTATTGTATAAAAGTAATGTGTTCATGGAAATCTATACTGAGGCAAATGAGGCAAGAAGGTGAGAGCACGCTCGCTTTGTCTGACTGCCCAAGGTCATTGCCCATGATATGGAGTGTGCTAAGATGCATTGCACACGCCCAAAACCCAAAATGAAAAATGGTTTCAGGAAGA
The DNA here is from genome assembly GCF_946808225.1 of Silurus aristotelis. Lineage (NCBI taxonomy): Eukaryota > Metazoa > Chordata > Actinopteri > Siluriformes > Siluridae > Silurus > Silurus aristotelis. Next base: position 11,854,694 of record NC_139597.1, on the reverse strand, counting down.
CAATATACTTACTTACAATACTTTGTGATATTCTGTTTTGGCTCCGCTATTGTATTAGAGCACATTGGCATTGGGAAAGTTCATCACCTTGTGAGTGACATTTTTAAGATCTGATTGATGCATGGAAATCAATAGTTTTAAAATATATTTTTAGTTGGATTTTTTATATTTTTTTGCTGGAGGCAAGGTTTCAGTGACATGCATGATAAAGACCTTAAAGGAAGAAAACCTCTGCTTTTGCAGCAGTAATAGAAAATAGAAGCAAATGTAACATATCTGTATATACCTAGTCAAGGCAATCAGAGTTCACTGTGGTGTTAGTTATATTTTCTTTGTGAGGTGTAATGATATTTATGGATTTGGATCATGTTGAAAAGGATCAAGTTCAATGAGGTGAGCTGTTGCTTCAAATCTTCTGTACATGGACAAATACATTTCTTCCTTGTTTCCATTCAGGGAACGAAAATCTGAAATTCTGTTTATTGTCAAGCTGTTTCCACAACACAAATCCATCTGCACTCTAATTTCGAAAAGTCTTTTTAGGAACTCAAGAGCTTCATTTTCCCTCATTTTTTAAAGCTGATATTGACTTTGGTGCGGCGCTGATTGTATAATTGTGGTTAACTGTTGCATAATTACTGAGCAATGGCTGTATCCTTTTGCACACGTTACGCCTATTCATCAGCCCGACTCCTTGGAACCTTATAACTTAGAACAAGCAAAATTGAGCAATGTGCCCATTTTTTCCCCCTTGAGAGCTTTGCCTGTCTGAAGTGACATAAAGATAACACTTGCCGCTTGGTATGTTCCTATTACCATTATGAAAGTGCATGAAAACCTTGTCTTTTTCCAGCATGCTAGTAAATCCAAACAAGCTGAGGCAATAGACTTCTTTCCCAAGGACTGCTGGAGCTTTTTTTCTCCTGACATTTGGCAATGCACTTAAGAAGTAAGACAAACTGACGAGATTCAGCAAATTAGTTCGGCAACCTGGCGATTTTGGCATCAGCTCCGAGGGGTTTGTTTTTGAGTACGATCACATGAGAGAAAGGTGTAGCTGCAAGACAGTGATGCATTTGGCCAAGGAACTATCATGATGTTTGTGCAGTTGCTGCGCAAGTGTGAATTGGCAAACAGATTTCATACAAAGGTCTGGGTTTAGAGGACTTTAGTGGATTAGCACATTTGCCCTGGGTCATAGTGCCTTCTTTCTCTTATGGCTTTAGATTACAATTTTATATCATAGAGACCATTTTGTTTATTTATGATATCACAGTATTACATTTGTGTAGTTTAAATAAAAAGTCTGAGGGACAGTCCTTTTAGTCATATTTATTTTTCTATAAACTTAATTATGAATCCTATTTTCACCCTGAGGTCAGTGTTCCTGGGATAGTCTATGGTCCATCCAATGCGTCTTTGACTGAAAGTGGTGAGTGAATGAGTAAAATAAAATATACAAACAGATACTGGAAGAACAACAACATTGTTTGTGCTACACAAACGTATTAGTATGGAGAGTCTTGTTTCCTCAAAAAAATCTCAAAAACTTTATTGTGTCTCTTGTGCCATCTGGCTTTCTATTTTTTAGGTTAATAGTTAATAAGGGTTAGGTTTCTATTAACCTCCATTGCGGTGCTTCAGATTTTGAGAAACACCATGGAACAGATTTTTATATATATATATATATATACTGTATATACGCGAGAATAAATGGATGCTTCTCTATAGAGTTCCTTTTAAACAATTCATTATAATTTCTGACAAGTAAGCCATGTTGCCAGTTGGCTAATCACACCGGAGAGGGTAAATAAAATGAAAAATGTATGAAAGTCTGCAAAAAAACTGTCCTATTTATGAGCTTATGTCTCCATCCCGGTAGCTAGGCACTGGCTGAACGAGCTACCTTCAGCTAAATAATTTACATAAATGCATGTGATTGAATAAAGTGCCACAGAAAACCTGCTACCAAAGCCATGCTGGTTTGTGTTCACTCAACCTGAGTTTCTTTATACACTGAATAGTTCATATATAATATATTTTGTAGTTATCGATTTGGTGTGCTGAAATACCGAATCCAGAGTTGACGGATAATAGACTACAAATTGTGTATTAACACCTTGCACCTGTTGATACTTGCACTTGTCATTTATACATGTTGCTCGGTTTTCCCTGTCAGATTTATAATGCCTCATTGTCAGAAATTCGCTATTAGCAAAGCCACACTGTTTGTTCCACTCTGGCCACATCACACTGGCTCATTTAGCCCTCTGAATGATGGAGACATTATTGATCATAACTAGGACTGGCTTAGCCTTTGTCGTGGTCACCAACTTGCGTCTAAAGCAATTTAAGCGCCATCATTGCTTCCTGCAGGCTGACACGGAGCCAAACAACATCCTGCCATGGTTCGCTTTCTTGGTGTGATTGTTATTCTTATATTCAATTGAAAGGGAATTAAAGGAAATGGCATTTAATGAATATCTTATAACACTGAATGTCACATTTCCTTAGTCTTACACTCTTGAATAAATTGCATGCACGTAACAATTTCATCCTGAAGCAATGCAGTGGCAAAATAGGTTTTTTTTTTTGTGTCGAATTGGGATAAAAAAAACATGGAGAATAGAGAAAAGCAATACGATTTTTTTTTGTCTAAAGTACATATTCATTCGCCCTTCTAATTTCATTGTGCATAATGATGGTCAGAGAAAACATTATGCCACAGATGTTAGTCATGAATGGAAGCAGAGAACCTTGATCTAAGACTCGTACAATCTACAGTCAGCCTTCTTTCCACAAATAAGGCAAAATGAATGAGATTCCAGCACTGTTTCACTGAATGCATTACATAATAAGATCTCTTGTAATTTGCTCAATCGAAAGCCGAGCTGGTTCTACAGTAATAGTATAAACGTTCGGCGCATCCACGATAATATATCGTATATGCACCTCCAGCATTAATGTAGAAGCCCAGGAATGGTGCTACAAAATCTTTTAATGTTAGCGTAATCATTACAAAAGCAATTACCGAAAGAGGGAGCGTATCTTTTTGTAAAAACAATACATGGTATGTGTATTAGTTTACATGAAGTGCTTGGGAAGATTAAGCGCTAGTTTATAGGTTCATACTGAGCTATTAATTACGTACACGGGTAAATCGGATCAGCCTAAATATAGCGCAATGCCATTAAATCCTCAAATCTGATTGGTCGGTAGGATGGTTATGCGTTATTTTCAGACAGTAGTTCTAGCTGCAAGGTATATTCACTTATATTAATGTTATTGTTTCTCTAGTAACATAGTATGGTACATTTTTGATTGTATGCAGGACATTGCACTCTTCTCAAGATAGGAAGATCTTAAAACCTATTGTAAACCTTGACTAGAAAAAATTTTTAGTCCGAAATTTGAACAATCCTATTTCCTAAAAGCTGTAATAAATTCACTAGTGAGTGATATTGTCTCTTTATCCTGTTATCTTGGAAATGGTGGTTCAACTTTGCACCACTTGTCTGGCATCAGGCCCAATTAATCCCTCTTCACTGCCAGTTTTGTTTCGAGATTGACACTTTACTGCCGCCTTTACAATCCTAGTTACATGCCCTTTTATGTTAGTGTTTATGACCATGTCAATGATGGAGTGAACAGTGAAGTGCTCAGGTTTATTCTTCCAGGCTTGGAATGGGTATGAGCTGGGACCGTCTTGATTTTAAAACATAATGTGTTGATGATTGTATGCAGTGCAATACAATGGTGTGCACCAATCATGTGTTAAAACGTGATTGTTTTCTTTCATTCATCTATCCAATAAGTGCATTTTCTTGGAACTTAGTCTACAAAAAATTTAAGAGAATACAATCAGATGGGACGTTAGTCTGTCACAGGGCTTTAAGCGCACATGCACACACACACACACACACACACAAAAACAAACACAGACAAGGTAACACTTAAGAGCAGTTTAGTATTTTTTGAGGAGGTAAAAGAAAACTGGAGGACTTGGACAAAATCTAAATCCAAACTACACAACTAGGCATCGCTACCCCCTGCACCATTGCCACCCATGCTCTCTATTTCTGGAATAGATTTTTCCACATGATCTCTGTTTAGTTCTAATTACTTCCTTTTAGTAATGGCTCTATGCTTCATTTAAAATGCTGTGCCAGGATACATGACAGCAAGCATATTTGTATTTTTTTTATTTTAAATTTTTTTTACATAGAATACTTTTAAGTACCACGGAAAAGAGCACTAACCTTCCTATTACTATCGCACATGCGTGCAGAACCTGTGCTACAGTCGCAATGCAAATTTTTATTCCAGTGCAGGTTACAGCCTGCATGAATCCTGGTTTATTTTCATGCATATGAGGAACTGTTAAACATGTAATTAACATTAAATATTTGATCAGTGTATAACATACGATATGTGCCATTAAATAGGCGAGAGATTTTACCAGTACCTGTAAGAACTAAACACACACATGCGCGCACACACACATGCGCACACACACACACACACACACACATGCACCATACACACCACCCTTTCAGAAAAGCAATAGTTATAATTTATGTTATTATTCACACGAAGTACAATTTGTAGTCTGACACTTCGTGTGCTATTGCACAGTTTTATTATTATTATTATACTTTATTATTAAGATTTTTTTGTTAAAGATATGTAAACACATTTATTTTATGCGATATGTACTTAAATTTGGGTCAAATGCACTTGCTTTTTCATGTGATCACATATTATTCATATTATTATATGAAAAAACTCAGATTATTCGAAATGTATACAGTTTTTCCATAAGGGATGGTCATGTGCACACACACACACACACACACACACACACACACACACACACACACACACACACACACACACACACACACATGTGCTCAGACAATGCAACCTTATTGCTACTTATCAAAAGATTTTAGTTTTAATCAGTTTTAGAAATAAAAATGGCCTTTTTTAAATTTAAATGTTAGAACTGTCGGACTTTTGTATCCTGTCAGATATTCCTATACACACTCTCTCTTCCACACACACACACACGCACACGCACTTACTCACATGCTGTAATCCCCAGTTATTTAATGCTACCAAAATAGTCATAGCCCAAGCAAAAACAAGCATGTACACATACACACACACCTGAAACTAAAGAGTGCCACATCTGTGCCACAGACTATAGACAAAATATAAATAGCGTATAATACTGATATTTATTTAACAAATGAAATACTACAGGTTTGCAAATTTGGCTTGCAGAGCAGATAATAAATTATACTTTGCATAGCACCACAAGCCCAGAGATAATATTGCAGCCAATGAGATGAAAGAATTAGGACTTGTAGGATGCGGGAGCAAAAAAGCTTTTATTTAAATCAGATGCGAGTGGGAAAAGAGCTGCGTGGAGGTCCTGTCAAAGAAGAAGCATGCAATAGTGTAAACACAAGCCCCATGCTGGCCAATGAGGCCATGTAACAAGCACACACCTGTTCTTTGTGTCTGTGTGCCTCAGTTCGTCTGCAATACTTAAATATTTCATAAAATACAGCAAACACACCTGCACATACATGACAACGCAGTCGGTCAACACAAGGGATATTCTGTCCCTTGCTTGATGATTACAGTAACCAGGGCAAGCATTGCTGTATAAGCCCTTGCTCTTATTCAGATCCTTCAGGTTCCTGGTTCTGCTCCTTTCCTTATTGGCAATCAAGCTAGGATTCATGTACAGAAATAACTGTGTTCAAAGATTCATGTTTTTCTTAGCTCTATCCTAGATATTTTGCTAAAATCTCCTTTGACTTGCTCATTGTTAGCTAAGGCACAGATGGTTTTTTTTTTTGAGTGGAATAAAAAAAAAATCCTCCATCATTAAATTGGCAGTGGGTGGCAAAGAATATGGTGTTTGGTCTTCATAGTGTGACCCTGCTTAGGATAACGTGGTTACTGAAGATGATTAAATGAATGAAATGAAAGAATGAACGGATGTCTTACTGCGGTTGATGAAAGAATTGAATGAAACAGATCTGTTTAAACAAACCCCCATGCTCGAATATGCAAATGAGTGCATGTGTCTTCATATTTCCAGGCTTGGCCTCATTTTGTAAGTCCTCCTTCGCTCAGTGTTTCCCAATTCATTCCTTAGGGAGCCTGGGTGCACATGTTCTGTCAACTCACACACCTGAGCCAGGTCTTCTGCATTCCTGATCGCTTGGTTTTGGTGTCTTTGTGGTTGGGACAGAAAATAAGAACTTTTTGGCTGTTTAGAAACAAAACCTTAGATCAGGCCTGGCTAGCTTCACATCGAGCCATTGATGATGAGCTGATTTAATCCAATCAACGCTGCTTTACCTAAGATTCAGTAAACCCTATACCGGCCTATTAAAAGACAGACAGATGGACAAAATAAAAATTAAACCAACAGATTCTGTTCTTTCCCAATGTCCATTTTCTCTCTCCTGACACACACACACACACACACACACACACACACACACACACACACACACACACAAACACCAGTGAACTGGTGATTGACTATGAGACAGACAGAAAGCAGGCAAAAAGCTATAGTGAGATGTCTGAGTGTTTTCTAATAAGGTGTACCACTGCTGTAACATGACAGACAGACATCCTTGTGAGCACCAAGGCAGGAAAATAATTACGTGGGAATACAGCAAAGTGACTGACCAATAACAAAAAGCAGAGAAAAGTATTCAGCAAAATATTAAATTTAATACACATTGGTATTTATGAAAATGCAGTTTTATTTATAGCACTAGTAGTTTTACCACTAATAGCAAATATACAGTCTATTAGTGTGTATGGTTCTTTAAAAAATCCAAAAATGATACATGCTATACATTTTGTGCATCTATACATTCTACATTCGACGTATTAAACATTATATCCAATAATGAGAAATGTAATATTGCAATAATTATCCGAATAAAAATGTCAGCTGAATATTATATTATATAACGTTCAAATTATCTGTTGATAATTTGTACATATGCAAATAAATAGTTGAAACTCTGTTACTTTTCGTTCGTTAATCCTTTGCAAACATACAGTATACGTAACAATGAGCTGTGACTTCGAGTTTAAATGCTAAAGACAAATAAAAGAGGACAGGTCTCAGGTGAGTTTCTTTCTATTACATAATATCTAATTATAATGCATCATATTAATAATTCATTATGCATCGTAGGCTTTGCTAGAAAAAGTGCATTGCATTTTCTTCAGTAATTATAATAATGTCTTTAACACTTTATTTTAAGGTTAATGAAGGTCTTGCTGTTTTCATTTTTGTTTTAAATAATGCTTAAAAGTTTTTTTTGTCTCTATGCATTTTATTCATTAGACCATTATTGTTACTTATCATAATAAGTTACACTTTACTTGACACTACCTAAAACCTAAGAACATGGACCATTAAGCTGTAGAAATATAAACTTGATTTATAATTTGGAACAGTTACGCAATTATTAGTCATTAGTCACAACAGATCTCCAGTGAAAGTGTTACCTGCAGTACTCTCTTTAGTTCTACCATTTTCCTATGGTTGCTATGGTGATGTGAACACCTTTTTGAATGTGGGCTGGTTAAAAAAAAAACAGTCCAACAGTAGTGAGAATAGTTGCTATACAGATGGGAAAAATAACAACACCTCGGCGTGCACATTTTCCTGGACCGTTATGCTGCCGACTTATAGTGACGTCCTGGGTGTGGGCTGGACTTGAGTAATTGGCAGCACTGGTGCTCTACAGTTGGGTGGTATTGTGGAGCTCCACTCGGCCATCAGCACCAATAAGCACAGACTCAGTGGTGCGCAGGACTCATCCACCAGCTGTACGGGCAAATTAACTATCCGCTTTTCCTGACGGTGTCTTGTACCGACTGCAGGTAGAGCGAGTAAGCCAGAAGGACACGCTGGGTGATTACTGTCAGACGCTGTTACTACTGCTGTTTTGCCGAACAAAAATTTCTTTTTGGGAGGTTGCCATGGAAATCGAGCCTCAGGAAAAGATAATAGATGGAATGTATGTGTAAAGGAGGGAAACGATACAGAGAGGTGATAGATGGTTATTGTATCGTTGGAGTGTTTTTTAATGTTTTATAACTCCTGAATATGTTCCTCTTTGGCAGTATAGCGTTCATATCAATAAAGCTCTATTTAAAAGATCAGAATAAATGGATACTGAACTGTTCCTTTCCTTGACACTGTGGTGGCGGATTAAATATGTATCTTGATCTTTTTTCATAGCAAAAAATATATAAGTTGTATGGTTCTTATCTTTTGGAGCAAATTAAAGGTATATTGTATGCTCTTTCTTTTTTTTTTTGTAAGGAAAAGATGTATTCTTAAGGGTAACCACCCCAGCAACAAGAAATGGTTCATTTGAATGCCCCTTTTTCTCTGATAGTATAGCAGTTATATATTGGGTACTCTTTTCGTCTAAGTGGGTCTGTAGTCAAGTCCAAGCCCAGGACTGTGATTGAATTAAAAGTCTTAAGGACACCAAGGAGAAATTATGCTTGAGTCCGAATGAAAGTGACTCCAAGATCAAGACAAAAAATCATTCAATCATTTATAGGATCCACAAAATACATTTGTATGTCAACAATTGGGTGTTTTTTTTAGAATAAGCAATGACTTCTTATCAAACTTTGTGAAAAGAAAGTACACCCCAAATATTACTTCCACAAAATCATGCTCAAGGACTAAATCAGTGAAATCAACATCCCAAAACCAGACTTGAGTCATACAGCTCTACCTCTAGTGTATTAATGAACTTATCACTGTTCTCTTGATGTTTTTATGCTTAATATATTAAGTTTTCAGACATGCGCTAGATTGTGCACTGGAGAATAGTATACATTTTAAAACACAAAAAACATGAGACAGAATTTAGTCAGAGTCACTCAGGAATTTAGACAATCTTTTATATTTATATACTTGGTGTTTTTTTTTTTGTTCAAGACCATGCTGAGTAGCCAGGATGTGAAAATAATGACCATTAATTACTGACCACACTGTCAGAATTGAGACTTCAAAGTGGATACGTGGGTCTGAAATAATGAACTGCCCCACTTTACAAAACAAAAAAAATACAGAGATGAAACCTAGCGAACGTTCTGTAACAACAAAAGAACCGCTCCTCTAATTACTGAGCTGAAGTGGAGTAGAAGGTGTGAAAGTGCATGGATAAGGTGCATATGCAGCATTGAATGACTAAAATTGAGAAGAATGAGGCCAGAGATTAGAGAAGTAAAGACAGTGAAAAGACGGGAGGAGAGTTCATCATTAACATTTAGCCTATATTCACAGTAGTTCTTAGCACAATTCTGTTTTTGTCTCGCTAAACAGTTATCATTCATAACCACACCAGTGCTCCAGAAATGTCTCATTGAAATGGTTCTGGTCTTGTTTCCTCAGTTTTCTTGGGCGTTTATTACAGTCTTTACTTTCTTTTAGTAGAATCATTTCAGATTTATTCAAAATCAGTTTCCTAACATGCGACAAATGATCAATTTCCCAATCTTTCCACCGAATCAGTCACTGATTTCCGTGTTTTCCAAGGTTCTCCGAACAGCTCATACAGAATGGCGACAATGAAGACAGTGATATGAGTTTGGAAAAAGCCAGACAGACTTTCGGTTTAATACGTTAATTTGACTGATTTCCGATTTGTCTCATTCGTGTCGCATTAGGATTTTGCTAAGAATTTCTTTCATTTCAACTTAGTAATATGAACATAGCTTTCGAATTTCAGCAAATACACAGTAGCATGTTTACTCTCTCGCTCTCGCAGGAGCAGCCGTTCGGAAAGACGTGCAGCGAATGCAAACGATTCTGAAATGCTGTTTTTACTCCAAGCTTGAAGTGTGTAATTTGAACTCTGAAGCTTGTTTAAAACCTATTCATGTACTCCCTGATAATTTCCTAATGCTATTTAGCGGACCTAACGAGAGCCCACGGAACAGAGAAAGAAAGCTGCTGTGCCAGCTCGCATTTAATATGGAGATTGAAGTTTGGGCGTGAGAGCAGCAAGGGCTGACCATCACGGCCTAATCACTTTAGCTGATAGTGGTGAAGGAGATAAATAATTTACTAGCGCAGTCCGTGTGAATCCATCTGCACCGATTTGTTAGAGAGAAGATACACCGAGTGCATAGTTTTTGTATTAAGGTTGGGGCATCCTTTGAGGGGGGACCAGTGAGAGGAAGTCAAAGCTTTATTATTATACCAGGCAAAATAAAAGCGACATTCACAACACTGTGTGGTTTCCTGTGAGTAACTACTAAAACCTTGACAAACAAAAGCACAGAAAAAAAAAACCATTGCATCAAGTTGCATTGAAATGACAAATAATGGGCCTTTTCACCTTCAGCCTAATAGGTTCAAAACATTAGTTTATTACACTTTTTTTTGAGTGCTTGCTCATCAGAGAGCAGCAGGATTATGTAAAGAGGCACCTGGCAAAGACAGTGGCACTGACTGACAGGTTGAGGCTAACGTACGTCGTGGGTTTTGTAGGCCATCTTTGTCTTGGCTTCATTACGCAAATTCAAACATGGCATGTTGCTCGGTGCTTAACATTTACAGGGCTTTTTCTGGATTCGTGACAAGCGGCCCAGATTTTTAGCGTAGTCTAACAACCTGGCGGTTTTGATATAGAAACTCTAATACAGGTAGATGCTTTATATTACTACTTTATAGAAACGCGTTCATATTTTGCCCGTTTATTATGGTGCATTATTAAAAAGCAAGCACCCTGTAAAAAAGAAAGTCCACACGTAATACCCAGAGCTGATAAAGAGTGTGTTTATCCAAGCCGAAGCACCTTCGCCAGGGGAGACGTAACAACAGTGTGCTGATGCTTGAGGCCAAATTTACTCCCGCACTTAGTCTCTAGCATGTGCCCCCAGCTCACACACACCGAATCCACATAACCGCTGTCATAATCATTTTTCTACTGTGAAAGCGAAAAGGCAAAAATAAAATCCTGCCTTGCTTTTTCTGTGTGTGTGTGTGTGTGTGTGTGTGTGTGTGTGTGTGTGTGTACCTGAGCAGCGTGCTGGTGTGTGTAGCAGATTCCTTCAGCTTTATCAGGCCACACCGTATGTGCTACAGGGGACTGAATAGTGGAAGCTGGAAGCTGTCCGTTATCAAGCAGCACACACAAACAGGCCATGCACTGGGGCACATGCCCTGAGGTGGTCATACTCTCACCCAAAGCAAGCGCTAAAAAAAAGAAAAAAACATGCAGCACGAACTGATATCTATCAAACCCAGGGATTCCTAGGAACACATTTTCTAAAAATGTCCTGAAATGGTCAAATCGGGAACCTGTGGCACGGAAGTGGTTATAATCTAATCTAGCGTCGTTAATTTAGAAAACAGAGCTGTTCTGCTCTAATACATGACTAAGAAGTAACTAGAACTGACCTTGGTATCCATGTCATAGTGATGTGTTTTAGAAAAAAGTTTTTTGTCAATTGTCAATAAAATCTTTAATTAAAAAACTATATTAAATATTCCATATTTGCATTTTTTTTTGCATTTCAATATTAAATAACGTATACTTGTATGCTGCCACTGACATAAGAATTATTTGTTAGTATAACATATGTCAAATTTTGTAGTTTAACATCTGATTTAATTAAATTACTCACAGTACTGTCATTTATATTAATGCTTTTTAAAGATAGAATAAATGGGATTCTTATAAAAAAAAAAAAAAAAAAAAAGATTTGCTAATTAATTACTTAAGCACCTCATATTTTTGGACACTAACAGAACACTGTATATTATATATATATATATATATATATATATATATATATATATATATATATATATATATATATATATATATAAAAGAAATAATCATATTTGTAATCTTAACTTTTTGGGATTATGGAATGGCTTAAAAAATCATTGAAATTCATAGGAGTATTCCTATTTACTCTTGTTTTTTTTGTTTTTTTTTGAAGGCGGCTTGGAAAGTGTTTCTAAAATTGTGCAGTACTTTTCACAAGTTCTAAATTCAATCTACATGATTGGGGAAATTTGTAGTACATTTTTATCAGTTCAGTGGGAAAACTGGGTGAAAGTGATAGATACTGTAGATTAGCTATGATAGATTAGATCTGTAAGAGTTAGTCATTACATGCAACAAGCGTTTTTCATACAAGGGCTCACAGTTGGGAGTAGATTAGATAAAATAAAATAGGATCAGGCATTTAAATAGCTATTTTAGTTTTTTTTTTTTTTTCAGCAATACCAATGCATATTCACCACGTTCCATTTACCTCTACTTGTTCTTCAACAGCACACTGAAGCACATTTTCAACTCTGACTGTAATTTGGAATTAACATGTCTGCATTCAATTTCAAATTCAAAATAGAAGCGTCTTTCGTCGAGTTTTGACTAATTAATACGTCACTCGAGAAACGTATTAAACATATTTACACAAAAACAAATGGGTGCTTAAATGTCTCATGGCTTGGAATGTTGAATAAAATGTTAGCACCTCTGTTGTGTTGTTTTGTAAAAGTCTAAAAACACTACATACACAAGAAAAATTACTTAAATAGGCTTAAAATGGCAAGGTTTAAAAAAAAAAAGAGAAATTTTTTTTTTTTTTTGTTACACCATAATTGAAAATGATATCAGTGTAATTTCAAATACAACATATCTTATGTATTGGTATGCTGAAAATAATACTAATAATACTTCATCCCCTTTTCAACACAGAATTCATCCACTTCTTCTATTGTGACCTTGACGTTACATTAGCATCGTCTCTATTACTGCTGTGGCAATCAAGATTATAGGGGGGTGAACTAGCTGCCTCATTTATTTCTATTTTCCGTGTGGAGTAGGCATATCAGAGCTCCGCCGATGATCATTTCAGGAAGGGTAAAATAGTATTAAATGTTTAAATACCGTATGAAATCATCATCAAAATTTGGGCAACAATCTGACCCTGTTTATCGAATTTGTGATGTCAAAATATCTCTACTTTTGAAGATTATGTATATCAGATATTTAAACTCACTGTCATGAATAATATACCTGACGTAGAATTACAAGATCATGTAGAAACGGCGTACCTCCGCTGATGGTATTTTGCACGCATTTGTTTTGCCACAAATGGACACCTTGTCTCTTGTATTCTAATTAAGTCTCATGCAGAGTCATAAAGCTCAGCGTCAACACTTCCGCTCTAGAGCGCGCATGCATATTCATGCGGCTGCTAAGTATTCATGAGCAAATGCCTGACCAAATGCTGGTTGAGCCATCTAAGTGAAATATAGCCGGTGTGTTTTCTCTTTTTTTTGTGATTTTATTGCTGCAGCAGCATGGGGAGCTGAAGTGATTCAGAGTCTGGCACCTTGTAGGAGCTGCTGTGAGCAGGCAGTATGGTGGAGGTTTGACTGACAGACGTAGCAGCACCAGCTGATTTCAGGCTTCAAGCAAGCCTTCATCTCACTTTTTCGCTCACCCAAGCAGAGATAAGAACTTCAGTGCTTATTATCACTTTGAGGATAAAAAACCTCACTGTAAAAGTTGGCCACTCCTATTTTTTTTTTTTGGCTCTACCACTTTGGGGGGTATAATATATTAATATTATTTTAGAACCCATGCCTATGTGAACACTTCCAGTATCATTTTTGTTGTTCGAATGTTTGAAAGGATTTTATTCACTCATATTTATTAGCTGAACTAAGTATTTTTCAGAACCAATCCAAACAAGGGTCAAGGTCAAACGTGTGATCCTGGGGTGGGTTTTTTTTTCTCAATAGTTTCTCTCCTTTTTAGCGCGAATGACATCCATCCTCATCATTAGTGTCAAGTTCTAATTGTCATTTATATCTAATCATTTATAACAATGATTTGTAGATTCCAAATAGATAATTGTAGCCCTCCTAGTTATGATTCCAGCCCTCCAACTTATGATTCCAGCCCTCCTAGTTATGATTTCCAAATATTCTTTCTTTTTTTGGGAAATTCAGAACATCTTAGCACAAAGTTTAAGTCATTGGTTTTGCAGTCACATTAACAAAGTGACTGGAAACAATCTGGCAACGTAAGAGGGAGTGTTTGGCAGAGTTTTTGTTCATTGTCATTGCTTTTGTCAATGTCATCAGTGGAATGAAGAGAGCTTCTTTGTGGAGTGAGAAAGACAGACAGATCAGAGAACTGTTTGATGAACAACTCAAAAATTGCACGAAGAAGAAATGACAGTATAACAGAGACACACTTTGGTTAAATTGTGTCATTTCCTGTCAATAGAGAACATAATCAACCTGAGTGCTGGTGGAATAATGTGCTCTTTCATGAGGTGTAATTAGATTCATTACAAATGTAATATATGATATATATTTTTTTTTCTTTTTTTGTTACTTTATATTATTAATTTGAATTCCAGAGCAGATTTCTTACATTGAGAGCTGCCTTTCTATGTAATAGATTTCTAAGGAATCGTTACTTCAAGGTTTGGAGGTGTGAGCAGTGTTCTATTCAGCTCGTTTTCGATTTCTCTGCACTGATCCAGTCCATGCAGGTTTGTTGCTATTTGATCGTGGTCTATTCTAATATTGGCGGTGGTGTAAGACCGAGGAGGTTATTAGAAAGCCGCAGTCAGACAGAGAGGAGTGAGGGAAGGAGGGAGAGAGGATGTGAGCTGTCTTTATCACCCAGCTGAAGCCCGAATGGCCTCGGCCAGCTGAATGAGAGTGAGATTAAAGACAGACCGTTTCGAGGTGGCATTCAGTGTCTGAAAGCGGGCCATGGTGTTCACTGCATGCTGATGAAGCCTGCTGAATGGCTTTATGGACCTCAAACCAGCCTAAGGGTGATTATGGCTTCTCTGCTCCCAGATAAATCGGCAAAGCTTGGGGCGCTTGGCCTTCACTGAGAGGTGAGAAATGGGGCTTGCATTTTTTGTTTAGTTTTTTTTTTTCCACAAAAGGGGGTTTTAACCTGCAAAAATGCTAACCATTTAAAGACGGGCAGCATAGGCCTGAGACGTGATCCTCTGGGAGAGGAAGCACATTTAATTACGAGGAAGCAACATCGTGGGGAGTGTGGTGGGGTTACGGAGAGCAGAAGGGGGCGGACGTTTGTTTTTCCCTCCCTTCCTCCTCCTCTTCCTTCTTCATCTTCTCTCCTGTTGCAAATGATAATCATTCATTGCTTGTTTCATGCCAGCAGTCAGGTATAAATAGCCTCTCTGATTAAAGGGATGAACACTAAAAAGTAGATGCGTTTCTGAAGGACGGTATCATTTGTCGGAGTAAATTAATTAAGAGAAAGGAACGAGGTCATATAAGAAAATAGGTCATATTCCCTGTAGGGACAAAAAGATTTTCTTAATGCTGCTTTTGTAAGCTCAAGACAGCCATGCCAGCGTGTTTACTGAATTTTACAGTGTTTGCATATGCCTTCTATATATGAACACACAGACAAGCCGCACGCAGTACTGCATAAAGAGTGAGTCTGAGAGAAAGGTGAGGGGGAAAAAAAATCATATCAGCTCTCTGGATGCACCCCATGAAACCACTAGAGCACTCAGTCGAGTGAATCCAGGCCCCAAAAATACCTTAGAAGAGACAGCATCTTGACATTGTGAGACTAGGCCCAGTTTTTAATGAGCGATATTTCCAGAAGATCGTCTCCAATCCAAAAACCGTGACAGAGTGTCGATGCATGTGCTGCGTGATAAACGCATACGGACACATCTTGTGAACCCTGCATGCCGCTAATTTGCCGTTAGAGAAAAATGCTTGTACTACTAAATGGGAGAGTTCTCATTTTTACCACATTTCAACCCAATTTAGACATTGGCCTCTTGCACCTAATAGCTAGTTCTGCACAACAGCATTGAGGCTGAAGGCTCATACCGACTTCCAGCTGAGGCACGCAAGTCATAAGTCATAGCATCATTTTGACTGTTGCTTGAAAGATGGTACAGCAAGCAGTGTTGCTACTTCAATGTTGAAAAGTCCTTCAAAATAATTATTGTAGGCTCAGGTTACCACATGTGTGGGTTTCTAGAGTTTTCCAGAACATTCCATTGTGTAAAACTGTGTGCATGATGCTTTGCATGATACATTGCCTTCCCATCCAGTGTGTATTCCTGCCCCGTTCCCAGTTTTACCAGGATAGGGCTCGGATCCATGAATAAATAAATAAATGTTACATCCAAGAGCGGAACAGACTTAGAGAAAAACAGTAATTGGACTAATTGGGAGAGAGAAATACCATCCATCCCACCCAGACAGTAGGGCCAATTATGCTTCGTTTGCCTTTGACAAACACTGTTGCACCACTTGGGAACACGCAGAGCTCTCTGATGCCAGACCCGCAATAGATTGCTTTTCCTTTTTCCTCCATCCCTCAGTAGTATCTGTAAGAGCATTAGTGCTATCTCTCTTACCGCTGTTATGTTCAGTGCAGTAGCCGTTTGGGTTCCTATAAGCCAAGGCGTTCACAGTGAAATTGGAGAAACAAGGAGATGTGCTGTGCTAAGATGCTGAGGCTTTTCTCACTCTCGTCTTGATTGAGCTTGTTACAGCCTTCATTTAAAGCTACCCTGCTAGGTTAGAGCAAAGCAAAGGCTATCGAACTTCCTCTATTTCAGTGTCTGGATACAAATTACCGTTTGGACACATAGGTTGTGATTTGGCTTTGCTTTCTCAATGTACAGTAATTTACTCTGAAGAAAAGGCACAGAGGTGTGTTACAGTCGTGCAACCTGCAATAACGGGACTGTGATTTGGGGATTTAAAGTGACCAAAGAACTGTTACGAGTAAATCTGTCAGTTGAAAACTAGCTCAAGTGCATAAAATGTAATACGACAATGATTTATTGTCATACAACATGGCCAAAAGTTGTGTACACCTGGTCGTCACAACTATAAATTCTTTTTAAACATCCAGTTCCAGATTTATTCCTCTCTAAATGGTGTACAAATGTTTATAATTACCGTATTTTCCGGACTATAAGCCGATATTTTTTTCTGACGCTTTGAACCCCGCGGCTTAAACAACGAAGCGGCTAGTTTATGGATTTTTTCCTGGGTTTTTCTCAGTTTCACAATCTTCAAAACAAATAACTGAGCCCCGTAACATTAGACCAATAATATTTGCAAACGGGTTCAGGTGAACCAATGAAATTCTTTATATTAAATCAGATGCTCTCCCACTGAATCGGGCCACACCACATCATAAATATGGATGATGTTCCTCTGACGTTTGACCTGCCGCTCACTCGGACTGTCCTCAGGAAATGCGAAATATTCGTTACGCTGAAAACAACCGGGCATGAAAAAACACACTTCACCTGTGTTCTGAGCTGCACGGCATCGGGAGAAAAGCTTCACCCATGGTGATTTTTAAACGCACGACGATGCCAAAAGAAAAACTCTTTTTTGAAAAAATTGTTGTGAAAGGAAGGAGGAAGACAGTGAACAATGACTTTCTTGGTAGTCTACTGTTTAGATACACGCAGTGTTTCAGTCACTGTCGTTAAAGCCCGTGTAAAGTTCATTAGTTTCAATTTAGACACCTGCGACTTATAGACAGGTGCGGCTTATTAACATTCAAAATAAAAATCTTTGTAAAATTCAGTGGGTGTGGCTTATATTTGGGTGTGCTTAATAGTCCGGAAATTACGGTACCCAATATACACTACATAGTTGCAGAGTAAATTATTAAAAGATACTGGACACTGATCGAGGCTGCTTACAAACGCACTAAAAAGCAGCAAACAAAGGAATTTGTTCGTTTTTGTTGTGTCGTTTACTGTCTGAACATCTACGGGAGTCACTTTAATGGCAACCATTATAATCACTTTGATGTGGAGAAAGTCCTATCTTAATAACCAACTGCTTTGGTTCTGGAAGGAATATCGGAAAATTAAAAGCGGAGACTGTATCATTTTACAGCTGCACGAATATTATAAGAGAATCATTTGCACAAGTCTCATCTATTCTAAAACACATTATTTCATTGCTCAAGGCTGTTACTTGCACAATTTGTTTTTCTTGCCCTTTTATTAACAAGAGAAATCCAGGCACGAGAGGAATGCTTCCCCTTCATACGCTGCTCATTTGAACTTATGAAAAAGACATTGTGCGAGCTTCCACAGCAAATAAGCATTTATACACATTTCTGCCTGGCTGAAGATTATTATTTTTTTTAAATATCATATCATCGCTTCTTTCCTTCACCTTTGCCTTCTTTTTTATTCGTTTCTGGTTAAAGTACAGTAATTCTTTACTTCAGAAAAGTGCAACTATTCATTAAAATAAATACGCTTGTAAAAGTAAAAATGCGGGTAAACCTTTTTACTCAATTTAAACAGAAATGTAGACATTTTTGGAATATGACTGTATACAGTACGTAGAAGTACAACTGACGTATATCTGATTTTAGATATTATTGATAATTGATTTTTTTTTTTTTTCTTTTACAGGGGATTATGGAATCTGAGGAAATTAGTTATATCATCTTAATTGATAATGTCGCAAATCTTTGCTATAATCAAATTAGCCAGCCAACATAATACAAAGTCTACAGTATGTCAAAGTCATTAATGGGTATTATCTCTTATTCTTGCTGTCTCATTAGTAGTGAATAGAAAGTGGAGATTTTTCTATGTTTAAATATAAAAGACAACAGTGAGAGGTGAAAGAATAACCCAAGTTTAAATACTAAAATAAAAAAATAAAAACCACGCTTAAATACAGTTGCAATTACTACAAAAAACAAAAGTGATCGTATAATACTTAAAAAGAGAATCGGCAGCAAACCCCTTTATGATCCTTCATCTCGGTGGGCCCGGAGGGTTCGCACAAACATGAAATCAATCATGTATCTTTAACACCACTCATACTGGGACTGAACATTTATCAAACATGCCTAATAGATGGAGAAAGTAATTCTCATATGCCTGACAAGAAGTAGAAAGAAAGACATGAAAACGCAGTATATCAATAATCATAGCATTTATTAAGTTGCTCTGATATGAATGTGGGCATAGTCATTCATCTTAGCGGTAGATATATGTCTGCATGGACAGCACACATACATTTAAATCAGCCATATCATTCAGGTGACAGGTACACTTGATGGAAAAATGTCAAACGGCAATCCGTTTTGATGGAAAACCAAACTAAAAGAGAAAATGATGAGACAAGGGCATGGAATAGTGTGCATTTGTGTGTGTGTGTGTGTGTGTGTGTGTGTGTGTGTGTGTGTGTGTGTGTGTGTGTGTGTGTAACTCATATGATAGTCATTTGTTTCTTTGAAACTAGTAACATTCATATATTCAAATTCAATGTCTGATTTTTTTTGGTCAAGGAAGTGGTGGCTCTATCCCAGGAATATCTCCAGGCATAAAACCAGAATACACCCCGGATGTGATGCCAGTCCATCAGAGCACCATTTACATAAACATTCACAGACTCCTTCACATCTAGTACCTATGTACAGTAGTCACAGGATGTTGTTAAGATGTGGGAGGAAGCCTTAAAAGCTGGAGGAAACCCAAACAGACTTGGGAAAGAACATGCACAGGCACTAATCTATGCTCAGGATTGACCTTGAAACTGTCAGGCAGCAATGACACCTGCGGTGGCACTGTGCCAATAAAACTAGTAACAAAATTACCAAAAGGTGTGTTGTAAATTCTGTAGAGCTGCTTTGAGACAATGTCCGTTGTGAAAAGTGCCATTGAAATAAACTTGACTTCCTAAAAGCCCAGATATATCATATCCTGCGCCTGTGCTAATTAGAAACATGTCGACTGCACAGTTTGGATACTTTCAGTCGTCTTTTCACACCTCACCTGTATGTGCTAACTGGGTTGCATTCCAGGGAAGCATGTTTCTGCCAAGAGATCTTGTAAGAATAAAACTTCCAAGGGCACAAAAATTACATAGTATCAGTGTTAGTATCAGTACTTTTCAACTTAAACAGATTAAATGTAGCATGTTATAGCTTGTATCAGATATATTGCAAAAAGATCAAACATTTTTCATCTAATTTCACAAAAATCAGCCAATAATAACTATTTCGCTTGTTCAAATCAAATAACTTATTAGTCACCTTATTACTTCACCTAGCAATGCCAACTCATCACTGTGTTTCACCAAAAATATTGGTTTCATATTGGATTATACTTGGAAAGACACCAATTAATGTTTTCTAAATATTTTGATGAAGGTATGGGGTACAATTAAGAGCACATTTCGGTTTTTTTTTCTATTCTTGTGCTGTAAGGATTGAATTTGTATTACTGAATTTCTGAATTAGCACAGAAGTGTGCAATAATAAAGTCAAATGCATGATGCAATTAGAGGTCAACGGATTAATCGGTTTTCCCTGAAGTGTTTTTTTTTTTTTTAAATCCAGTTTCTATTTCAAAAACTATCAGTTGATTAATCGGTTATCGGCAAGTACGATCCAACCTAGCTATCGGTATCTGTGAAATCCACTATCGGTCGACCTCTAGATGCAATAAATAAAAGTGCTGAAAAAAAAAGTTACATTGAAGGATGGGTAGAAATACATTAGAGAACTTTGCAGGATCCAAACAAACACATTTAAGATTTAAAAAAATGCAACGAAAGTAATGATAACATTTGACACCAACATTTACAATTTTAACAGGATGCAATTCGATCGTGTATAACAGGTGGTTAAAGTTTTTAAGAGTCGAGGGCTGCTGTATATTCTAAAGTGATGAAGCCTACGGAGTGCACGTCGAAAGGAAGCAGTGAGAATTCTTAAGACTTGATGGATGCTTGGCCTTTTAGACATTACATGAAAAAAGGTACTGTTTAGATTCATTTGTCTGGTAACTTCCACACATTATTTTCACTTGTTACTTTCGGAATCTGTGCTTGCAAGAAAACAATCCATAGTTCACATTACAGATTATAATCTATATAAAATAATTGTGAGGGTGGAAGGGTGGTGCTGTCAGTTTTTGAGGTTTTAATATCAATACAGTTTCTTGTTTAATACGTGGTAAACGTTCAACGAGCATGTAGGATCGAAAGTAAAAGGTTATCACCAGAACAATGACCTTTAATGTTGGCAGTGTTAGTAAATGTATTATAAAAGTGGACAATGTGTGCATTATTTTCAATAACTAGAAAAAAGGCTGCGTGCTCTTACTGCAGTCACAACCTCTTTTTTATTGGTTGTTTAAAAATCACAATCTGATGTTTTCTGAGACACAAATCATTTTGTCAAACTTTAAACTTGTTTAAACAACACAACAGCGTGTTTCAACAGCTACCCAGATTGCACAATTTTTCTTTTTCTTATGTCTGCATAAAAACATTGTATAGTACATAGCTAGCCTAGTAGTGAACATATAAAGAGTCATTTTGCAATTAGCCACTGAGTTGTGACTTCAGAGGAAGTCAAGCTTAGTCATGATTGTTTTCAATAGCCTACAGCTCAGAGAGCATGGTCTGAATGGACTCCAACATACCAAAGAGCAAGAAAATGGGGACTATTTCTTAAATGTGCTTTTTCTTCTTTCCTTTAACAGCAGAGATCTGCATCTGCAGTGCCTTGGTTCATTAAAAAAAAACATAGAAAAATAATACAACTTTGGTCTTTCAAGTATGGCTTTACCACATCTTGCATCCTTGTTCCAAATTAGGACACAATATTATCTAAGCAATATGATGAATCCCCTTTTTTTTTTACAAATAAAAGAAATTTTTAAACGGGGGAACTGACAGGCTAAGCACAGAGCATAGAACAAAGGCAGAGAGAAAGAGAGAGAGAGAGAGAGAGAGAGAGAGAGAGAGAGAGAGAGAGATTTCCCTGCTGCAATGCACACATGACAACTCATTATTTAGCATAATCCAGATGAACAGGGAGGAGGTGGAAGTTAAATTAAAAGAAAGAACAGAGAAAAAGTTAGAGAGAGGGAACAAGAGAGATGCAAAAGGGAATAAAGAAGAAGAAGGAGAGAAAAAGAACAGTCATTTGCTTCCCCTGAGAATGATATGGAATTAAAACCCTTTTATTACTGCATGCAGAGGAGGCAACATCAGGAACAGGCGTAGCCAGTCATCTCAGCCGAATTACATCCATTTAAGTGCAACAGGTTCAGGTTCTGATAAAGGCTGGTAAATGCAGAGAGAGAGAGAGAGGAGAGAGAGAGAGAGAGAGAGAGAGAGAGAGAGAGAGAGAGAGAGAGAGAGAGAAAGATTCAGGGATTTGTAAGTGTGTGTATATAAATTATTTATATGTAGATATATTTGACATTGAGGAGATAAATGAACAATTTGTTCCCCCCAAAAAGAGAAAAGAAAAGAAACAGTGCCTACCTGGAGAATGAAATTCATTTGCACTATGCGTCATAAGGCACTCTGTGTTCCAGTCTCCCCTAGTTGGGCTGAAGGAGGAATCCAACACGCCCCAATGTAGGCATGCATGCACTGTATACTAATATTTCAATGACAGGACCGAAGCCTAAAAGCTATGCATGATTGTAGTAGGAATGACATGCAGAGTAGTCTTCCCTTACAGAAAAATCACATGTACTTCACAGTAAATCTTAGGCAAGGCCTATAATTCACCCATTCTCCACATGTAGCTCAAGCGATTGTATTTTTATAAAGAATTTTCAGATCTGATTTACTCAAATCAATACTTCTCTCTCACATCATCACATTTTATTTAGATAATCACATATAAAAAAAACCTGCAATTGCATTTTAAACGTAACGTATGTTGGGTTTTTTTTTTCCGTAAACCAGCTTGAGGCTGTCAGATAAAAAAAAATAATAATAAAACAGATTCTGGTTCCCCAAGTCATTATTGTTTTGACAAATTGCAATCATAGACCATTGAACACTCACACCCGGGTTAATGCAGAGCAATCCATATTCATAGGCAAAACAATAAAACTCTAGAAATGACATGGTGGAAATTAGAAAAAGCAAGGAGCCAGATAAATAACACTTGGAATAACAGCTTTTACACAGACAGCAGCTAAATTGAGTTCATAAATAAATTCAAAATAATAAGAGGTTTGTCAAATTCAAACACTAGTGAATCTTTTATTGAAGGGAAATGAAGCTGAAAATGTGTGAGATATACTAAACCGTAGCGGCTGTTTACATTTACTGCTACCTGAAGTAGTGGATGCATTTATTTCTCTCATGTACATTACATAACAGATTATTAGGAAGCTGGGGTCAGAGTGCAGGGTCAGCCATAATACACCAGACCTGGAGCAAAGAGGGTTAGGGGACTTGCGGAAGGCCCCTTAACAGTGGCAGCTGGGTGATGCTGGCGTTTGAACCCCTTATCATCTAATCAGTAACCTAGAGAAACTATTAAGCTCCCACTTCCCCACATTAAGTAAACTGGCTACTGTAATTTCATTGGCTATTCATTTGCTTAATCTTTTTTTTTTTTTTTTACCACTATAGTAGTTTTGGTTTCGCAATTTTGTGAATCATGGTAGAAAAGAGCAGTGGGGGAAAAAAACCCAAATTTGTTTAACCAGTCAATTGCAGTGTATGTAATACATATTACTAGTATTTACATTTTATTTTACTATATTTGTTTGTGTGTGTGCTTGGAGTTCAAATTTAGACATAGAAGTCATAGTAAGATTAATCACAAGGAACAGCTATGAACTGCGCATACACCTGAATATCATTTTGACATTGACTGATAATGAGATCTAAATAAATACAGAGTCAGAATAGAAATGAGGAGACATATTTATTTATTACAATTTTATTACAAAGCTTGCCAGAATGGTTCACAGGGCACCTGGCTGAGATATGAGATATACATATGGAATGGGATCCCACAAGATGCAGTAAAAATTTGCATAAACAAAAGCTATTTAGGCATTAAAACATGTTTTGAAACATTGCCCTAATATCTCTATTGCAAATGCAGCAGTCTTTTATTCTACATATTAAAATTTGGTGTAATAAACATAGTATTTAGAGAATATATACATATATATATATATATATATATATATATATATATATATATATATATATATATATATATATATATATATATATATATATAAGTGTATGAATGAATCAGAATACTTTATTAGTCTCACTAGAAAATTGTTAAATCACTTATACACAACCACAAACCCAAAAGTTCTGATGACATGAAAGATAAAACGGTGTGTGTGTACCTCCCTTACACGTTCTTGTAACACTTCTGTAAGGTGTCTCTATAAGCCTGAGATGAACTTCTGTGTGGCTGCTATTAACTCTGGTTTGAAAGCTAACCCTCAGGGTCTGTTGAGGCCAAACCTCTGACCCTGCTGTCAATCAATATTTGCATGTCTGGCTGAAAGAAGGAGCAAGTCTCACCTACACATGCACATCATAATCACTGCACTGAGGCAGAAATGTCACTTAGCACTAAGCTGAAGTCCATAGTGCTACATTAGTATGGATGTATTGTACTTCATTTAGGAGCAGCAAACACACCAGTTTAAGGGAAGGACAGAAGGAAGCTCATCCAGATGAAAGTAAATTGCTCTAGGCAAACATCCAGAGGGGACTGTACGCTTTTGTGTTTCGTTTTGGAATGCCCTGAGACGTGCTCTTGGATTAGGTTGTGTTGCTTTTTGGAAATCTTTTGTCCTACAGCTGAAATACGTCATGGCACAAAAGTCTGAATGCACTTCAAAGCGATGTATTTAGTTTGTCATTTACTAATACATTTTAGTTCCCTCTGTTTAACTCACAATGTCTATTTTTGTTTTTGTAATTATTTACACATTAATTAGTATCAATTAGTAATGTGAACATACCTATATGTAACACAGAGGTCATTCTGTTTTCAATTCATTTTCTAGTTTGGCTAGATGCAGACATTGTGCTCACTACAGGATACAAAAAAAGGAATTGTAGAATATATGTTGTGTACTACATGGTCAGTATAATAAGCTTCAGAAATACAGTTAACTACCTACATGTAAAACCAGGTGTAGGATTTATTTAAATAAAAAATATGTTGAAAATAGTGACTATAATGTATGACCTTCTTGTTCTTTTGTATTAATTATACTAACCAATAAAATTCTTACATTTATTTCATGAGTATGCGACTGAAAATGCTATCCCCTATACACCTACTGTATTAATAGCCTGTATTTGCATATTGAAACATGATTTTATTTATGTTCAATTTTAATGTACAACAATTATCACATTATTACACAACAACATTGACTAACTGACTAAAATGCAACCCCAAAAGCTAAAAGCAAGTCTTTTGAAATCGATCCCTGCATGACAACTACATTAGACTGAAGTCTTGTGTCTTTGGATTGTGACTCTGCCTATGCACTCTGTAGGTCAGTTGGCGGCCGGGACGTGTGAGATTGTGACATTGGACAGAGACAGCAGTCAGCCACGAAGGACCATAGCTCGCCAGACAGCCCGCTGTGCCTGCAAGAAAGGCCAAATTGCCGGTACAACCAGAGCCAGCCCTGCCTGTGTGGACGGTAAGGAAGAGCTTTGTGTCAAAATTCTTGGGGGAAAAGACAGATGTGTCAGCTTCTGCAAAAATCAGTACTTGCTGGTACAGTTCTGGATGTAGGAGTGAAAAGACAGAAACTCACTATAGAATGTCTATTGGAGTTTTCCATACGTGTCAATGAGTTGACTGAAAAGAAACTTTTCCAAATGTAATTTGGATGCATCTGGGTTTGGTGTTGCAGCATCCAAGACATGTACAACAAGAGTACAATAATAGAACTTACTGTGCGTATATTCATGCTCCTCTCTGTTAAACCAGAGATGAAACTTTTAGCAATTCACAATTCTACCATGCTCTATGTATCGTCTATGTATTCTCACTGTAAATGCTTAACATAATAGAATCATCACTACGTGCTCGATAGACCACAGAAAAGTGGCTTCAGTACATGGCTGCATCTTTTTACAGTTAATATCATTTTTATCATGTTGCTTTAATATTTACTTCGAAAATTTGACCAAGATATAAACAGATTCACTTTTATTCCATTAACCTGACAAGAATTATATGCTCATTAAATTTAGAAAATGTGTACTTTCATTTGAATTATTTGGCTAAAAGGAGAACATGTGGATTGTTTTCTAACATTCACATCACATACTTATCTGATACGTGTAAAGCTTTCTTTGGTTTGTCTCTTTATAGATACGTTTGGAATCCCTTTTTAGGTATTAAACCAGTTACAACTCATTTTCAATTCACAGGACACACATTATATAGCAAAGTCATCAAAGTACTCTTGGTTAATTGCTTTAATATTATTCTGCTTGTGCTATATGTGTGTTTAGGACTTGAGAAATGAACTGAATAATAAGTAAGGTTGCAGTACTGTTCAGGGTTGTATCCATAGCATCGAATTCCCCTCCCTCCCTACAATCGAATTCATGAGCACTTACACTCACACTAGTAATTAAATGTAAATGTAAATACACACAGGTGCAATATTGTTTTCTATTTATTATTAATTACAATGCATACTCTGCCACAATTTCTATGCACTACTTCATCTGTATATAAGGTAGAGCCCAACCTGTGGCCCAAGCATACAAATAATAATCTTTTCAACAATCTTTTTGAGTTCCTTATTCTTAATTCTTCATTTAAAGTTAATATTGCATTGAAATAATAATTTGTGGTAAAATTAGTTGTGACTGAGCAGCACTGTTAACAAAATGTCAATATTTCCCAGATTTAAACAAACGTTCTACTAAGTTGATCGCCGTAAACAGTTAATGACATTGCAGTTTTCACACCAAATGGGAATAAATAAAAAAATACTCCCTGTTCCCAATATCATTTTTCAAGCAAATAAGCAGAATAAAACCAATTAATTTCCTAAAAACAAAAGTAAAGAGTAATTGAAAACTCAGCGTATGTATTTGATGTACAAAACCATTTCTATTGAAGATATTTTGTAAGAAATATAAGTTCACCTATTTCACTGTCCAAATGGTTTGGGATGGTATCGAGGCTTTTGTCTGGTTGGGTTGATCACCTGGCAACCTTGTGTGGTGTTTCACAAACTGTGACTGGTACCATGCAAGCTTTATCAAGCATAGCTGAAAAAGATTCCTATAAAAAAGTCAAAATCAAGCTGCATTACTTAGAGAGAATATATTCACTAAATAGCAGCCGATAGCTATATTGTTATTAATGTTCTGTCCCACCAAAATCCACTGCTTGTTTTTGCTTCCAACATCTTGTGAATCTCCGCATTATTTTTTTACCACTTTTATTTTTGCATTTAACTGCTTGAGGAAGTGTGTTTGTTTGCTGAAGAAGCAGGCAGGGCTACTGGTGTGTTAAAGAAACTGTGCTATTAGAACAACAAAGACCCTTTATTCTTTCCTTGTGCACACTACAATCTCCAAGTTTTAGTATTAGTGTCACAGCATGTCTGAACAAACATGCTCTTTCTCTGTAAACCACCTCCCTCTGTCTTTCACTCTCTCTGTCTTTTAGTCTCTGTCTGTGTCTCTCTTCATTAGCAGCCATGGTTGATTTGGTGTAGAAATGAAACCACAGGGGAAGGATCCGGTGAAGCAATAAGTAAAATAATGAGGGAAAAAGGAAGCAAATGAGATTTCATTTGATCATTTCAGTTTTTATCAGGTTTTCATCAGAACCGTGTTATCAGTAGCATGCTCAGTGCGTCACACTGTGCATCCCATATTCGCACACAGGTCATTCTTTAAGTAAGATAATCCACAGAGCTATGAAGCATTGCCACTTTAATACTCATGCTGTGTGTGTGTGTGTGTGTGTGTGTGTGTGTGTGTGTGAGGGAGATTGGATCTATATATAGAAAGGTCAAGAGGATGAATACAAAGAAAACAGTATAGGGAAGTTTGTGCATTCTTGGCAAGTGTCTTACAGATCAGATCTCAGACACCCATTTAAAAACATGAGGAACTAAAGCTCACAAAGCTGCCTCCCTGTATCCCTAACACTCCATCCCACTATCACCAGGGCACAAAGATTAATAAAGCAGAGGCACACTTCCATGATTTTTCAAACGACATTCCAGACTATTCTGGTAATTCCTTGGTTTAATCCACTAGAGGGACATAGTGGGCATTGTTGTTTCTCGTGTTGCATAAATTCACTCAAGCTTTCTCAGACATTTCATGCTCTCTGCTCATCCTTCACCTGTGGAGATGTGTCAGGTTGCAGATATTGATTTCTATTCAAAGCCAAGAGAAGAAAGAGATGTCTGCTTGCTTCCAATCATCTAAAGTGAGTGAGCCATGAGACAGATTAGGACATCTAAGACAAGACATGGACAATGTAGAGGAACTTGTAAAGTAGAGCCATACAAATTCTGCCTTGAGTGAATTACTGTATGTGGATCTTTTTTGGGACTCACTATTTACCCTGAATGTGAGACGTAGACATTATAAATATCCTTCATTATTATTATGTTAGCATTCTGTTGGTATATGGATGCTAAAGTTTGCAGCATATGGAAAGAATGCACATTATTTGAAAGGGAAGAAATCCAGAAATGAATGTGCATGACTGATGTAATGGGTGCATGGATGACTTGATCCTTTCAGATCAAGTTTTCTTTCATATTCATATTGAAAATGTGACTGAGGAATTTTGATTAGTTCATTTGCGCAGGTCAAATCATTTAAAAGTCACCATCATTAGGAAATCCTGCATAATAGAAATAAAGTTATGCATTTTACTTGAGAAGAAACCTAAATTAACCTAAATAAGCTTACCTTAATTTGTTTATCCTTATGAATACTTATAACTGGGGTAACCTACTTCTTTAAAATTGCACTTTATTTTTGTTGATTAACTTTTATAATTAATTAATGACTGTAGCAGGCAGGTTGACTGGCATGTCACTGCAGCATCATTTATTTTAGTGAGTTGAGAATATGTAATTGAAAATTTGGGTTAGAAATTATTGGGTATGAGAGAAAGTGCTAGCGCATCCTGAAATAGATGCCAATATGCAAATGTAGCCCATGTAATGATTGCATGTAAGTTTGGCAGAATTTCCAAATTGCATAATTATAGGATCTGAATATCTTGATGTGGGTAACTGAGGTTTTTACTAATTGTGAATAATTCCTGTATAGTACAGGGATTTTTTTTTCAGCTCAACCTTTTTGAAAAAATTTAGTTTGCTGTACTGAAAGCATCAGCGATGGTGTCTGTAAAGATCATATTGTGACTATTGTAAACCATTCGGCTCAGGGGCTTTTAAACAGATGTTTATTCGTTATATTACCGAAATGTTCGTTACTGAATGCGACTGTTCTGTGTTTTTTTTTTTATATATATATAAACAAGCATGAAGTAATTGCCTCATAACTAGGTGTTAATGAGAAAAGACTTAAAGGAAGTGATAGAAAGAGAAAGAGATGTAGATAGGGATAAAGCAGTAGGTGGTTAATTGGCTCATGGTGGTGACAATCCGTGTTTTTTTTTTTTCACTTTTTCTTTGATCAATTACACTTGCTTTATCAAAAGATTTGTCTGAAAAGGCATGATTGCTGTTCATTTTAGTATATTAGTGTAGAACAAGTAAAATCAGGTAATAAAGATAAGCTGGATTATTTTTTTTTTTTTTTCATTTTTATGTTCTCCATGTTTTTAGCTGGCAGATAAACCGTAAAATAAAAAGACATGGTTTTCATAGTATATCAATAAAAATAAATAGGTTAGGTAATTAGTGGTACAATTTTATGTCAAATTCACAGCCTTGATTATGGAATCAATGTTGTGAGACTATTTAATGTATTAACCCATTTTTAGTTGAACAGTTTTGCTTTTAATGTGGCTTGTTCTAGTTACATTTGGCTTTTACAAAGGCAATGGTTTTGAAGTTCCTATAAAAGATTGATCATTTTTGTTTTTTCTTTAACACTAGCCTTATTATTATGCGTTTATGTAATGAATAAAAATGCAATCGGATAATGTGAAATGTTACAAACAAGTTGATCATTTTAATTAAAACAGCACGTTGTGTTTTGTTCCTATATATTTTATATTTATATAAAATTCATCAGTGATATAGGTGCCCCTTCTCCCTTTTTTCTGAGGAAATAAAAGTGCTGACTAGCACAGGGCATCGACAATGAAGACTCCTTCCATAGATTGCGTCTCCCTAAAGAAACATTGGCAACATTTAAAAAAATTATTTAATATATGGACTATCCTCAATACAGATCCCTATAATACGTGTTATGATAGAAATGCTAAAATACTAAAACAAGCATGGTAAAACCAAACCTGTCATCTAGCTTGCAGCAAGAACTACTATAGGAGTTGCTGCTATAGAAAATGAATCATTTCTAACCAGATATCAAACCTGAAAATCCTACAGTGCTGTGTATAAAGAGTTTATTTAAATCCTGTAAATAAAGAAGCTGTTTGCATAAGAGATAAATGTAGAAACTTAAAATCAAATTGCTTTTATAAAAAATATTTTATATTGCCCATCTAACATCCCTAGACCTAGCTACAGTAAGGATCTGCATCAAGGCTCTCTAACATGTGACCTCCTTGTCAGATAAAAACCTATTTCATATCACATTATTATTCTGATGTGGCTGCACGTTAAAAATAAGCAAGCCAAAAAACAACACGCAGGCAGTATGATGTGTATCCGCGCCTTGTTCCAGCCTACAGCATGAGTCATTCTTCAGGCTACAGATCCGACAGCACTACAATAGCATCAGCGTCGATCTACACAGTGTAACAGAACAGGACTATGGAGTCGAAGTGATGAGAATGAATCATTCCACTAATCATTTGTTTCATAGACAGTGTGTAGGATGGCGCTTTTGTATTGATCCCACACAGACCTTAATCTGAAGGTCAAACTCCAATTCCTTATGTTAGACAATTTTCACTTATAGGAAACTGTTAATTAATTTCTTCTTTGTGCCTGTAATAGCATTACTAGTTAATGTTCTGCATATGAAAACTAATTAAGCAAACGAAGTAAAGCATGTTGCTTATTATCTCTTTGTTTAATTAGTGTTTAGTCTTTGGTTTACATAACACAGTGCTGTTTGGGAAAGGCAAGCTTCAAGTGGGCACAGATGGGTTTATTAACAGTAAGCAAGGCAGAGTCGAGTTAAATGAGTTTTGCCGTGAGGTTATTCGGTGGGTACTGCAAATAATAGAGATTAAAACAAAGACATGAAACAGAAGGGTATATTCAAGTCTACTGCGACTGTCTGCGTTTCTCTCACAGCAAGGAAACATCAGATCTAATCATTTGTATCCCCATCCCATAGACACAAACTAAACATATGCACTGGAATCAAATTTTGCACATTCAGCACTATGAGGCAACGTGCAAGACATTTATTCATACGGCTGACAAATAAAACAGGACACAAGCGAGTCTTTAGGATGTTGCCCCATATGGAAGACATGATGGGATTTTAACCATTCAGCAGTCTATTGCTTTAACTAATTAGCTTCCATGACACATGTACACAATGCGCAATGTTTGGAAGTATGTATGAATGCACAAGAGTACAGAGTAACGTTTTTTTCTCTCTCTCTCTCTCTCTCTCTCTCTTTCTCTCTCTCTCTCTCTCTCTCTCTCTCTCTCTCTCTCTTTCACAAGGCTAAGAATTCTTTCAACTCCTCTAGCATTCTTTGCACCACTTTCTTTGATTCCTTTGTATGCCAAGTGCATTTCCTGTGAAATACCGATACAGGCTCTGTGTACAGACGAGGATAGCTGTCCAAGCCTTAAAAGCGTGAAAGAGCACGAGTAAAGGTTCCCAATCCTGATCCTGAAGTTTTCTAACACATATTATTTTTTACCCTGCTAACACAAGTCAACCAATTATTAGGTTAATTAACAGCACTTCGTAGGGTTAGCGAGGAATAGACAGAAATATGTTCCAGAGCAAAAGTCGTACTTTACATTTTCCCTACACTAACACATTTGCTTAGTCAAAACGAATTACACAAGGAAATCAGGAGAGCAATCTCGAAAAAAAAAATACTTTTTTTAATGTGTAAAACTGTAGAAGCCAACCTTTCTTCAGTGGATCATCCCACCGATTGACTGTAAACTTGTACCTGCTGTAATCATAAAGACCTGTGTCCTGTTCTCATCACAGGACATTCACAACAGGCACATATTGAACATCCCACTCAATACCAGTCAACGTTTTCTACACCTGTATAAAGTTCTGAGTCATAATCCCTGCGTCTGCTGTCACGCAGAAGAGGATGGGTTTTCTTTTATAGTGCGGTTTCTCTCAAGATTTCCTCATGTCATCACAAGGAGGTTTTTCTATGCCAAATGTCACCGCTGGCTTTTCAGTAGGAATCTAAATCTACATCCAGTTTTCTGGATAGCAGTTTTCTTTTGGGATGCTGGTATTGTTCTATACAAGTTCTATACAAATAAAAGAATGGCTCAAAAAACTGTATCAAATTAATGACAGTTATATTAGTTTTTGTCACAAATAAAATAATCACTTTAGTTGTGTGTAGTTAGTAACAGGAAAGTAGCCTATTTATGCCTAAGTGCTGTGATATAATTCAGATTTTTAAGGTTTTGTTTGAACTCAGGTAAAATAGAGTGGCAGGTTACTTTTTGTTTCCCTGCAGCGAAATATGAATCAATCAGAACACATTAGCGCAGGTGGGTTCATTTCTAGGCATGAAAAATAGCGTAAATGGAAAAACTAGCCTCCTATACCAATAAATAATTTTTGCACCTGCAAGAAAATCAAGCCCTGAATGTAACCCAGTTACGCACATAAGACCTGAACTTCAAGAATGGCATAGACTTTAAATACATAAATCACGGAGTGAACAATGTTAACAGCTTTGAGTTCAGACAAGAGCAATGGGAATTAGTAGATTCTCCTGAGGAACAGTTACACATTCAGTGGTGATAGTCGCTTCTGGTCTCACTGGTACGCTAGATAACAAACTTAAGATAAATCAGACTACAACTCTTGATTTTTACGAAGCAAACTTGGAAAGTGCTAGTTTAAGTGTTTCAGGAAGAGGTAGGTCTTTATCCGTCGCTTAAATATAGCCAGGGACTCCGCTTTTCGGACATCTAGGGGAAGTTCGTTCTACCACCTTGGTGCCAGAACAGAGAAGAGCCTTGAAGTATACTTACCTCTCATTCTGAGAGAAGGTGGTATCCGTCGAGCAGTGCTCTAGGATCTAAGATAGCGTGGTGCAGTGCTGATCCTGCTTTCCGTAAGGGCTACGTAGTGGAAAAGATACTGATGAATGAACTTGTCACTTGATAAGTCTTGATACTCCATCAACAACAAGACTCTGAACATTGAAAGCCCAGAACTCAAAGTGGAACTACTAACTCTGAAAACCTGCATTTTTGGAGTCAGGAAATGCAGACGAACCTACAGTATTTGCACTGGCTACAAGTACTTCTTTGATTAAAAGGCTGATAATTCTTGAGGGATTGCTTATCAAAGCATCACTTAGGATTAGGATGCTTGGCTTAAATTCCGTGTGCCGCTTTTAATATTGAACAGAAATTTAATATCCAAGAAAAAAGAACGAAAAAGAGCTAGCAAATCTCCCACAGGGCTACATGCAGCCATGTCACATGAACATTAGCATAGAAATAAAAAGTAGAGTCTAGCAGAGCTCATTTAAAAAAACCTTTGCCATCTATTAACATTCACTTTTCTCCTTCTTTTCAATAGTCCTTTCTTATTAGTATGAGTGTACGCAGTTTCAACAATGAAGGCCTTGTTGAGAATAGGACCCAATGTTAAGTAATTGCTCCTTCTCTGAGGGGAAGAAGAGAGAGGCCCAAAAGAGGAAGAGAAAGAGAAGGAGAAGGCATTTATTGAATAGGGAAAATGTTTTACACAGAGAACGTTTTGTGACTGATGTCAAATCTATACCATTTGTCACACATTCCCCTTCCTTACACCTTCAAAGTGGTCTGCAGTGAAAAAGCATGTCAATTACCCTAATTCTTTAACTGAATAATACATGATGGTGGTTCTTAAAAGGCACTTCTTTTCAGGGCACTTAGTACAAAATAGCACTTTTTTTTTTAAAAACAGTGACTTTGTACCTGAGAGAGGGAAAAGTTCCACACTATAACACAATTAGTGGAGCATCCAGGAGAGCTTTGGAAGCAGTGAGCGGAAGCTAATGTGTGTTTGATGGAGGAAGGAGGTGCAGATGCACGGTCGTGTTGCCCTAATGGTTCCCGCTCTAATAAATAGCGGCACCTCCGCAGCAGGTACGTAGCCAAAGTCGCTTGTTCATGTCCCAGCAAACCAGGCCATCCCCTTGATGAAGCACTCGCAGGTGTGGGGAACGTTCCACGCTGTTGATTACATCAATTATTATTGATGTCCTATTAGGACCATTCTCATTCTGTTTTTCTTGTAATAAATCATAAATAGAATTAATCACAT
This sequence comes from Silurus aristotelis, assembly GCF_946808225.1. Classification (NCBI taxonomy): domain Eukaryota; kingdom Metazoa; phylum Chordata; class Actinopteri; order Siluriformes; family Siluridae; genus Silurus; species Silurus aristotelis. The sequence continues at coordinate 11,820,178 of NC_139597.1, read as the reverse complement.
TCTGGAGAGGTTGCTACCTGTACAGTTTATTTTTTCCCCCCTGTGCCTCTTTTTCTGCGTGTGTATAAAAGTCGAGCAAATTGTGCTATTATTATTATTAAAGCTTAAAATTTTCTGTTTTAAAATTTAAGACACGTGTGGCAAGGGGTCTATGCTTATGATGGATGGCTGTGGCAAAAAGTCATAAAAGAAAGCGCTGATTCTCACCTTGGTATTTGTGCTGTTTTCTACTTAGCATTTTATTTTTATTTTTTATCACAATGACCCAGTTTATCTGTTTCAACTTCATAGCAATATAACTTTAACATTTAATGAGCAATCCCATATTTTATTTTCATTTTGCTGATTAGCATAATCAATTATACTGATGTAAATAGAGCCCCAGAGCCTCTTCTCATGCTTGAAAATGCTCCTGATGACAGGTAGGAGTGTAAATAAAAGACAAAAGGAAGCAAACATGTGTTTCTTGTTGACTGTACTTATTAGAGATTTAGTTTTAGATTTAAATGGGACATTTTAATGTGGTGAAGATGAGTAGGAATTGATTGAGTTTGTATACTGTAAAACATTTTAAAAGATGGAAATTCAAAAATTTTCTTCATTCAGAATTATAGACTTTGAATTGAAAGAAGCCACACATTCCACCTCATTTAGATCACATCAGTGTTGTGTTCTTGAACCTTTTTAGACAGTAGATATTGATTCATTGTCTGAAATGCACTCCTACATTATTTTTTTCTTTAGTGACTCATAGCTAGAGACTTGAGTACTGTATCTTCCTCATAATTGAAGTAGAATTATAAACTTTAGTGTACTTTTAAAAAAACCTGCAATGTATAATTAATATAATAAACAGGGTGATAATATAACGTTGTCAGTATTTAGCCATTTCTGTTTATTTATTTATTTATTTATAGCTGTTATAATGTATGTGGTGCTAGATCATTTGGATGAATTAAACATAACTACTACTAATATACCCATTTGAAAAATGACTTTCTGTAAATAATAATAATAATAATAATAATAATAATAATAATAATAATAATAATAATAATTCTTAGCAAAAAATAAATAAAAATATGAAACACTTGTACATGTGGTCAAGGAATAATTAGCTTTAGAATGGCAAAAAAAACACCAACAGGCTTTATCTCTCATAGATTATAACCTTAAAACAGCATATGCTGTGTTGACATTTATTTTATATATATTCCGTTCATCATTACACCCTTAGCTCCAGAACATTATGACCACATTCCTAATATTGTGTTGGTCTCCCTTTTGCTGTCAAAACAGTCCTTAATCGTCGAGCATCAACAGCATTAACTTTTTCAGCGAATTGAGCTACAGAAGCTCATCTGTGGATCGGACCACATGGGCAAACCTTCGCTTTTCACATGAGCCATGGCCACGTTTACGACTGTTCCTTTCTTGGACCACTTTTGATAGATACTGACCACTGCAGACCAGGAACGTCCCACAAGCATTGCAGTTTTGGAGAAGCTCTGACCCAGTTGTCTAGACATCACAATTTCCGTTTGCCCATTTTTCCTGCTTCAGTAATTAGTGGTTGTATTAATGTTGGTTTAGGAAAGTAAATCATTGTTTAACAGTTACTTATATATTTCTTTAGCATGATGGTAACAGAGCATATTTTAATATTAGACACAACCAAAATCAGTGGGGAAAATAAGATCGTTTGAACTCTAAGGTTTTTAGTGAAACGCAGCCCTGTGAATTACTAATAAGGGTACGGTTTCAGCACAGTCTTGCCAATATGAATGAACGCCAATAAAATTGAATTCTGCCATGCTGACATGCTTACAGATTGCAGAAAAATAAAGATGAAAAATGGCATCTTTTTACTCCTGAAGTATGCGTCATAAATCTAATGGAACAATGGCTCAGGGAGAGTTGACACTAAAGCTGGGTTTCCATAAACAAGGCTTCCTTATTGGAGAAACACACAGATGACAGTGTAGAATGCATATTGGTCCTTATTTTGCTCTGTGCTTCTTAAATCTCCCATGTAGCTCAATGGTTAGGGCATTGGACTTTGAATTTTCCAATCCCATGATGCCTCTGCTGGGCTCTTGAACAAGGCTCTTAACCCTCAGCTTTCTCAGTTGTATAAATGAGATCATTTTAAGTTGCTCTGGATGGTAGCTGCCAAATGTTATTAATGTGAATGCATAGCAACACAAACATATTTTATAGTTCTTGTATGTACATCAGTTTGGTTTGATGTAAGAGATACAGAACATTGTAGCTCTCCTTGAAGAGAGAAGAAAAAAAAAATCGCATTTACACTGGTATGAACTCACAAGAGCATACTGCTCGAAAAGGTCAGCTCTGACAGAAGCCTGCAAATCTGTACAAAGATAAAGAAGCATGTAATGAGTGGCTAGTACCATCGTAAAGGCCTAATTTTTTATTGTCTCTAAGTTTGTTTTCTACTTTTTTAACAAGAGTGAGTCAAATACATTGAAACTATTTTCTGGGCAAACTGCTATTCACTGGGATCATGCTGAAGAAGAAACTGCCCATCACTCACACTTTTAACCAACACAATTTTGTTGTCTGAGCTCTAAGTAGACATTATGTGGAAATTACAGCTGCTTTCCTTCAATATTTGCTTCACCTAAGTGCCCAGATCTCTTCCCAAATGCCCCTCAAACTCTTTTCAATTTGTGAATATCAACAGTTCTTCCATTTCCAAATCCCCTTTTTATTTTTTATTTATGTGCCTATCTGCTGTATTTGCCTGTAATTTGTTCCAAAGAAATGCGATTACACATTGACACTACACTTAGTTTCTTGTTTTTCTACACATTTTGCTCAGGAGTCACGCTGCCTAATCTCACCTCACAAATTCTCACTATTTACCCACTTTAAGGCTTGAAATAGCTAAGAATGAAGCTTGAAAACCAGCTTTATAACATACAAATATCACATATTAAGTTAGGAAAAACAAACAGATAAATCTTATAATGATTAATTCCTTCTCTACAACTGGAAGCATTCAGAACCATTTGGCAATGGTGACTTATCGGTTAGGGCTCAGAGCTAATCAGGTTTTTAATTTCTTATTACAAAGAACCAAATAAAGAACAATTTGTCTAATGGTGCAGTCAGGCTTCTGCAGGGTGTGGGTAATGGCACTAAACGAATATAGACTGCATGGTGTACCTTTGTACATATGCTATGTTGTAATTGCCAATTATTGTATAATTATTGTATAAAATATTACAACTTTTCAGTTAAACAGCTAAAAAAAATGCTCAACGTCCTTTTTTACAAAACATATTTAACCAGCAGGTTTTTCGAAGTAAAAGTAATTTCTCTCAAAAACTAAAATCAAGCAAAATCACTGACTATCTACAAAAATTTTATATCAATATTGTTATAATGTTTGTTATAATATATTGTTATAATGGGGGGGAGTGGTGGCTCCAGCGGTTAAGGCGCTGGGTTGCCGATCGGAAGGTCTGGGGTTCAAGCCCCGGTATCGCCAGGCTGCCACTCTTGGGCCCTTGAGCAAGGCCCTTAACCCTCTATGCTCCGGGGGTCCCTTACGAGGGAAATATCAAGGTCCGTGACGTCGGAGTGACGTGGGGCTGCCTTCCCGTGGGCTCACCACCTGCAGGAGGGACCGTAAGGGACGGTGCTGTGAGGATTGGGCAGCAGTCGAAGGCGGGGGCCTGATTAGACTGCTGCCCCCGCGACCCGAATTGCGGATAAGCGGGAGAAAATGAATGAATGAATGAATTGCTATAATGTAATTTAATTTATTTTAGTATGATATAAATACATTCTATAGACAAAGGTATCTTCCCCAAACTGTCACCACAAATTTGGATGCGGTAGAATTAAACTTTCCCTTTAATTGGGAAATCTGATTCAACATGACAATGCCTCTGTGCACAAAGCCAGCTCCATTAAGATTTACATGGATTGTAGTGGAAGATCTTGAGTGGCCTGCAATGGAGCTCTGACCTCAAACATACTGAGCACCTTTGGGATTAATTAAAACACTGACTGCACCTCAGGCAGTCACCTACCTCACCTACATCACTACCTGACTTACTACTAAGATCCTTGTGGGTGAATAATCACACATCTCCACAAGCTATATATAAATATTTATTTATATATATATATATATATATATATATATATATATATATATATATATATATATATATATATATATATATATATAAATATATGTGCATACTTATTAAACGTAAAAATATTTTCATTGATTCATTTATTGCATCATGTTAATCTTTAACTTTTTACAGATGTTAAATTAAAGCACTTTATAGTAAGCATTTTGTTCCCAGATGGCCACCTATGATCATCTTGATGATATAAAGTGCTGGTCCACAAGTGCTGCCATCGGGCTCCTGGTGTTATTTACTGCAAAGGACTTTTGTGATTGTAACTCTAGCCAAAGATGCAATCCTCTTGGGTCCAATTGACCTGAGGTCCTTTCAGCCTGCCTTCCAGATAACTATACATTCAGGCACCTGGGCTGAGCTTGGTTTAACATCTACTGTTATTGGAATTGTTTTTTGCATAGTTCTGGCTTTGAACTATTGATGTACATGGTTATTTTTCCAGTCACTTTTGATTGCTATGTATGCAGTAGCATGGGAAGGAGGAGTAGACTGAGCCCTTTAAGTGCATTATGGACAGGCAGCCAGTGTTTAACTAACACTTGTGCTCATAAAAATATGTGGCACAAATGAATGCAGAAGAAAGGTCTTAACGGGTTATATACTGTACTTTGTAGCCAGCATGCTTAGTCATGTGCATAAATGTGATAAAAATCATCAGCAATCCATGCCTGTCTTTTTTTAATGCATTTAAAGCAGATCTAAGGCCCCAGTAAGGGACACTGTCACCATCTGCTGTTACAATGCAAAGTTGTTTTGTGAATCTTAATTGGCTTTTGCTGGATATAAAAATAACAGGGCCATGCTGATTCTTTTATGTCCCTTATTAAAAGAACAAGGGAACAGATGCATGTACATGCGCCCAGGCTACTGTTTGGGCATTTTATTGTGACTGCAATGATAAAACACATAATTAGGTAGACAGTGTTCAGTGTTGGATTCCAATTGCCTATCCCCATCCATCAATCCTATATATACTGTATATACTGTATATACTGTATATATATATATATATATATATATGTGTGCGTGTGTGTGTTTTGTAATGTGTCTTTATAGGGTAAGTAAGTAAAAACATGGTGGACATGAGCAATTTAATATTTATACTCTTCCCTCACGTCTGTAATTGTTGTAGTTGTTCAGGGTAGATATGTGCACTGAACTGAACATACAGCAATGGCCGTCTAGCAGTGCGGAGAGAATACTTTAACTCCTGCCCTATTGATTCTTCAATCTGAGAAGTACATGCAGGAACTGACAGAAGGTGGAGTGGAGGAGAAAGAGAGAGTCTGGCACAAAAGGTGGCAGAAATCAGGAGTGTGTGTGTGTGTGTGTGTGTGTGTGTGTGTGTGTGTGTGTGTGTGTGTGTGTGTGTGTGTGTGTGTGTGTGTCTAAAAGAGAAACAGAGAGAAGAGAGAGAGAGAGAGAGAGAGAGAGAGAGAGAGAGAGAGAGAGAGAGAGAGAGAGAGAGAGAAGGCAAAAGTTCAGAAATAAAGTAATGTAAAAATCCCTGAAAGTCACTGATGTTATTGAAATTAATGTAAATACATACATACATAAACACTTACTCATATACATGCATCTCATGCATGCATTAATTTAGCTGCCATTCTTATGGAATAATAACTTTATGCCATATCATATACATTTTTCTAGAATAATACATTTTGCTATTCATAAACAGTAGAATTTTTCAAATACAGAGACCACAATGGTAATTTCTTAACCCCCAATCAATCATTTTATTAACTCTAAAAGCTAACATAATGTCTTATTAAACGTTTTGTTGTATTTAATTTAATAACAAACAGAAATGATTAAAAACAGTGATAAGTCACTCTTTTTTTAATGGTTAAATCTAAAAGAACATACTGTCAGGCATTGAGCAATAAATGTCTAGGTGCACTCTATACACAATGTTATATCATACAGAGTAATCAAAGCCCAGCACTGGATTTATGACTACAATGTTAAAAGCATCCTCACAGGGTATCAATTTTGAATTTATCACTAGGGAGTTTTCTATGTGTAGTGAGCATATGCGTTGAAAGTACAGTCATAAAGGGGTTTGTTCTACCTATGTCTTGGCACTTTTTTCTTTTTTTTTCTACATGCATTTCAGTTAGCAGGGGTTTTAATGTAAGAGGGATCAGTGAATCTGACTTCCCTTAGGTAAATTGGGGGCATGTGGGGTTTGAATTAAAAGGTTTGAGGTAAATGTTTGAAGTAGATATGCCTTTGTGGCTGCCAAGTAGTTAAATAGATGTGATAAGAAAGCAAAAAAAAATAAAGGTTTGTGATAATAGGACTTTTATAGGCTCATGTATATTAAAATGCTGCCAAAAACTAAGTATAAAAAAAGAATTCAACTCCAAATGCAATTTATTGCAACTGTCTTACCCCTTATCATACAAGCCAGTCTCACTATTAAGGTGTTACTCCGTATTGCATTGGCTGGCAAAAAATAAAATAAAAGTAATAACAACACTTTGGTGACAAAAAGGAACGAATGCAGATAAAAAGCATAGGCAAATGAATACAAATGATGGCTGAAGAAGGGTGGGAAAGCCATAAATCAGGTATGGATTAATATCTGAAACAGGCTCCTGCTCCTCTCATTAAATTAGAGAGGCTTGAAGTGAGAACCATTCTAATAACAAACTCGGCTCTCCCCTTCTAAGTTAATCATACACTCAGTCAGTGTCATCTGGGTGGGACAGATCAGGTAGACCTTCTGTAATGCTGAGTGAAGGATGGAGGTGATGATGCAAAGGGGTTGGAGTGGAGGACGAAGGACTTTAGAGCACTCCGGTTCCCTTAAATGCCAGCCCCTGCCCTCCATGAGAGCCCTTATCTGGAACACTTAACCTTCATCCATCACTCAGCATCTGGGAGCTATAAATATACATTTTATGGAGCAGACGAAGCTTTCTTAGACCTTGGGCGAATTGAGTTGTGAGTCAAATGTCATGTCAGGGGAGCAGCAGAGGTCTTGTTCAGGTGTTGAGTCATACGCTGATACTCTGCTTAACAAGAAATGGCGTTGATTCTCTTGTTTATGATTCACTTATTACACTGGCCCTTCTTGGGAGCCAGAAGAGGGGTGTGTTTTGCATCTGATATAACCTGGTCCTAGCTCTCTGTACTGACAACCAGTAGTAAAACAGTAGTGGCTGTTTTCACCTCTTTATCATGCATTATGCTACTATTCTTATGGCATCAGCATGATTTATAACGATAAGGAAAGAGGGGTACAGTACAGTACATAGCAGGCTGGATAAACTCTATAAGGACCAGTGGCGGACAAGTACACAAACCATTTACTTGAGTTAAAGTAGATGTACTAGGTAAAATATGACTCCAGTAAAAGTAAAAATGCTCCCTTTAAACTTTCACTTGTGTTAAAGTACAAAAGTATTTCTCTTTAAATATACTTAAGTATCAAAAGTATTATGATTTATAGTGGCTAAAATGTCTTATTATAATTTTTTTCACAAGACTCTTTGTTTAATCAACTCAGTTTATGTTAAAAGACTCTAATGTTACTCTTAGAACACCAATCTATTAATAGAATGATATTAATAAGTCAAACACTGATTGATATTTAGAACAATTATCATGAGCATAAAACCTTCTTTTTAACTACTTAAAAAAATACTGGCAAATAACGCCACAGGTGTTGTATTAAGTTACAGCCAGGAGTTTCTTCCATCATTTATTATTTTTATAACGTTCTGCTTGATGTTAAACTGATGAACTCTATGTTTGTGCTACAGTAAGTAGATACCACCAAGTGGCAATCAAAAGAAGTTTCAAATAGAGCCTTACCCTGATTGGTGGGTTGCTGTGTGCTTGACTGGTTAAGTTTTTATCTGCTCATAAACAAAAAGGAAAGAATGATATTGCAAAATGTAGTTGAGTAAAAAGATATTTGACTTTAAAATTTAGTAAAGTTAAAGTCTCCCCAAATGGAAATACATCAGTAAAGTACAGCTTAAAAAAGCTAGTGTACTTAAGTACAGTAACAAATTACATTTACATTACATTGTTACTGTCCACCACTGGTAGCCACACACGCTTTGTTACACCAGTGATTATCCAAACAAGGTAAAACAAAGTTTATTCAAGTTAATTCTTTCCAGGAGAGAATACTAGAAAGTGGCTATTTTCTATCCACCAGAGCTTCATAAGTTTTACAGTAAAAAACAACAAAAAATCCAAGTTTTCAAGTATGAATATTCTCACAGTTCTGCTGGAGTGTGGTTTCCATGCCATGTATTGGTGTGTATCTCTTGTCAGGGTAACTGAGGAGCAAGCTTGCATAATTGGGAGCCAGGGCGAAGGGCCTGAAGTCACTAGAGAATTCTACACATGGCTTTTCTTGTGGGCGTCACCCATGTGATGGCCTCTTTTTCCCTAGGATCTTACAGAACAATGTGAAGGCCAATGCAGAGGATTCCATTGAGTAAATGAGTCAGTGTTTGTTTCTATGCTTGAATCTGAACCAGGGGGGGATTTGGCATCAGTCCTGGCTCTTGTGCTGGATGCATAGTGTTGGCGAGCGAAACAATGTGCTCTAAAAGGACAAGACCCCGCATAGTGGAGAGAAGTTAGTCGACATGCACACAACTATTTTAGTTTTCTTTTGTCAATGGAATGAGAATTTTGGCCTTTCGACTTTGAGCTGCTGAGAATTTGAGTAACTGCGTCAGGGCTCTGAGGTGCTACAGCTGAATTTATTTTTGTGACATAGATAGAAAAAAGTTTAAGAGAGAGTTGGAGAAAGTGAGGAGGCCAAATGAGGTAGAACGAAAGCAAAGGATATAGAGAATAAAGAAAAATTACAAACAGGCAGGCAGGTGACCTGTGGTGCCGTTGCTCAGCAAGCGCTTGAGTTACCTTTGGATTTGTCAAGGGATAGTGTGGCAAGAGGCCATAATCCACCTGCCATTTGCCTCTGACAGGAACACTGCTCCCTACTTAAACACAGAGTGCCATTGGAGCAGAACAGCTAGCCTTATTCCGCTCTCTTGCATACATTCCAGTGTCCACCCTTTAGAGAAGCTGGGAGGCAGAAAGCAGGAGAAAGAAAAATTGTCCATCACCTCCATCTCTCCAGGAAGGGCCTCGGCGGAGCAACGATTGATTGGTTCATTTTGGTTGGAAAAGTGGATCCCTGAAAACGAGTTTCCTCAGACTCCAGTGACAGATGAGCTATTGATTAGTTGTTTACAATCTGAGGGCGCAGTGCCCTGACAGTGCATGATAGAGCTCATAATGGTGTGTCCCACAGGTGCTCTGTGGTGTGTTAGGGTTAAACTTCAAGGTCTATGGATGTACAATTAGGGTGGAAAGCACAGTTCGCCTGACCCCAGCACTCTGAAATGGCATGTAGTGGAAAATCAAACGAATACGTAAAAGAGACCTATAAATCTAGGGTTAAGAGTCGCTCTTTTGGTCAGATCAGTGTTAATTTGACCCAGCCTAATGATTGAGATTATCATCAGAGAGTGGACTACTCCCAGGTGACCTGCTGGTATCATTTTTTTTATCGATTGATTTTTCAATCTGAGCTTGTCTGATCAGTTAAGCAGGGAGTTAAGAGAGTTTTTTTTTTCAGCTCGTATCAGCCAGCCATGCTCTGGGCATGGTTGCAGTAACCTTTACTATTGATTTGAGCAGATTCCCTTAAATGTCAGGTTCAAACTCCAGGTCACATGGTTATCAGCAGACATTAGCCGGCTTGCTTAACACTAAGCCCTTCAGATTCCTTGGTGCCACCGATAATTATGAAATGTCATCTTTGTATGCGGGGCCTATCCAATTAAGGTTATTAGCATTTGATGGTGCACCATGACCCTACCTTGCTTAAGATGTATTAATCAAGGCACTCTAATGTGTCATGCTGCTGCTCCTGCCTGTTATCATTCACTGACATTACAAAAAGTTTGCTCATCAAAGTCAAATCAGCCATGACATGAGTTTATTTTATTCTTTAATTTACATTTACTGCTTCCTTCTCTTTTTGTGCATAAATCCTTTGAATGCAAAAGGCTAACTGAAAGGAGGTCAGAGTGATTTGATGTTAGGTCACGGTATCAGAGAAGGAAAATTTGATAGAGCACAAGAGCTTAGTAAAGCCCCACTCTAAATACATAAATAATGCTTACTTTCCCTCTCACTCTTCTCCTGCCACAGGCATGTGCACTGTTCATTTATTGTCTCAATAAAGCCTGTCTGCAGGTCTCTGCGACGGTCATCAGTCACAGAACGTCTTAACTGGGTCAAGACCGCAGGGGCCCATGAGATCGCTTCTGCCTGTTCTCTGTCTTCAAAGAATCAGCTACAGCTGGCTCTCTGCTATTGTTTAACACCTCCGAGAACAGTGCAGGAGAATTTGTAGCATGCATCAGAATGTGTCCAAGCCCTGAGTTGAACAATGAAAAAATAGTCTAGTAAAAGACAAAAAGATCTACAAATATAGATCATTATGTACAGGACAGTGGGTTGCATTGGCGCTCCACACCAGCAGGGTCCTCTATTCTGAACTCAGGTCATTGGCATTATGGCGCTGCCTATGTCTTTTCATGTGGGTTCTCCAGTTTTTTCCACCTCCCGCAAACATGCTTATAGTGGCCTCAGGGGTAAATGAGTGCATGGATATATGTGCTGTCATCCTATAAAGGGGGTATTGTTGTCTTACAGTATCTCTCACATGTTTTTGCCATTAATTCAGGATCCACCAATAGGATCCTAATAATAGTAAAGCAGCAACTGAAGATGAAGGGTTAATCAGTTGAAGTAAACTGGGGCATAATTTTATCTAAACACAATATTTGGCAGAGAACCTAATTTAGAAAATAATTTTTATCTAAAAATGTTAATTTATCCAAGAGACGATTTTTAAATGAAGAGCAAGATTTTTAATAATACAGAAATCTTTAACACCATTTGCCTCTTGATCAAATAATAATTGGGATCTTTTCTACTTTGCTAAGATCAGTTACAATATTGTTACAAAGTACAATACATTACAACTTGTGTTTAATTTGCAAAGTACTTGGATCACATTTCATTACACAGAAAATTGGTACCAATATAGTACTGTCTGATTTTACACAAAGAATTTCAGTAAGCCCATAACCCAGCCATTAGGATTGCACAAGCCAGTGCACGCTTAGAGCCGGTCCCAAAACTATTTTTTTTTTTGGGAAGGTTAGGTTGGAAGGGCATCCAGCGTAAAACATGTCCCAAATCAAATATGCGGATCATGAAAGAGAAATTCATACCGGATCGGTCGAGGCCCAGGTTACCAACGACCGCCACAGCTATTGTTAACCAACAGGGTAGCTGTGGAAATTGGGCTACTGTTGGCCAAAGGAGGAAAAGGAGAGGAGGAAAACATCTACAGAGACAACAGGGAAATAAGTAGTGTAAGAGATTGGAGTTTTGGGTTGGTACTTTAAATGTTGAAAATATGACTGGTAAAGGGAGAGAGATAGCTGATATGATGGAGAGGAGAAAGGTAGATATGTTGTGTGTTCAGGAGACCAAGTGGAATGGGAGTAAATCCAGGAACACTGAAGGTGTAGGGGTGATCCTGAAGAAAGACTACAGTAAGAGTGTTTCTCACAGGGTGATGAATGTGAAACTGGAAGTCAAAGGGGTGATGATAAATGTCATCAGTGCTTATGCTCCGCAAGTGGGTTGTGAGATGGAGGAGAAAGAAAAATTCTGGAGTTAGATGAAGTAGTGGAGAGTGTAGCTAGGAATGAATGAGTGGTGATTGGGGCAGATTTTAATGGCCATGTAGGTGAAGGGAACATAATTGAGTACAAGGAGTACAAGGAGATGGAGCATCAGGTGAAAAGGGATGTGGCTAAAGAAAAGGTTAACGGCATATAAGGAGCTCTATGAGAAGTTTGACACTAAGGAAGGAAAAAAGAAAATGTATGTGAGCAACAGTATGGTTTCATGCTGAGGAAGAACACTACAGACCAAATATTTGCTTTGAGGATGTTGATGGAGAAGTATAGAGAAGGTCAGAAGGAGTTGCATTGTGTGTTTGTGGATTTAGAAAAAGTGTAGGACAGGGTGCTGAGAAAGGAGCTGTGGTACTGTATGAAGAAGTCAGGTGTGTCAGAGAAGTATGTGAGGGTGGTCCAGGACATGTATGAGGACAATGGGAGCAGCAGTCAAGTGTGCAGTAGTAACGAAAGACTAGTTCAAGGTGGAGGTTGGATTGCAACAAGGACCGGCTCTGAGCCCTTTCCTGTTTGCAGTGGTGATGGATGTTTGCAGTGGTGAAGGTTGAAGGACGAGGTCAGACAGAAGTCTCCATGGACTATGATGTTTGCGGATGATATTGTTATTTGTAGTGAGAGTAGGAAGCAGGTTGAGAAGATCCTGGAGAGGTGGAGGTACGTGCTGGAGAGAAGGGTGAATGAGAGGGAGGGCAGTGGCATGTATATGGGGTATCTCTGTAAACATGTGATATATCGGTGCTGAGGATGGACTTCCGCCAGGAAGGAGGAAAAAAGGAAGGCCAAGGAGGAGGTTTATGGATGTGGTGAGGAAAGACATGCAGGTAGTTGGTTTAAAAGATGCAGATGTTAAGGACAGAGTAGTATGGAGACGGATGAGTCGCTGTGGCGAACCCTAACGGGAGCAGCCGAAAGAAAAAGAATTTCAGTAGCCCATATTTTTGATATACTATGTGAGGATGAATCATGTAGGAGGAGATAGTACAGGAATGAATTGGCTAATTCACAGCTGTATCTGATTAAGTTTTTAACCCAATGTGTCATGTCTCAAGAGCCTGTGCATGCAAATCTGTGTAATCATAAGAAAGAGTTTTTGCCTACTCACAGTGTTTACCCAAGAAAAAAAGTACCATATGGTACATCTGGCAACAGCTTTTATTAATAATATTATGTAATGTTCAAAATATGAATGTTTGCTTAAAAAGATTGCATTTTCTTAGCCTGCAAACTTGTGGTTAGGATTTTAAACATAAGTCATAGGAAGTCCATGAAGTGTTTAAGAAATTCCTTACAGAAAATAGCAAGAAAACCATTTCTTCGTGCTTCATCCTGGTCAGGATAAATTATAAACTATAAATTTAAAATTTTTCAAACAGGGCAAAAAAAGGAGGTTTCAAAACTTATCGGATTACTTATGGATAAATGTTTATATGTCTTACTCAGGCTAATAAAAATGATAGATTTTTGAGAATCAGGAGGCAAACGGAGGAAACCCATGCAGGTAGAACATGACACAACACAAAATAATGTGAATAAGTCGGATGAATTTAATTTCATTAAATTATCTTATTTATATTATAGTAATAATGATAAGAAAATGTTTGGTTTTTTTGTAGATTTCAATGCATTTCCTTCTAATTAATTTACGTCCTATTACTTTTTGGTGAAGTAAGCTCTAACAGCCTGTACAGGACACTGTCCCATGTAATACTGTATGTAATTGAGTCAGGATGTTTGATTATTCTAGTATATGCACTGTGTGCAGTTTCAGCAGTTCGCCAGTAAAAGTCCAAGGGCAGCTGTGCAGCTGCATTGCCCCCACAGACTCCGGTTATTAAATGATCTCTGTCAGCATGGCTCATGTTCTAGCTGACATTTCCACTGCTGGTTTACAGCGTCTCCCGGCTGCAGAGGTAAGAAATGTCAGCGCACATCTGTGAGTCCGTGATATCACTCAGAGCTGGGGCCGAGCGCACCAAGGCCTGCTGGGAACTCGCGGCCCCACCGAGAGCATCACAGCCAGACGGAGTCTCCACAAACAAACACCAGCATGCCAAATGCTGCTGCCAATTAGGGCTCGGCCTGGCATTTAACAAAAGGCTGCGAGGATAAATGCTTCATCCCTCAGAGCAGGGGGCGGTTTCCATGATTAAACTCGAAGTGATTGACAGCAATTAGGCTAGATTTATTAGTGTAAAGTTTAGTTTGGTTTTTACACAAATAATGTTGTATGTGACAACACAACAGATGAAGTCACTGAGCAACAGCATAGTAAATACCAAAGTGTTATTTTGCATGGTCTTTGGAATGCCAGATTATGTCACAAGAAATTAGCTTTGTTTTTATTTTTAATTTTTTGTGAAGCCAAATCTTTTTTAAAGGTTGCAAACAGCATTTGGAGCACAGCTTCATCAATGCAGCCAGAGCAGAATAATCAGATGAGAAACATGCAGTGGAGTGTAAGTATCTGGGATACTGCTTACTGAGTAATTATGCAGTCTGAGGTGGAGTTGATATCTATTTTAGTTCCTATGGTGCTTCTCTTGTCTCTCCAGGTGAGGGTCTCTGACACGTGCTGCTCTCCAACTCGGGAACACGACTAATTGGGCCGCATTCTGTCCTTTAAGAAACATGAAAGACGACGCTTTATTGTCCTGTGGTGAAAGCTTTGTTTTTTTTGTGGGGTTTTTTGTGAGGTGTACATGTGTGTAGGGGGTGTTTCATGCTGCAGTGCTTAGAACCAGGACAGAAAAGGCAGCTAAAAATTTAATGAAAATGCAAAAGTAGTTTGGGGGCAGGGGGCCACCGGTAATGCCTGGTTGTGTTGGAAAAGATCCGTGTGAAATTAAGACACACTGAATTTTCTTAAAAGGCTCTTTGAGCTGTCATTAGATGGTGGAGGCGCTGCTGAGAATGTTAATGGTGTGAAAGTGTGTATGTGTGTGTGTGTGGGGGGGTGTTGTTACTGTGTCTTACACACACTGGCCATTGCATCCCCCTGTTTCAGTGTCAAGCTGTACTGCCAACTCAACTTGCGGGAAGGAACACCTCTTAAATGTAGATATGAAAATTAGACATTTAACGTGCTTATGAGAATTTAATTACGAAAGAGTGCAGGCTGACATTTAAAAAAAAAAAAATTCCTGTTGCCAGAGTGGCGCTCGACGTTTGACAAAAGGATGCTGATGCTAAACAAAAATGCTAAAGAAAAACCTTACGATCCGGGTGCTGATTCCGTCATCCTTCAGAGCTGAGGTTGTGAATATTGTGAACACAAACAGAATGCCAATGCAGCACTTTACCAGATCAGATGCATTATTGGATAAACAGCTGTGATCAGATATGGCCTGTAGAGTTGAGCTCACGCACTCTGTATCCTGACAGGCCTGTGCTTTCCACTGCATTAGGTTGGATTTATAACTCAGGGTTGCAGGCTGTTGACATGAGCAAGATATAGCATTTGGATGAGATAGTGTCCCGCACAGAGTGTAATGACGTTATTTCTTGTCCTATCATGGCCAGATGAACAGTGTGCTCAAGTCCTGTCCGGATACGAATTATGTCCAGGTTGTTTTTATTTCACTATGGCTTCAGATCTCACCGCTCATGCAGCCAGGACGTGACTGGATACTCAAACAGCTGCCTTCATAAGCTCCGTCATGACGGTATTGGTTAAAATGTTCTCGCAGAGGATCAAATTAGCTGGCCGTTGCATGCCGTTGATTTATAACATCTGAGAAATGTCTGGGGTTTCTAGAGTGTAGGTGCCCTCCACTTGTTTTATGGTCAATTGGATGAATAATTGGGGCTAACAGGCTATCAAAATCCAATTCACACACAGAAACACTCAGGGAGGACATATTATCTAATTAAATGGATCACTCCTCGTTTCTTTATCACTCTTCGTCGTGTGCTAATTCAGCAGTCATACAAATGAGGAGAACTGATGGCTTCATCAACAGGAAATAGAGAACGAAATGTGGTTAGATGCTTTTGGCCTAAGTATCGCTTCAATACATGCACTACACGTTTACTATCAAAATGCATGAACTTATAATACGTTTTCAGGATTATGTGATTAATTTTTTTATCTTTTTGGATCCTGATTTTATCACATCTGTATTATTTTATGTCCCGCCATGTTAAATGTTTATTCTGGGATTCATGGGATTGTGTAAAATTAATTTATCTGGCTTTGGTTTGTGGTCAAGGCTGGGTAAGTGTGTGTGTGTGTGTGTGTGTGTGGGGGGGGGGGGGGGGGGCTGCATGCTTTTGGGAGCAGCAGAGTCTCAGTGTGAAGAGAACATTAAAGAGGAATTTCATAGATTTTTTATTTACATAAAAAAAACTGACCATTCTTCAGAATTGTTCCACACCAGGGACAGAAAACAGGAGCTCAAAATGTTTATAGCCTGTAAATTCACTTCTACATTAAGTTATTTAAGTGGGTCTAATGCTACTTCAAGCATTCTGAGTTATTTACACTGTTAGAGTTTGATTCTCCTGCTAAACATGGCCAAAATGAAAAAAAAAAACTGCACAGCAACCAGAGCAAGAGCAAGGCACTCCCACCACCATGCTTCATTAGGTTACAGAGGTCATCGGTAGTCCTGAACAGGGTTTGCTTGAGATAAATGGTTCCAAAGAAGTGTGGTTTTGGATGTGAGAAAAGATCAAAGAAGAACTTTGTTCAGTACTTACCAAAAAGATACATCCTGCTATAGACGTTGTTGCTCCTGTTGTTCTCAATTTCAGACTCTGATTCTGAATCATATATGTATGGCTGTATCTGATTGTTAGCCATAGTTCATTTAAGTTAATAGAGTTTGTTCCTGTAATGTTTATTGCAATGTCACACTTTGCAGACGATCGCTGACCGAAAGCTGCTCACGCTTTTTTTTAGCTCCGCCCACAGCACGCCTCCAAGAGCTCGGCGAAGATTCCTAAACCCAAAACCATGAGTTGTTGCAGAGTTAGAGCAAAGACCAGGTCAAGACAGCAATGGTTATTAGTATCATTATATTTTTTATATACCTATTACCTACTGTATGCTTTTTACTGTGTAAAAAAGCAAAGTGTGAAGACATTGTTTAGTTGTATCTGAAGGAGTATCAGAAATGGAATGTACAGATGAACAGAAGAAGTGATTGAGAGTGGGAGAGAAAGAGCGAGACAGTGGGAGAAAGACTGACCCTGATGGTACAGAAGCAGACAAAAAGTGTTGGTGGTGGTGCAGCAAATGTCCTCCCATGCAGGCCAAAATTAAATGTATATTTGTATCCACATTTGCCAATTAACAGTCCTAATATTTGAGGACTTGGCATGTCTGAAGATGAGCAGGTGACTGCGTGGGAGTTTATTCTTTTATGAGAAATTTTCAAATGTGAATAGAAAATTCAGAAATAAAAAGACCACTTAAATATTGTAATAAAGTCGTTATATTTGCGATAAAACAAGAGGCTAAAATGAGAGATAAACTGATTTTAGATAGATAGATAGATAGATAGATAGATAGATAGATAGATAGATAGATAGATAGATAGATAGATAGATAGATAGATAGACAGACAGACGGACGGACGGACGGACGGACGGACGGACGGACGGACGGACGGACGGACGGACGGACGGACAGACAGATAGATAGATATTTTATTCATAAAATAGAACATTGGGGATACAAGACTTCTTTCAGTATTAGCTAGACACATTTAATGTCCAAAAGTTTGTAGACACCCGTATCCTATACACATATTAATTGTGGCACTTTTTATTGCCATTTTTCTGGTGGCTTGTTGCAGCTGAGGGATATCATCAACTAATGCCATAAAATTTTTTCAGTCCATTTGTTTCATCAAATGCACTCGTGAATGTCAAGTAGAAAGCACAATGTCAATAAAGAAGACATTTCCAGACATTTAAAGGACACGAAGAATGTGATGTCCTGATAAAAAAATCCAAAGTAGTTGTTCAACAAACAACCTGTCCTGTAAAGATTGTTTATTTTTGTCCCTACTGTATTTTGTTCACCTACCAATTTATACCTATAAGCCAACTTTACATTGTAATATAAACAATATTACAAACAGTAAAATCTATAATAAAAATAACAAATATATTAACTAGCTGCTCATGCACTCTCAGTGTAGTGTTACACAATCGAAAAAGAAATCGCTATCTGCCCTCTTTCTCATACACAAACTCACAGATGACCACAACTGTTTAGCATTACTCTGATTGACAGGGGAGAGAGGGTATGCCATAACTTCTTGGGAGTATGACCTTGCTCAACATCAGTAGATTTCTCTTAGATAGAAGACCCTAAGACAACAATCCTTCATTGTCAGAAATCTTTTTCCATTTGGAAATGCACTTAAGACTAGCAAGACAACATATCCAGATGTATCAATCAATTGATCTTGATTAATTTCTTTTTCTTTTTTGGCAATCAGTATGTACCTGTAATTTACTTTTGCATATAGACATCTATTCAAGTCAGTTATTAACATATCAGACTTCACATTCTTCAGTTGTGGTAAGGATATGGTAGATTACATTAGAGTGCATATCCTGTGATGAATATTAATAGCTTCTAATTTGTGCAAATCTGTTGTCTATATGCATTGACACGTCAGTAGTCATAGCTGAGGTAAATATGTATGGTGATGAGGTGTAGGGAAACAAGGGCTTGTGCTTGTATATTTCCATGTACATTTTTGAAAACCTGACCTCATTTACCCATTCTCATTGAGCAAATTATGTAGCTTCTTCTTATCTTTTTATTTGTCGAAATCCCAATCCTAGTTTCTCTCATGGGCTCATTTTGTAAATGGAGGATCATAGAGGTGAGGCTTTTGCAATTCTAGCAGCTTCATTAGTGTGATGGCTGATTATTAAATTCTCATATTAGACACAATTGTTAAGACCTTGCCATCACCCTGTCACCCCACAACCCCTCTCTTGTCCTCTTGAGCCAGCAGAAATTCACCAGATAATCTTCATTTATCTTTATCTGCAGTAACGTATCTTATTGTGTGCCGCGGAATTCGCATAAAGCATCGACTTAAGAAATTGATGACGCTGAGAGGCTTTTAGAGAAGCCTCTGATTGAGGCTAATAAGACATTTAAAATAACATGGCTTCTTACTTTGCTATTAGAATGCTGGCAGTTATTGGATTTAAGGGTCAGCAGATTAACTTGCTATCTGTGATGATCTGAAAAATGTATGTTCAATGAGCTTCATATTACAAGAGATTTGTGTCTTCGGAGACATTAGCTCGATAAAATATATTATTTTGCTATGGTACAAAGGGGAACCAAGAAAAGTGAAAGAGACGAAAGTGTTACAAAAATAACACATTGCCTTTTCGAGGATATCAGTGGAGAAAATATATATTATATACAGTGAATATTCTGTACCAAGAGCAACTCATTTATATTTCATTTCACTATAAATACAGCCTTTTGTCACTGTAATGCAGCATTTGCTAAAAGACTATTCTTATGTGACAAACAATTGTATCTGCAAAATTCGGTTTTTAAATCATTTTAATTATCGCAGTTTTTCCTGTCGTTGTCGTTTAAAAGAGCGTTTATTTACTGTAAGCTGCTCCTATCAGTTTCCTTCAAAGATTTGCTGTTTACTGAATGTTATTTGTTCTTCAGACATCTTAAGACATTTTTTCCTTTTTGATTTTGATGATTAACTGAAGCTTTTGCTTTGTATCTGTGTGATTTTATGCATTGTATCTGCTACCACATGATTGGCTGATTTGATACTGTAACTGCATGAATGATGAGATGTATTAATATAAGCCTTGGGTGCACATTGAAAATAAAGAAATCAGGCCCTGAATAATTTTTTATTGATTCATCGCAAGTAACTGCTTTATCCTGGTCAGGCCAATGGCACACATACATTCATAGCTAGGAGCTGATTTGTAAGTCAATCCACCTACTTCTGCATGAGACAGCAAAGCCTTCTTTTTAAAAGGCATTATTGTTTATAATAAAAACGGGAAAAGAGTAAAGAGAAATAAAACGCTACTGAAATGGAACACTACGTTTTGCAGAAAATCAGCGGAGAGAAAATGTTTGCTACCAGAAAATGTTTTTCGAGTTCAAGAGCTGCTCATTTATTTTTAATTAGCGAAATCACCAGTGTACAACCTGTTGCCTGGGTAATGCAGGACTTGCTAAATTAGGGCTCTCTGGTGCATGCGTGTTAACAATTATATCTGCACAATATGCTTCATTTTAGAATAATTAAAATAAAGAACATTTACATATATAAAATAAAAAATATAAAAGTTCTTTAGGGATCGAATATTAAAGAATATAAAACGAAATACAAAATGTACTTAAATAACAACTGATTTAGACACATTACAAGATTAAATTGAAGCTTTTTTTTTTTTTTTTTTTGCTGTTTCGGTTTATGTCAAATTGCATCATAAAAATGAGCTTGAATTATTGTGCATATAGTATATAGCAAATCCATTGAATAAACACCAACCAGAGACATTTGGGGATGTCCATTGTTGGACCAGCTCGGCTTATAAAAAGGCATTTTAATTAGGACCAGTTGTCTTTACTATGTCCTCAGAAAAAAACAAAAAACAAAAAAACATCCAATCTGGGTAAAAGCTAGACATCACATTATTTCCATGTCCTTTAAATGTCTTTGTGCTCACTGGGAATGTCTTCTTCGTTGTCATTGTGCTTCCTACATGACATTCTGGGGTGCATTAGATGGAACAAGAAAGCGAGAAGGCTCGCAGCCAAGCCTTGTCACACGAATACGCTACAGTTCACCAAACGTGATCAATGTTAACAGCCGATATCGTGTGTTCCTGGTGCCATGCTCAGCATACAGCTTAGTGTGAGCAATTTTTCATTTCAGACAAAATGAATATGACTGGCTCAATATACTGTGTGTGTGCATGCATGCATGTGCCTGTATGGTTGATAACCTCCCTCTCGTCTTGCTCCACAGCCCGTATCGTGAAGACCAAGCAGTGGTGTGACATGCTGCCATGTTTGGACGATGAAGGCTGTGACCTTTTGGTAAATAGATCAGGCTGGACTTGCACACAGCCCGGCGGCCGGGTCAAAACTACCACGGTGAGTTTCCTCCATTACACCTCTTTTCTCTATAGTTAGCTTTTTCAGTGCAGGTATAAAAAAAATAGTTCTAATCAGGTTTTTTCTGAACATCATTGCATTGCTGTGAAAGTTCCTACCAGATATTCAACTAATATAATAGACTGATGCATATAACATAATTAAATTCAATTTCAACACTCGAGCTTAGAGGTTTTTAATAATAATACACGTTAATGTTTATTAAGTAGCATGTAGCCAAATTAACAACATGACCAAAAAATGTGCACAAAGCAAAGACCATGCAACTGTGAGCTATACTTTGGGGTAAATACCAACACACTAATGCAAAAAACCCTAACAGCCAAACTCACAGAAAACAGATGTTAAATAGGGGTGCTCGTTTGGAATACCACAAAACGAGAGTTATCATCGTTACGTGTGACATTTCGTATGCTGGGGGCTCATGGGTAATGTAGTCTATTGTTGATTGTAACAGAACCATAACAGTTACAAGTCAACTCAAGTAGGCTTTATTGTCATTTGAACCATATACAGTGTCAATACACAGTGAAACGAAATATTGTTTCCACAAAACCAATTTACTACATCAAACAGCATAAATTAACAAAAGAAACACAAGACTACAGTGCATAGTTCTTTTCCTGATATTTTTTACATTATAAACACTGGTTGTTTAAAATAAAATTACATCCCGATAAACGAAAAACCGCGATAAACTGACGCCACAGTGAAAATGCTATTTTATTTATACAGTACTTTATTAACATTTAACTTCATTTCATAATTACCGTAATTTCCGGACTATAAAGCGCACCCATATATAAGCCTGAATTTTACAAATATTTTTATTTTTAACATAAATAAGCCGCAGGTGTCAACACTAATGTACTTTACACAGGGTTTAACGAAAGACATGTTACACACGGTGTAACGGGTAAAATAAGTTGCACTTCCTTTAGGAGCATAGCGGTATTTTGGGAATAGCATGCCAGAAGCGAGCTATCCTTTCACCCTGACTCAACGCGCTACAGCGGCTTGTATCTAAACAGTAGCCGACCAAGAAAGTCATTGTTTACTGTCTTCCTCCTTCCTTTCACAACTATTTCTCTCGGGAGTTTATCTTTTGGCATCGTTGTGCGTTTAAAAATCACCCGATGGAAGTTTTTTCTCCCGATGCCGTGCAGCTCAGAACACAGGTGAGGTGCGTGTTTTCGTTTCCGTTCGGAAATTTCATTGGTCTAATGTTATGTCACACAGTTTTTTGGCTTGAAGTTTGTGAAACCGGGAAAAACCCAGGAAAACTTCATAAATTAGCCGCTTCGTTGTTTAAGCCGTTCAAAACGTAGGAAAAAAGTAGCGGCTTATAGTCCGAAAAATACGGTAATAATTTTATTTTTATTAATACATTTCATCATAAAACTCCATAAAAACAATTGCCTAAAAGTTTTTTGATCTATCGTGCTATCCGTGAGAGACCGGGAAAATCAGCTAAAAAAATTAGTTATGTGACAAATGCAATTTCAAGGTAAAACGGGGGCTCAAGATTCGAAACCGCGGTAAAGCGGGGGATTTTCCAGCCATAAGTGATTCTGTTACCACAACGCCAAAGCACACAGTTGTATAGGTTGTGTATAGATGCAGTAGAATACAATTTCCCCTTCACTTGAACAAGGAGCCGCAAACATGTTCCAGCATGACAATGCTTCTGTGCACAAAGCCTGCTCCATGAAGATATGGATTACATGGGTTAAAGTGGAATATCTTGAGTGGCGTGCTATGGAGCTCTGACCCTCAACGCTATTGAACACATTTGGGGTGAATTGCAATGCTGACGGCATCCCAGGCCTCCTCGCCTACATCAGTGTCTGATTTTACTAACACCCTTGTAGCACAAATCTCCACAAGCACACTCCAAAATCTAGGAAAACATCTTCCCAGAAGAGTGGATGTTATTAAAACAGCAAATGTGGGATAAATGTGGAACTGGATGCCCAAACAACACATATAAACCTTGGGTGTCCACAAACTTTTATTCATATAGTGTATTTACTAATTTCTAACATTATTCACAATAACCATGTTTTTTTTAATGTTGTTTTGTTTTGCTTTAAAATTATAAAATAAATACATTAAACAAGTTTAAGTTTATGTATTTTTTGTTCATTAGAATTTAAGTTAATTAAGTTAATATTTATGATAAATTCAAAATTACACAATATAGATTTTACATTGGTTAGTATTAAGTGATATAATAATATGAAATCAATAAGAATGATAAAGAGAAATAAAACTTTAGATTTCCTGATCCTACTACAGCATCTTACTGCATCCCCACATATGGTCAAGTATGCCGTTTCAAAAGCATCTTCAATGAACTCCAAGACTTGTCTCCACAAGTATAGAACTGCTAAAAATTTCTTTGCTTAGTAACACTGAGCTTGGACTTTTCTTGTATTGAGCTGTAATTGCACGAGACCACTCAACATTAATGATGGGAGCAGATGGATGATCACGGATGGAATGTTTACGAGTAGAAGTGTGAAAGAGGAATAGCGAGAGAGGTGAAGCTTCTACAGCTCCTGTCTGTACTGTCATCTGCAATTAAAAACTTTAATTTGTGCTCATTCGTTCTGCACTGCTCATTTGCATCTTCTCCAGTCTTTTAATGTCAGGCAGTGAACTTTACCAAACTGAGGGGCTTCACGGGCTTAGCCATCAAATGTGCTGGCTACTTGTTTACCACTAGTTTTTTCACAGCACGAGAAAAGAAGAGGTGGACAGGAAGGCAGATCAAGATAGAGGCGGACAGGCAAATGTAAACAAGGAGGTGAAATTAACAAGATTTTATCCTATGACTGACAAGCAGTGTGAGTATATACCATAATAAGTAAATGTGAGGTATTTATAGCAAAACTATGGTGAGATTTTGTTATTTCTGGGTGTTGTGTGCCTTTAAATAGGGTCAGGTTTCTTAAAGGGGGTGAATATTTAATTCTGCATTGCTTTGAGCAAATGTTGAGGGTTACGAAAGATCCTATTATATCCGCACTCACAAATATGGTCTTTTAATAGTGCACTCATGGATGACACATTTTCTAATATAAATTTTATGTATAATTATTTTAAAGGTGTGCTTAAAACACATCCCTGTGCTTGTCTGTTCATTTAACATTTATAAAGGCCAGTTATATACAATTCTTTGCTTATGTAGTCTGGATATTTGACTAACATAATTGAATGTTCTTAATATTTTCCTTATCGTGCATAATCCTGCAGTATCAATAATATAGCAACCCTAGCAGTTAACAGATTAAATTTGATGAATGAAAATTAAATGAGTAATTCATGAGTAAACATTTTTTATATTGGCTATTCTATTTTAAAAATCAATAAATGTCCTGAGCCCTCTCACTAGGCTCTGCTGTGATGAGCTGCTTTTAGCAAACGGAATTTACATAAATGCATGTGATTGGCTAATGAGAGAGAATGTGCTACAAAATGTTTCTGTAAGTTGCTGAGCTATGGTCAATTGTTCTATATATTCATATATAGAATCGCTTTAACGTATCTTAAACATGACATCATATTAGATAGATAGATAGATAGATAGATAGATAGATAGATAGATAGATAGATAGATAGATAGATAGATAGATAGATAGATAGATAGATAGATAGATAGATAGATAGATAGATGGAAGGAGGTTAAACAGTTTGTGACTGGGATGTGAAGAGTCCTTGATAATGTTGTGAGCTCTGCGCAGACATCTGCTGTGGTGAAGGTGCTCAATGGCAGGTAGTTGGGTGCCAGTGATGCGTTGGGCGGTTTTGACCACCCTTTGCAGGGCTTTTCGTTCACTCACAGTAGAGCCTCCATACCATACGGTGATGGAGTTGGTCAGGATGCTCTCAATGATGCAGCGGTAGAAGCTCGTTAAAATCCCAGGGGACAGATGAGACTTCTTGAGACTTCTCAAGAAGTACAGGCGCTGTTGTGCTTTTTTTACCAGAGCTGAAGTGTTCTGCTGCCATGTCAAATCCTCGGAGATGTGAACTCCCAGGAACTTAAAGCTGGAGACTCGTTCTACCTCAGTTCCATTGATGCTGACAGGTAGATGTCTCCTGCTGTTGGATTTCCGAAAGTCCACAATGAGCTCTTTGGTCTTTGTGGCGTTGAGAGCCAGGTTGTTGTTGGCACACCACGCTGCTAGATTGCGGATCTCTTCCCTGTAGGCCAATTCGTTGTTGTTGTCGATCTGGCCGACCACGGTGGTGTCATCTGCATACTTGATGAAGATGTTGGAGTTATACAGAGGAGCACAATCGTGGGTGAACATGGAGTAGAGCAGTGGGCTCAGAACACAGCCCTGCGGAATGCCAGTGTTCAGAATGAGGGTTGAGGATACCGGGTTACCCAACCTGACAGATTGAGGTCTGTTGGTGAGAAAGTCCAGAATCCATCTG
Source organism: Silurus aristotelis (assembly GCF_946808225.1). Classification (NCBI taxonomy): domain Eukaryota; kingdom Metazoa; phylum Chordata; class Actinopteri; order Siluriformes; family Siluridae; genus Silurus; species Silurus aristotelis. The sequence continues at coordinate 11,794,640 of NC_139597.1, read as the reverse complement.
CAAGTGGAGGTGCAGATACCCAGTTCACTGAGCTTAGTGATCAGTACAGTGGGGAGGACTGTATTGAACGCAGAGCTAAAGTCAATGAACAGCATTCTAATGTACGTGTTGCTTTTATCCAGGTGGGTGAGGGCTGAATGAAGAGCTGTGGAAACTGCATCCTCTGTTGACCTGTTCGGGCGATAGGCAAACTGGTGTGGGTCCAGTGTAGGTGGTAGGCCCGCAGTGAGGTGATTCAGGATCAGTTTCTCAAAGCACTTCATAGCAATGGGGGTGAGTGCAACTGGTCGAAAGTCATTCGGGCATTCAGCAGCTGAGTGCTTAGGCACTGGTATAATGGTAGTGGTCTTCAGGCATGTAGGTACTGTGGCTTGGGCCGATGACAAGTTGAAAATGTCATTAAAAACCTGTGCCAGTTGTCCAGCGCATTCACTGAGAACACGTCCCGGTATGCCATCCGTGCCAGCTGCCTTTCGTGCATCCACTCTGCTAAACACTGAATAGACGTCCGTTGTCGTGAGTGAAAGTGGGCTGTAAGCAGAAGAGTCCGTTGTTGTTGTGAAATGTCCTGTGCATTGGTCAAAACGAGCAAAAAAGTGATTGAGCTCGTCCGGTTGGAAGGCACTGCTGGTTGGTTGAGCTGTGCGTTTGTAGTCTGTGATGGACTGGATGTCTTTCCACATGCGTCTGGGGTCAGTGCTCTTCTATGTGGAGTTTGTATGTGAGTTTTGCTTTCCTGATGCCTCTTTTCAGGTTGGCCCTGGCTCTGTTGTAGTCCTCTGCCCTGCCAGATTTAAAGGCAGCATCTCTTGCTTTCAACAGGAGACGGACTTCAGAGTTCATCCATGGTTTCTGATTAGGAAAGCAATTAGTATTGCTGTTAAAATCTCTCACATCTAGTACTGTATTTTGAATATATTTGAATAGCTTTTAGAGAGAGCACCTTGACTTTGTCAGGCTGTGGTTCAGACACACTCTTCAAAACAAAATATGAATATTTTCTTACATAATGCTAGCACTCCACTAGTGTTGTGTAACTAGAACTAAGGTAAACGCATTAGATTCAAATGGAGGAAGGATATTTTTTAAATGTATGATTTTCCTCACATTAGTGTAATCTAGGTTATACATTATTATTAACCATAAACTTAGAAACAATTATTCAATTAAAAAATTCAATTTAGCTTTTTTTAGTTTTACTTTTCCCACTTAAATAATTTCATATTTCCCTTTGATACCCTGTTGGTCTCTTTGTGCACAGTTCCCCTTAGGGCCCTTTAGCAAGGCCCTTAACCCTCTGTGTTTAAGCGGTGCTGTAACATGGCTGACCCTGCACTCTGACTCCAGCTTCTTAACATCATTTGGATATGTGAAGAAAGAATTTCACTTTGCTGTAAAGTGTATGTAACAAATATGAAGCTTCTTTCTTTATTTTCTCAAAACACAGGGTGCGTCTGAGTCCCCAAAGTCAATGACAATGACTCATAGTCTACAAAAGGGCCTTATCTGAAACCATTGAATTGATAAGGATTATAGAGTATTTGTGTTAAAAGAGCTCCTGAGTGGTGCTCAGTTTCAGGAGTTTGTTATTTGAATCTCGAGTGCAACAACTATTTCCATCAAACTCGTAGTCACAACCCTGCAGAACTAGAGGTCAGAGAAAGCTTGTAAATGCTGACATATCTAAGATCATGTACAGAGAATAAGGCAATTAACATGTTCGTTCATTATTCTGGGGCTGGGGTATGTATGAGTAACTGAAGTAGAATGAACGAGTGTGTAGGTGTGTATGTATAGTTTGTCCGGATATCTGTTCCTTGGCTCAGATCCATCCTAGATTCCCTTGTTTCTTTTGCTTGGGATAAATTGGAAACAGCTGCCAGCTAGGGAACATTACTGCCTGATCCATGCCAAGTTTTAATCGACAGGTTTGAGTAGGACAGGCTCAGGGATACTGCCGTAACAAGTGGAGTCTTTTAAAATAAGCTTAATTACATAACATTGCACCATGTTTTATAATGTAGACGATCTAAAACAAATACGTGGTGGTGTTATATATTATTATATACATAGTTAAGAGAAGAGTGCAATTTAGAAAAGGAGTCCTGAAAATGTTAACTACTGTTGAGAAAAATAATTTTGCTAGACTTTGCTGGAACTCATCTCTATTGTGGAGAGAGAGAGAGAGAGAGAGAGAGAGAGAGAGAGAGAGAGAGAGAGAGAGAGAGAGAGAGAGAGAGAGAGAGAGAGAGAGAGAGAGAGAGAGAGAGAGAGAGAGAGAGAGAGAGAGAGAGAGAGAGAGAGAGAGAGAGAGAGGTGGAAGCTATTTTCAGCTAAATTACCATTCATTATACAGCCCAGGTGTAACTCGATGCTAGATAAGAATAAACACTCATTAAAATGATTTTGTTTGTGATTTGCTTCTCTATGGAGAACAAAGGCAGAACAGCTGAACTTCTTCTCCTCTAGTAGGGGTCATCAAGCTGGTGGAATGGTAGTCGAGATACAGACCCAGCAAAGCATTTCATTCGAGGCGAAAGAAGCACTGGTAGAAATGTCAAAGCAAAGACGATCAACAACAACACAAAAAATCATCTATATGTTTCAGAAATTCTATTATTCATAAACCTGCTTGGCCTCTGTAGAAGATTTCCTTGTTCGGTTTATACAGTGATCTGCATTTATGCCGAGTAATCAACTGAAGTATCAAAGCAGAGGCTAGCAATTGAGGGAGATACATTAGATTGAACAGATTTTTGTCCATTCTTTTTATTTATTTTATTTACCTGCTCTGGTCTGATGAGTCATCTGGCATTGAGAATTGTTAAAAAAAAATAAAAATAAACAGCTATGACAAAACAGAATAGGCAAAGAGGTAAGTGTTTATTTCTCCATCCATCAAACTAATGGTTGAACATTAAAATGTCACTATTCAGCCATTCAGTAGTCGCTTATCTGGATGTTTGGAATCAAAGAAATTTACCTACCTGGACTTTCACAATGTCAGAGAACTTCCACATACAGCTTAGTGTGTGGAACAATTCAGATAAAGTGTAGCATGAGCTGGAGACAGAAAAGCGTTTATGAATATAGTATTAGATTTGAGAATTGGAATGATAAAGAGTGTGTGTGAGACAGAGAGAGAGAGAGATAGAGAGAAAGAGAGAGAACGAGCGCATTACCCTCTATTAGCATGAGGTCCATTTAACTTATTCAAGTCATTTTCAAATCAGAGCACTTCAGGAGAGCCTGTTCTCCTCTATGCCGCTCCTGAGAGGAGATGATGGTGAGAGGTTCTGATTTTCACACAGTGTTATCTTTGGAAATGGTAATTTTATCACATTTGACAGCCTGGCAGTAAAACGCATGACTGAAAGAGCTCATGCACATAGAAAAGAACACTGCCACAGAATGAGGTTTTGGCATTGTTTAGATGCATTCCAATCATTTTTAGAAAATCAATAGCATTATAATTATCTTTGCAAGCATACATGTGTGGGTTTATTGATGAAAGGCAAATCAGCATAAAATGGCAAATAAAAATGAAATTCCTAGAATAATACTACAATATATTATATGTTTAAATAGGATTAACAGAACTATAGCCAAATGCAGTATTATTTATAATTGAATATCATATAGGAAGCAACATGTCACACATGATACTCTATCACACTTTAGTGAGTATGAACCTTTTATTTATTATTGATTGTTGTTTTTTTTTTTATAATTATATTTATATAATAAATGAAGGTCCCCTGGTGGTCTAGTGGTTAAGATGCAGCGCTCCCACCGCTGCGACCCGGGTTCGATTCCCGGTCAGGGAACCATCCCCAGCCACTCTTAGTGCCGGTCCCAAGCCCGGATAAATTGGGGAGGGTTGCGTTAGGAAGGGCATCCAGCGTAAAACATGTGCCAAATCAAACGTGCGGAGGATCTGCTGTGGCGACCCCTAACGGGAGAAGCCGAAAAGAAGGTATTTATATAATAAATGATTATTGGATTATCAATAAATTACTAATTATATTATTTGCATACGTTTTCAGAATTTTCCACCGTAAGTATGATCAGTGGAAGGAATACGAATGAAAAATCTTTTGGAAGAGTCAATATTACAGACTTGCTTAGCTTTTCATAGTGATGTTATTTATAACTGTTATTTATTTAATCATTTGTTTAATATTTTATGTGATAAAAGAAAATTTCCATACATGTGCAGGAAGCCCTTCCTGAACATCACATTTAAAAATCGTTTCTGTAATAACCTTCATTCATGTAAAAAGGCTTTTAGGGTTTGGAGCATGGTGGTGAGGATTTCTGCCTTTTTAACCCCAGAGCATTAGTGAGATCAGGCACCAATATCAGGCAGGAAGCCATGGAACGCAATTGGCATTAAAGGTGTTTGTGTGGTTCAGGTCAGTGCTTTGTACAATCCACTGTGATTCTTCCACTCTAAATTCGCCAAACCTGTGACTGGCTTATTATCGATACTAAGTTACTCATATTCAGAACAACTTACATTAATCTCATTTATACAACTAAGCAGTTGAAAGTTTAAGGTCTTGCTAAAGGGGTCTTGCTCTTGCTGTTGTGGTGCTAGGACTTTCACTCACATTCTTCTAATCTGAAGTCAACATCTCAACCACTGAGCTACCAGATTTCGTCCAGGTTCTCAAGGTTCCTCCACCATGTACAATATGTGTGCATGGTGCCCTGCTATTGACTGGTGTTCCATTCATTTGCTTCACTTCCAGTGTTTTCTCTACAATGACTAGACCAACCACAACTCTAATCAGGATGTTGCTGTAGCTGGGGGCTTATATTTTATAACAATGCAAGCCTTTGTCAAACTTTTACTGTACAAATCATTACTGTAATATCCTAAAATTACTTTTACACAAATTAAAATATATGTTCTAGGTATCCCCTCAGATTATCATGCGTGGACATGTGTTTTTGTAAACCTCTGTTTTTTAGTTGTTGTTGCTTTTTTTGTCTTTAATTAATCATGGAACACATGACTGGAGCCTGTAACGTTTACAGACAGAAAGGGATAATAATTATAGTGATCAGCTATTTTTTTCAAGCACGCCACTTTCGATTGAAGCATGCACTTTGGTGTTCTCTGGTCTTTTTCTTTGGTGTGGGACTAAACAATCTGTTCTCTTTGCCTCATCTAACATTTACCAGACTATTGTGATGAATAATAGGGGATGGTCGACGAAAATCACGATGTGTTCATGCAACTGGTTCGTTGGTGTGTGTTAAAAATGAGTTTATACTTTTTTTTTTTTTTTTTAAGAAAAAGTCCTTGCGGAAATGGAGGCATCCGGTGGAGATCGGAGTGCAGAAGATTGTTGCCCATTCAGTGCTGAGGTGCATGCTGGGGCCTGGGTAATTGATCCCACTGGGTCTGCTTGGCACCTTAGGACACATCCCAAACCTTGGGTTGAACAGAACGGCCGTTGAGACGACAGCTGCTTTTCCATGCAAATGCTCTATCGGCCGCTGCAGACCATTAGCTTGCTCTGCCAGCTCTTATGCGCCAAGTCAGCAGTCCAAGCCCACTGCCTCCATTTTGAGTCTCACTGGAAAATGAGGAATACACTGGAGAGTTAATTTCAGGCAAGGCTTCCTCCGAGTTATATTTAGGACATTTTAGGTCATGCTTAATAAAGTCGAACGGATATGATTATCAAGGCAGTATAACTTTGAGAAAGACTTTTTGAAACCTAAGAACGCTTGTTGAGTGACTCCAAATGGATTGGCAAAAACGTTGTTTCACACTTTTCCGTTTATTCCTGACCACCTGGCAGTGTTAGCTTGAAAAAGCAGCGTACATGATTGCTCAGCCAGCTTCTCGTTTCTCATTCTTTGCCACCAAGTGAGCTTCATCCAAGACAAACAATAACAGGAAGCAGAGCTGATAGAGATGCCTTTTATTTTTCCATTTTTGGATCTGCCACAACAACACTAAGTCAGGTGAGAACTGCCATAACAACAACTCTCTCAGGTAAACAACAGCTTTGCTTCAGATTTAGTCAGAAGAGCTCCCAAGCTCCAGAGAGAGTCATCATTGATGAATGTCATGTGAGAAACTATGATGCAGTGGAATCTCGCTGTTCATTTCTCACAAAACATGGCAAACCACACAGGCTTGTATAGTATAGCAAGGAACAGACCTTCTCAGCTTTAAAGCTCTAATTAAGACAAATGCACCAAGACAAAACTGATCTATTTAAGAATGTGAGGTGGTACCATAATGGATTGTGTGATGATAAAAGATGTCCTATTTGTCCTTAGAGCTATAGCCCCAGGTGTATACTTCAGGAGAAGGTAGAAGAAAATAGATCCATGTGAACTGCGTTTAGGGCAGCCCATTGATTTTGGAAACATTAATGCGCTGTTTGCTCATATGTCCTTTCTTCGTATGTCCTCAAAGTCCTAAAAGGTCAAGCATGAAAGGTAGGGCAATATAATGTGAATCATTACATCATTATTGCTGACAATGCTGTCAGCACTATACATTCTTGATATACACTATGCTATATTGTCACTAACTGGCCTAGTAACACATGAGCTGGAAATAAAACAGTCTGTCCTACATTTTAGATGTTAGGAAACATAAAGCAATGCAATATTCTAGTAATGCTCTCACAACACTTTCTACAATGCAGGCTGGGTTATGAGGAACAACTGCAAAATAAATTAGTAGTGAAAATTTGTTATTCAATAATATTAATATTAGTTCTAAAATTATGATTCCTGTTTACATACACTGACCAGGCTAAACATTATGACCTCATAACATTATGACCGGTGAAGTGAATAGCACTGATTATCTCTTAATCATGGCACCTGTTAGTGGGACGGATATATTAGCAAGTGAACATTTTGTCCTCAAAGTTGAAGCAGGAAAAATGGGCAAGTGTTTGACAAGGGCCAAAATGTGATGGCTAGACAACTGGGTCAGAGCATCTCCAAAACTGTGGGTTGTTCCTGGTCTGCAGTGGTCAGTATCTATCAAAAGTGGTCCAAGGAAGGAACAGTGGTGAACCGATGACAGGGTAATAGGCTAAGGCTCATTGTTGCACGTAGGGAGTAAAAGCTGGCCCGTGTGTTAGGATCTAACATACGAGCTCCAGTAGCCTTAATTGTTGAAGACGTTGACGGGGTCAGGACCATTTGGGACCCAAAACAATATTAGGCAGGTGATCATAATGTTATGCCTGTTCGTTGTACATATCTTTCTATAAAGACTGAATCCCAGCTAAAAACCCTTCTCTTAAATTGTTTCTTTTATTTCCATAAACTGTGCTAGAAATGCAGCATCATGACTGACTTTTGCTCATGCCACAACTTTCTAGATTTAAAATGTGAAGAAAACAAGTAGGTTGCAATGCACAAGTGTATATAGGCACTCATCATAAAGGTCTTTCTTTATTTAGCCCATTCAATTTCCAGCCCCTGTTGGTGAATTGATTGGTGAAGACATTGATTCTTTCCTCTTGTAATTACATATATGCAAGCTACCTATCTTATTTGCTAAATAATTTATAATACTTCTCCTAGAGAACTATATACTGGATTTTGGACTGCACCCTGGACCTCCTCGCCTGACATCGGCACCCATTCCTAATGAACTGTGCTGTCCTAAGGACATGCTCCAAAACCTAGTGGAACATTAAAGGAGCGTGGATGTTCTTTTAACAGTAAATTGAGAACCAAATCTGGAATTGGATGTTCAAAAAGCACATTTGGGCCTGATGGTTATGAGTTTGTGTTTAAAAATGAATAGATTTCTGTACATATCAAATCTTTTGTAGAAAGATCAGAAGCATCTCAATTTGTAAGGCAGTAATCATACCTACTTTGAAGAACTCGAATTAGAAGATCTGTTTGATTTTTACCGTATAAAAGGATGAAACACCCATTTCATCTGCTCCATCATATTCTTTAGATGGATTGCTCCTTTTTTTTCTGAGTCCCGATAGAGACAGTGTGGGTTAGGGTTAGACCTATTCTAGCAAAATTCTTGAAGCATACTGTACTTTTAAAGCATCCATGATTTTGTGATTAAACACACACACACACACACACACACACACACACACACACACACACACACACACACACACACACATGCATACACAAAAGACAGAATTAAGCATGAAACTGAGTAAATACTTCTCTACTCTAGATTTAATTGTCAGAGATATTGAAAAAAAAATGTATTATTAAGGAATTTTAGTTGGAATTTTAACAGAGCTGAAGAGATTTAAAATGTAGACATGGCACATGTGAGCAATAAAATAACCTGCAAGGAATGTGCTTACCTTAGTTAAACTAGCACCAGCAAACTAGTTGCATAAGTGTATTTGCGATTTAATCAGCAATTTATTTTCGATGCATACTGAGAATTAGAGCTGTGTATCGGCAATATGTTGCGATACATTGCGATACTGAAAGCAAGGCAATATATTGAGATATTTCTTACTTTAGGAATAGGATATCATTTTAGGAAAGCTAGCATTAAGAACCATATACAAAAAATATATTTTACCAGAACACAGTGTGATCTGCAGTTACATCCAAAATGGCATCAAGTGTTTTGCAATACATAAACACGATTAGTATCATTGTACCTAACATGGTCATTTTTTATTATTATTTTTTAAACATATGCACAGTCATTGAAGACACCTAATATGAAGTGGGATTGATGATGATAATTGTATTATATTATTTATCACAATCACTAATAGGCAATTAGTGGAAGCATGATCCGAGCTCGAACTAGTGTTTTTTCATCTAAAAGCTACAATCCTAGAAAGGCAAAAAAAAATAAAGAGCAAGAAGGATTATTTCTTCTATAAAGGTATAAAATACATTCAGGCAAGGCATTTCCTGCCCTCTCGCAAGTGCGGTCTGCTCTAACTTTTTGTGTATAGAGCACTGTTCTTTAAGCCAAATTAAGCTCATCTGGTAGAACTGCAACAACGAACAGCACATGTTGTTCCTGAGCTTTTTAATGCCATTTAAACATTTTTCTCTCAGCACAAGTCAATCAGCGCTGCTATTACTTCCGGTGGAAGTTATACCCATAATCGTTTATACAGCAGCACCCCCAGGAAACAGGTGGATATTAGCGCTAACATAAGTGGGGTGCCCTTATTCTAGTACTTCCTGTCACTGAATAAATTCAGAGATAAGAAGACTGCTATCTACCTAGCAGTTGGAATATAAACTCAAAACGAAAGAACGTTCATGAATCTTGTATGGCTCTTTTTTACTATATTAATATAGGTACAGTATCGCCATACAAAATATAGCGATACTGACAATCAATATTTTTTACACCCCTACTGATAATATGGTGTGTAGCTGTTTTTGATGTTTTTTGCATAAGCATTGGAATCTTTATTAAAGTAGTGCTATCTATATGCTAAATATATAATATAACTTTAATAATTATAATATGTAATACAATATACACATGTTGGGATTAAATATCATTAAAGCTACTGTTATCCATTCCAGCTGCTGGACTTTGCTTAGCTCTGCAAGTGCTAGGGCTCATTGTTACCCTGATGCTGAAGATATTCCACAACAGTAAATGGTTAGAGTGGTTAGACAGAGTTCACCTCTCTGACATTTGAGGATGTGAACTCATGCGAGTTCATTCAGGCAAAATGTCAGCTCGAGGCCGTATGCTTCACTGGGCTTGTTTACTGTATGGACACCCAGGTGAAAGCCTCCATATGTGCTATGAATATCAGTTTCTTCGGGGGGGTTTCTCCTTCTCTTGGCTTTACTCGCAAATGTTTATTTGGCTTATCGCACACTTCATTTTTGAATCTGCTGCCAGAGTGTCCCACACGCACCGTGCAAAATTTAGCAGCTCTCTGTTTCTGTGGGATGTTTTCTTGGCTTGTGGGAGTATGCGTTTCAGAAAAGATCAATAGTTATTGATCCTACTGCTGAAACGGCCCCAGCAGTGGGACCATCAGTGGCATTTAGGATAAACTGAATTTCTGTCTTGTCATGATATTGTGCTTTCAGGAAACCACTTATTCTTTAGTCTGTATTGTGTCTCAAAGCTGTTAAAGCATCCTCAATGTCTGTGTTTAAGAAGAGAAAAGGACAAAGAACTTCTCTACCTGATTATTAAAAAGAACAGTCAATATATATATTATGCTTTACATTCATAACTGCTTATACATATTGCTCCATGTGCATTTACTGTATTCCTTGGTGAACTGAAAACCATTTCATAGCCATATGTGCAGCAGCTGAACTGAAACGTATTTTATATTCATACATTAATTTTTTCATTAACCTGAAAGTAAAAGTTGGTTTAGTGCTCCTTTCAAACAACTTCTGAAAGCCTTCAGAAGTTGGGAAAGATGATTGTGAGGCAGCCCCTTTATAAAACAAAGATGTTCAAAGCCACCACTCTCATTCACAGGATAGTGACAGTAGACAGTAATTACTTTTAATGGAGGAATATGGGTTCCCATGAAAATCAGCATTGCTGCATTGACAAGATGAATGCGTTTGAGAAAGTTGTCCAAGGCTCACTGTTGGGCCATATCATACTGTATATATAAGTTTGGAAAAATTACTAGGTGATAGCTAGTGGTGGTAGAATTTTACTGGAAGTGTAGCAAGGAAAAGAAACATCTATTATTCTAATTTAGGCTTCAACATATAGATCATTGATTCAAGTTATGTCTGTCATGCTGAAGCATTTTCAATGAATAGAGCTGTTGATCTTTAAGAAGTAAGAGAATCAAGTGATATTTACTGCCAATGAGGACACTTCCTCATGCTGAAAACAGAACTCATTTCTGTCAAAGAGTGCCCCTTAACAAGCACCCCACTCATCTCACCCCTTAGCTGCTGGCGCAGAACACCAGCATTGTCGTCAAACAAAGACAAACAAATGAAAACAAACTAGCGGCTTTCCAGCTGCTCTGCTCTGCTCTGCTCTGCTCCACTGTTTACTCACAAACACAATTCTGCTGTCTGCTGTCAGAAAGAGAGAAAGAGGGAAAAAATATAAATAGAAAAATCATTTCCTATGTGTCATACCAGTCATTGCCCTGCTGTTTTTTTAAACCCCTCCATGACAAAACCAACCCATGCCCAAATACACCATCACCTTGCCATATTCTTTCACTGACACCATTTAGAAAGTCCTCAGTCCCAGAACCACGTGTGCCTGTTTATATACTCCCACAGACTGAGACATAGGCATAGTGAATGTGTTCCTTAAGACTTTCTGTACCTTCTCACTGCTTTCGGAAGGTGACCACCTAATGTTTTTGTTCAGTAAGCTTTAATACCAGCAGTAAGTGTGCCATGTGTGCCAGCAGTCCATGTGTCACACTCCATTAGGTATGGCATGACATGTTCTTGCTGAGCGAGCAAAGATACTTTTGTTATCTTGATTCTTATAAACTGGAATTTTGGTAAACTGTAACATCACCAACCTTTCAGCAGACTTCCCTGTCTTCACAGGATTAGCCCACTACAACCCACAACCCACAAACCACTGCTTGCAGGAGGCAGTTCAGAAGCCTCTAGGCAAATTCAAGGAGCTTATTTCAGTTTTTTTCTTAGAACCACCAGTGATGCAATTCTATTCAAGTTAACTTGCTCCAGGACTGTCAGGTGGTATAACTGGCTCTTGAGTGGTAAACTGTGGGCCACTGACTGAGCTTCCCTAGTTATCAAAGCCTGAATGAGAAAGCCCACTCGGTTCTGTGCAAGACACATGCCCAAGGCCTTCAGGTCAAACACTGTTAGATATATTTTAGTATCCAGTCCTGTCATCCTTCCCAGAATAAGGGTTTATTTTGTGAAAACACAGGAGAAGCCGAACGGGTTATAAAACTATCCAAAAGGGCTCAATCTACACCTCTGATTGTCCAATTCTAGTGTTTGTTTCTTGTTGCTGTTGCTCCAGGCCAAAAAAAAGGGCCTGAAATTGCTTTTCCTGTAGACTAGAGTGAAAAGGCAGTTTGGACAAGAGTATGCTTCCCCATGTCCATTTTACTTTGTTCTACAAACACATCCAGATTTCAGCACAAAGGTAACAAAGAGAATACTCTTGTAGGAGACCATAACAAACACAGCAGACATTTTATTTTTCTGTCTCATTTTTAATCATTACACCCTATAAAACAAATTCATTCTAACAAAGCATTCATTTTAGGTGTGCTGTGGTCCTAATCTGCTCCAGATGCAAACCAGCTTAAAACCACACACCCATCTGCTCTTGGCTCAATTTTTGTTAACAGAAACTAACGTTACACACAATTCCACCTATTATTACTTGATGTTTACTGACCCACTCCGTTATTTAATGGGTGGCCTAGAAATAGCGTCTGTTTTGTAAATCTGTGAATGTTCAAGCCTTTCGGAAGTTTATTTCGGATTGCGCAAGGATAAGGAGACTTAAGCAAACTTTCTTTCGGCTTCTCCCGTTAGGGGTCGCCACAGCGGATCCTCCGCACGTTTGATTTGGCACATGTTTTACGCTGGATGCCCTTCCTAACGCAACCCTCCCCAATTTATCCGGGCTTGGGACCGGCACTAAGAGTGGCTGGGGATGGTTACCTGACCGGGAATCGAACCCGGGTCGCAGCCGTGGGAGCGCTGCATCATAACCACTAGACCACCAGGGGACCCTAGGAGACTTAAGCAAGAGACCTCATTTACCAGCGAACAAAACGGCTGTAATTAAGGAATTTAAAGAAACATTCCTTCACATAAGCCCTCGAAAATCAGCGCGCCCTCCTGTGCTAATGAAAATTCACAGATATGGAAATTACGCTTCTTAAATCACCAAAGGGTAGCAGGACTCGCATGGATAGAATTAATATACACCTGTGTACTGACAGTGCTTTTATGGTCGATTTAATTACCTAAAAGTTACAGTGGTGCATTAAATACGTGCCCTTGTCTTTAGCTCCAGTCCTCTGCAATCATTCAATTACTTTTCTCCCTGAGCATGTGTCATTTGCCTATTAAATTGGGGATCGTTCTAAATCTTGATTGCTCCATTCCTGCTGCTTTATAGTTAGTCATGCTCATTTCTAAGCCAACACCTGCCTTTCTGATGCCAGCGAGTTCTCCCTATGCACTTGTCAAGAGTTCATTGTTATTAAAGACATGTGCCATCTTGCAAGAATTCAGTGGCCTTATCTCATTGGCGGAGGAGCATGCACTATCCAGATGGCATAGAGATTCCTCATTATTCCCCTTGGTAGCAAAATCACTTGACAGTTCAATAAAGTATCAAGCGACAGTTAAATTGACGTAAGGCATGAGCTTCATTTGACCTCTGCCATCTAATAAAACACTGATCTGTTTATAAGGCAGTTGCACCTGAAAATCTTTTGTTGGGTTGTAAAAAGGTTAGGGTGCTTTGTTTAAATTAGCCCGAAAATATTAATCTATGAAACAATGTAAAGTTTCAGAGACTACTTCGGGGGTGTTAAACTACACTATATTGCAGAAAGTTTGACACCTGTTCATAAGTGTGGTATGTGCTTTTTGAGCATCGCATTCCACATTTAGTTGCAAGTTGCTTTCATAATTCTGTCCACTCTTCTTGGAAGATGTTCCACTACATTTTGGAGTGTGCTTGTGGACATTTGTGTTCATCAGACACAAGGGTGTTAGTAAAGTCATGTAATGGGTGAGGAGGCCTGGGGTGCAGTCAGTGTTTCAATTTATCCCAAAGGCCACTTAAGATCTTCCTCTCCAAACCATGTAAAGCATATCTTCATGGAGCTTGCTTTGTGCCCCTGTGCACAAAGCATATCTTTAGAGAGCTTGCTATGTGCACAGGGGCATTGCTAACAGGTTTGGGTTTCCAAAGTTTAAGTAAGCGGAAGATTTTTATTATACCGCATCCAAAGACATCCTTTACAATTGTGTGCCTCCGGCTTTGTGGTACCACATACGGCAGGAAAGGTCAGATTGTCCCAATACTTTTGTCCATATAATGTATATAAAAAAAACATTTTTAATTAAAAAGATTTAGGAAACACTGCCTAGAAATGCTCACCTTTCTAATTAGAATATATTGAGATATGTGTGTATGGTATAATACTGTAATGAGCATGGTTCCCAGCCGGCTACACCACTCAACTAGAACAATTCACAGGAGCGAAAGTGGGCGGAATCAGTGTTGTTCAACTTCACAAGTATAAATCTATTTAAAAATTCTGTTTCAAGGGCAAGCATTTGTGTACTATGCTGCTCAGACCTGATGAGACTGATGTAGAAAAACTGATTTATTTTCTTCAGCCCTTTATCGAGGTTTAAAATGCCAATATTTCAGTAGTTTAATTAGGTCAGTTTACATCTAAAGCATTATATAAAGGGAGATTTTGGAATTGCATTCAGACTTTGGTAAGTCATCAAATATATATATACACATTGTACAGTAAAATGTGGCTTTCAGGAGGTCATAGAAACAGAAATATTAGTTCTGGTTATACTTATATTAGTTACACAGACTGTTAAGGTCACATATTTGCTGCAAGGTGGCAACACTAGCCATTGTGCCACCATGTTGCTGCTATATTGTTTATATAGCTGATACAGTTTATATAAATGAACACAACTTGAAACTCCAGCAACCTCCAGCACAGTGTTTTTTTTTACATGTATACAAACACTGACAAAAGTCAGAGCCAGAAGTAATTTTCCTTTTGAAAAGCATCTAATCTATATTTAACTACATATATTTAACCGATTCCCAGGAACATTTATTGCCATGTACATAGACCTGAAAATTCATTAGTCTAAATTTGTTTTCTATGTGTTTTGTATGTCTACAGGTCTCCTAACACTGGCCGAAGTTCTAATGGTGTGAAGAGCTTCTTGTGGACTCTATGGAAGCCCAACAAGCTCTTTGCTCCCACCCGCCTGCTGTAGATAATTTGCTGTCTGTCATTGGCTCAACATCCGCCTCCAACTGCCTGTCTGTAGCTCCGCTTTGTAAATGGGCAGCACCCCCTAGTGCCACGGAGGACATACGTCCACATAGCACCTCACACAGAGCACCCGAGAGCCCGCAGGACTACTGCTTGTGAGGGGCCTTGCATTCTTTAAGGCCCACTGGATGTCTGCACCCTTTTCGAGGCCAGACTTGAGGTTCTGACCTGCGCGCTCTGTGAATAGGCCTTTTGCTGGAGTCCACCTTTGGCACTCAAACAACTTTTACTGACCAAAGAGGAAAAGTGACAAACAAACAGCTCAACAAACATTACCTTAACAAACGGAGTTCAGAAAGGAGGGACTGAATGAGGAGAAATTAATACATCAAGCCCACACACCAATGTCCATCACTTTAAAGCACTGGCATTGAAGACTCGAGATGTGCAAATGAACTATTCCTAATGAACTCAATTCCAGTAGTACCTTTAATACTTTGCATACATTTTTTTTTTTTCTTGAACTGAACACACTGTATTTTGAAACTGGAAATATAGGCACTGTATACATACATTATGTGTATAAAGAAAATGAGATTTGCATTTTTTCAGTAGCAAACTTTGGGACAATTTGCAATAAGCATGGTTGGTCACAGCTACAGAGTACAAGCATTGATCTTCATTGGACAAAAAAAGTGAATATATGGAACAAACAAACATCATTTCAAATTGCCAGAAGAGGAGCCAGAAGTAATTAAATGTATTTTGAAAGGCCTACCGTTATATATTTAACAGTTTTCTATGTTGTATCTTTGTAGAGAACCTTATTTAACATGAATAATGTGGTGGGAATGGCAGTGATAGAATGTGGATAATACGCTGTGTTTCATGCCGGCCTGCAGCAGCCTGCTCTTTCTCCTGCAGCAGTAGCAGCTCTCCTTTTACACCCATTTCACACACATGACCACTTCTTCTATACTAAACTGATGAATGGAAAAAAGGACAGCGCACAGAGGGGGGAAAAAATAAATGATCGATCACAGAGAACTGAACTTTATATCCCACTTTAGTATGCGGGGCCATGAAAATCGCTATTTGCTATCGTATTGTAAAGGTGTAGAAAAAAAAAAAAAACCTGAGTCATTTCTCAATGGATTTTATCTAATTTATTTTTGTGCTTGTGTTTGTTTGCACAGTGCCACCATCAGAGTGCTGACACATACAGAGAGAGTTAAGAGAGTCTTAGAATCATTTACATGAAAATACTTTTTTATTCTGAAATATTTTAAGAATAAATTAAATATGTGAAAGAAGAAACGGGTTGCTAAAACAGAATTTTAATATGCAAAGGTTATTTCTTAAGCTGCTGAGCTTTGTTTATTGTCCTGAAAGAAAAATTCTGTCTTTGCACCAGTGTAATGTCCACATCTGGATAAGGAAATGCTAATGTGTGTGATATTAGCATAATTTTTCTGAACACAGAGATGCTTAAAATCATTCACTTACAGATTTTAGAAACCCTGTGGGATCAAATACACAATGCTTTAAATACCAAACAGATAAAGAGGAACTCCAATGAGTAAACATTTTACAAATAATAACACAAAGATGTTTTTTTTTTTTCTCCAAAAGAGTGATGCATAATTTAAAAATGGGAACATAAACTATGCTATAAATGGCATACATTTTCTTATGTCATGTGACAGGTTTAATATATGCAACAACACACATTTGCATGGATTTAAGTAACTAAAGATAGAATATGAAAACTGTGAAATCTGTTCTGGCAGCTCCAGTGTGTCTGTACACGCTGTGGCACAAACACATGAATACATACATAACCACAGCTCAGTATATTTGTACTGATATAAGTTTTCACCGCTTATTTATCACCAGCAGCTACAGAAACGACATGATGTAGTACATGATGTTATGTTATGCAACTCTGGGGGTCACTTCACACAATCACTCGAGGAAATGAACCTGCGGCATACACACATAGTATTCTGCTGTAAATCTCTGACCACAATTAATGCCTCCAGCCTGAGTGGACCCCAGAGCACATAAACATAAATAACATGCACACTTACATACATATCTGAAAAATATGACATTTGACATTGTGGGGACTTCAGATGCATCTCAACTCGAACAAAACTCTTTTTTTTTTGTTCACAGAAACTGCAGCATTTATTTTATGTAAAGAGCTCAAAGCTTTCCTCTAAATACTGAGATTTAGGCTGAGTTTAGATGTGGGCATACTATACATTTTCTGCATTAATGTTCAAGGTCCTCACTAGTAAGATAGCAAAACGTGTGTGTGTGTGTGTGTGTGTGTGTGTGTGTGTGTGTGTGTGTGTAAGAGAGAAAGCGATTTCAGGGGGAGATGATGAAATACACTAAATAAAATCACCCCAGTGATTTATAGACTTAAACTAATAAGTGTGATGTGCTCACGTTATTTGAATGGCAGCAAGACTGTAGCAGGCGCAATAGTGCTGTTCAGAATTTCATTTAATTATTTGAGGCCCAATCTACTGTCAACCAATTCTGCAAATTATTAATAGAAATATGCTTAGGAATTAAAATACTTTTATGACAGCTTCCACTGAGAAATAATGATGACAGACTAGTCATGTGAGCCAGTGTCATTTTGTCTTATAAAACCAGAAAAGCTGTTGTTTTCCCCCTCCTGCATAAACCTCTGTAAGTACTGCACACGCTGGCACCTGAAAATACTAATTGCTCAGAGTGTAGCTAGAAGGCTAGTAGATAATTTAAACTAAAATAGGACAAATACAGAATTACATTTTGTTAATCTTGCCATGATCACCATAGTATCTGGTAGCCAATAAAATGTCATGAAACTAAATTTGGGGTGTTGCAGGGATCATAATGACAACTTCAGTGACCATTTGTCAAACTGCCAGTATGTTCTTTGCCAAACTGGTGAGTTGTGTTAACTAAAACCAAAGAAGAGTTTGTAACTGTCAAAGTATTTCAGCTGGGGTTCAAACTCGCAGCTTCATGTCTTGTGTGTGGGGGTTAATTTGACTTGTCTCCAGCTCTGTCTATGAAGCTTTGCACTATGACTTGACCACCAAATTCTCATTTTCTTGCCAACACCAACTGGAAACTAATGAAGAGTTAATTAAGGAATTTCTAGAGAATGGTGCAAATGGGCTCTTCAGAGGACGGTGATGCTACGCTCATTGTCTAGTGGGCCTGAATATTAAATTATGGACCCTACCAATCTGCCCATTCTCTTCAGGCTGCTGGTTTACTGAAGACTTGAGTTTCTGAAGTTTCATTGTTTTACTTTGATTAACAATACATTGTAGAAAGATATTGTGGTACAGCAGGTTGAACGATGAAGTGGCCCAAAATACAAGCCAAGCCACATACGTGTGCACAAAACAGAAAAACTAAGTAGGTCATATGTTAATGATTTAGTGTGGGTAATATTTTGTGTGCGTGTCTATTTTTCATCCACATTCGCTGTCTCTCAGGGCAGTTCTGTATTTGTGAACACAGCAGCTGTCTTCATTTCCTTCAGTGCTTGACATTTCTAACAGCGCTGAAGGATCTGCTTGGTGTGTTTGACGTGCTCTAGAGAGAGACAGTGATGAAGGGAGGGAGACAGACTAAGCAGATATAGAGGCAGAAGGAGCGAGAAAAATAGAGAGTCAGAGGAATGAGAAGGGGCAAGAAGAACAAAACAGAAGAACAAAATGGGCAAAAAAAAATAGGGTCAGAACAATGAGATGTGTCTAACATTTAAGTACATTAGCACAAACACTGCGGCCCGGGTTCGATCCCCGGTCAGGTAACCGACCCCAGCCATTAGGGTTGCACAAGCCTTAGTGCCGGTCCCAAGCCCGGATAAATGGGGGGGTTGCATTAGGAAGGGCATCCAGCTTAAAAACATGTGCCAAATCAAACATGCGGATGATCCGCTGTGGCGACCCCTAATGGGAGAAGCTCAAAGATAGTTTATTTATTTATTTTATAATGGTATGAATTTGTGAAGAACGCCAAATAAAAATGACGTTTTCATTCCAATCTACACATTTTTGTTAGGATCCAGGTCTGATTTGTGACAGCCATTCCAACACTTTCACTTTGTTACCATTCTTTAATAGATGTGAAGATATAAAGTACCTGTAGGACCATTGTATTGTTTGAAGGCCCAGCGGTGATCAAGTTTGAACTATATGATGATGCCATCTATTTTCTGAACACCCACACTACATGATGCTGCCACCCCAGTCCTTCACAATTGGAATGGTGTTCTGAATTTGCCAAACAGCTAAAAAAAATGTTCAAGTAGGAAAATTTCCTTTTATTTAGAGGCTCAGATGAAACTTTCAGAACACAGTTCATAAATCACTGTGAGTTAATTTATGCCTCTTTCCTGAATGATGAAGTGTCTTTGTTTAAGGATGTATATTTTCTTTTCTTTTTTTCATTTATTGTGCAAATTTCCGTTGTTAAAAATGGCTCCTTAGGAAGAAATAGACTTCTGGAGTTCCACAATATTCTGTTCTTACATCTTGGCTGAGCTCCTTGAATTTTTTCATGCCATCAAAGGTAAGAAGGCACTGGCTTTAAATACAGCCACCGGTGCACTCCCAATGTACTCTTCATTATGACACTATTGATTTATTGAATCTTACAGACTGTTTAAAAAGACAGTCGACTTACAGTATGTAAACCTTTGCCCCACAGAAATCCTGATATACTGTAGTTTCTTACTAATTACTTGGGAACTGCTGACATATAAAATGAGAAAGTGTATATCTATGTCAGCTGATGCACTGCAGTGACTGAGCTGAATTACTGGAAAATTTAGCACAGCCATGTTTAGGGGGCATTTGTCATGATTTTGACATTTTTTAGCTCTCTGCAAGAATGTTTGCCTTTTATGGAGCTTTTGACCAGGTTCACATTCTGTGTCACAATTACTGTCAATGGCAAATCACAACAGTTTTTTTCTGTCTGAGAAGTAATGTATATACTGTAGAATGCTAAACTATTCTCCCCTATGTCAGTACAAACTGTACTGTATATCTGTAAATGAAACTCTAATCCAGATTAACCTTAGGACCCGGGTAGAACTTCCAAGGTCTCGGCTATACACATTTGCTCCAGACATGTCTGATTGCCACTAGTCCATCTGTGTCCAACTTTGCAGGTCTGGCTCACGATTGTGAAGTCTTATTGTTACTGACAAGGTCACGGTGGCATTGACCCATAAAAATGGGTCATTCACTTTCAGCTTGCCAGACTCTAAAAGCAGCTTCAACTTTGACCTTGCCACCTGATGCTAGAAACTCAGTGCTAACTCAATGCCAAGTCCCCTCTATGCTCTTTTATTCTTTAGAAATAAAAACACATAAGGATTAATCTACGTCACCTAAAATAATATAGATTATTATTATTTTATTTTTATTTTTTTATTTTTTGCAAATAATGAAATCTTTTAGTAAGACTTGCAGACAGTCTTTTGCAAATTGAGATGACAATGTTGTTACATTGACTTTAATATACTCCTACAGATGATTGACATTCTGTCAAGAAGCTGGGTCAGGTGTATTAACATGACATTTGTACTGATGGTGAATGATATGAAACACTTGTGAGCCAAAATGAGCCTTTTGTTCTTATTTCGGTGAGCCTGGGGGTGTCATAGGGTCTGTTGTGTGCCAATATTTCCTTGCAAAAGACTCATTGTGAGGCACCTGTTTAAAAAACTTAAAAATGATCCTGTTTGTCAATTATAGTTTACTTTAGTTTAAATCGGTAGATTGCAGGTGTCACAAACTGCAAGCTGAAGCAGATGAAAACAGGCTTGGAACAGGTAATAACCAAACAGTATAAACTAGACTAGGGAGGAACATGGATAGAGACAAAAGCAAGGCTTGGTGAAATCCAGAGCATGAAACAAAGTTAGTATTTACTACACTTTTAAATGTATGTTTGAGAGATTAGGAATAGGTTTCTTTTTTGACTTGAACCATTTCCCTGAACAGTCTAGAAAACATTATAAAAACATTATAGAAACAAGTTCATATAAAGTAATCTAATTTATACAAAATATTTTTTATTTCATTATGCTTTGGCTAAAAATGTAGAGGTTTTATCAATGATGCTCCAGTGCCAGTAGTCATGTTCAATATCAAAATCTTAAAGCTCTTTGATTACATTTGGACTGGCTGATCGAATTGAACTTCTACTCTGTTGACCTTGAGATGACTAGCAAAGTAAAAGAAGATGAGAAAGAAAGAGAAATTGTTTGAAAAAAGAAAGACAGAGAGAGAAAGACTGAAGCTTGTTTCATTTATGTCAGCAGTAATACTCATGCAGACCCATCCCTCTATCATCCCTTTTACAGCCCAGATAAATTTCCTGCAATCTCAACATTGCCACTTCCAGCACAAAATATCATTTACTTTGATGGATCACAGTTACTTACTAATCCAAATTTCATATTGTAAGTCTTTGTTTACAATATAAATCTAATTAAGTGCACCTATCACGATGTGAGCAACAGATCAATAAGCAATATGGCTCTTGCAGCTGCTTCCCACAGAGGATGTCTACTATTGCCAATATTTTCAACCCATAAAACTGTTGGGGTCTCCTTATTCTCAGTCAGCACATCCAATATTCTGTCAAGGATAAGACAAAAAGAATCTAAACACTGCCTTTGAAGCTGTTTGATCAAAAGAAGAAAACATATGAAAGATGACAGAAAATAGTACTTTTAGGGTGTTGTACAGTCAATTGCTTTGAATCCAGTAGTGTATACCACAGCTGCACAGTGGGAAGCTTTCCCGCCTCAACGGATCTCCTATATTGACCCTAAACCAGAGTTCCTGTTTTTGTGGAGTATTTGTGCATGTCCTACCTATACATATGTGGCAAAACATATGCCAGTAGGTGGATTAATGCCTTTAAATTTTTCCAAAGTTTGAAAAAATGTGTGCAAAATGCCTTGCAATGGATAGTGTCTGATCCGTTTAAGTATTATTTTATGTATTTATGTTAATTAACACATCTGTTCTTTTTCCTTAATAGTGACTTTCACTCTGTCAGAGAAAATCTTTTTTTTTTACTCCATGGTTCTGTGTATAGCAAAAAGGAGGACATTGTCTATGAACACTTTACAGATGGAGCAACTTCTTGGAGTCAAATGTTTAGATATACACAGAAAAAGCACCTTGAAAAATGGGTTTAAGATGAAAAATTGCCTTTGCCTTGCAAATGCACTTAAAAGAGAACCAAATGAGTGATGGCTTAGTGTTGACCCGCACTTACTTCTTTCATATGGCCCACATACGGCCGTGGAATGACAGTGATGAACTCATCTGTATCTGGCCACCAGAAACAGCCACAACTCAAAATTTATTATACCAACAAGCTTACAGTTGGGCCACTCTTGGCCCAAAATTGAAATGCCATACAAGCACATGATAGGTGGCATTTGGATTATTTTTTGTCCTAGAATCTAAATGCTATGAAAGCATCAAATATAGCTGCTTATCAGCAGGCCACAAACATTATATGATTACTGCAGTATAAAAAATTGTATGAGTGTAAAATGAGCCATATTCGGTCCAGAATCATCTGCAATGTGGCTAGTATAGATATCCACAAATCACCCACTATTGAGGCAAAATGCAGGGCTATAATGATATGTTGTCAAGCATGTGGTACAGCCTGCAAGTCAGCCAGTGGTTGGTGGTTAATCTAATCTGCTGCCAAGCTGGAGACCGAGTGTACACGTTGTCTGCTTGACACTGCCAGGAGCTTTTAATCATGATGAGAAGATCTCTAAAGTTATGCTCGTCCACTTCCCTCAGCAACACCAATCTCACCATTTCTATTTCACAATATCTTTTTCACTGAGAGAAATAAGAAGAAAAGAGGCTCCACTCATGCTCGTAATCAAGGCATGATGTGTTGAGTTTAGGCTCCTCTAATCCACACAAAGCCCAGCAGCTGGGAACCATGGCCAGCCCATTTGAGCTCTAAATGAGAGAAATGGCTGGCCTGTGCCAGCTCCCTTAAAAACTCATTTACATCCTGTCAGGTTTCATTATGCAGCCGGTCGATGAGAGTGGACAGAATCGGGTCGGAATTCAGGCCTCTGTTCAACTCAAGCCTGCAAGCTGACCGCCTCCTTGCATCAGACTTTCTTTTTCCCCTCCGGCTCATTCTTGTTTCACTCCTTCGTTATTTCCTACTTCTGCTCTGTTGCGTCTCACCACATTGCCAGTTGGTGATAATCAGGAATGCCCCAAATCCCATTTTATCTAACATTAAGAGAATCAGTGCAGGATTAGAGGTGCTAAATGATCAGTCCTGAAAAATTTAATCTGAAGCTACTTTACCTAATCTTAAAGGGGTGATAGAGAAAGGGAAAGCTGTGGACAAAGTAAGTGAAAAATGGAGGTTGACATGGAGGAAATGATTTACAGTAAACTCACTTAAACTATTTTTTTTTTTCTATCAAATAATTTCAGGCCATTTTACAGGAAAATATCCACTACACATGGGTACTTTCAAAGAGTTCTCTAAAATGGCTTCTCAGAAACCGTAACATTGTGAAATATTTATAATAAAATGTACTCCCAGAGGTTAGTGGTTATAGAGCACTATTCCCAGCAGAAATCCCCCGTCAGTGGACGATTATCACGTGGTTTGAACCGCATGTTCATTATTGTTGTGGTTACTAGTAGAGTATAAATGATACATAATTTTAAATAACACACTCTTGCAGGGAGTTTAAAAGCTACACTATTACATCTTAATTTTAGACACGTAAATTGTAAAGCCAAATTTACCATGTCTGTTTCCTCCGACGAACAATTGCCTCACTGCAGTGGATAAAAGTGCTTGCAAATAATATGCTAATGAAAGATCTAAATTAAATACCTATGTTTTGATTGTAAACTGCTGCTTTTTCTACCGTAATTATGAGTAAGTAATTAAAGGCTGCTGTTGGGTGTGTAAACACCCCTCGGGTTTGAAACTGACAGGGCTGGTAGCAATGGTTGGCCTATAACTGCAATACAAAACTAAAACAAACATGTTCACCGCTATTCCAGATAATTACCTCTGTTAGTACTTATGTACGACACACACTCTGTTTGTATAGAGCAGTGCAATCTGTATGAGTCGTGGTGATCTCTATGAGGCAATAGAGAACTTTGCAGAGCCTCTATGTTCAGGTTTCAGGGGTGACATCTTTTGGGAGGTGGCACAAACATTGCCTAATTAATTTTTAATAAATGTGATGGCAATTGGGGCAGCCTCCCTGTGAGAGTGGCATGGTTGGGGCACTATGGTGATTTGTAGACTCACCTTGGAGACTCCACCATGTTAAGTGCAAGCAGCAGGGGTGGCTCTGTGTGCCAAGTCGGGGACCGAAAGATGTTGCGAAAGTCTTAATTTAATCTGTTTATTAGTCTAACAACACGCATTGCACCATGGGGTTGGATATTTTAGTAATCCCAGAGGGAGAGAGGCATTTTGATGAAGTCGCAACACCTCTGGAGGCTTTTCCATACATTTACATGGTCTGATAAGATTCGTATTCTTTGTCCTCATTTATTCAAAGTGAACTCACTGTAGCTTTCTGACACGTCTTACAGCAGGTTTATTCTTAACCTGTGTGCGCAGTTGAAAAATGACAAAAAAATATATATACCAAATGGGGATCATTTTCAAATGTTTGATAGAGGATATATCTCGAAGGGAGATGACTTTAATCTTATTTGAAAATATTAAGGGTCTGACTGCACCATCTACATTTATTTATTTTTTGTTTGATAGCATGTTTAGCCAAGTAGGAAACAATTTACTTTTAAATAGATGTTAAATTCAAAGGTCCAAGATTCATTGATTCAAGTTTTCAGTGAGATCTGTGTCTGTGTGGAAAATATAAAACATAACTATAGGAAATTGAACGTGCACTCAAAACTTATACTGCTAGGCCAACTTTTGCAAGCAACCTGGCTACTTGAATCTTCTAAAAGAATGGAATGCATTGCTGTTCTGCCAGATGTTTGCCTGAATGGATAATTACATGAATTGGCCGGTGTTTCTATTAAAGTGACCAGTGAGCATAGATAAACATGTTCATTCAACCCATGCATTTTTTTTTATTGGTTCATTTTTATGTACGGATTTTGTGGGATGACATTTTTTCTAACAATATTAAAAATAGCAATCAATGCCTAATGCTATAATTTCTTCTGAGACTTTATGTGAGAAATTGGTGAAAAGAATGAGCCTCAAGAAACAAATGTTCTTTATAAAAGCTTTAGTGGATTGTTTTAATGTGACCTAAGTTTCGAGATGAGTATAACAATGACAGTGTTTCTCTGTCCTGCCTCAAGCTGAACACGGTGAATACATTTCAGTTCTCCCACTCACTCACAAATGGTATTCTACCAAGGACTAGAAAGAGCTTTCAGTATGTCAAGGGAGTCATCTCTCATTTCGCTGTATAACAGGGTCCTCACTAAAACAGACTCTCCTCAGCACTTCCCCTTAAGGGGCAATTACTCTATTAATACACCCCGGTTATTCTTATTACCCATACAAGCTTTATCCTCAATAGCACTTTTTTTTTCTTTGTATTCTTGTATGCCATTCAGGGTATTTCTGATTAAGGCACTGCAAAAAGACTAGGGTCTCCATTACCATGCAGAGGAGCAGATTCCTGGGTTGGAATGGGGTTTATGTAACCTGCCCTTCAGGTAGAGCACCTGGTTCAGTCATTAATCATGTCCTGGTCCTCTTCAGAGGACCACTGGGGTGCTCGGCACATCCCACAAGCTAGTGCAGGACACCAAGCTGCACTGTTTCCAACCTTAAAGGC
This sequence comes from Silurus aristotelis, assembly GCF_946808225.1. Classification (NCBI taxonomy): domain Eukaryota; kingdom Metazoa; phylum Chordata; class Actinopteri; order Siluriformes; family Siluridae; genus Silurus; species Silurus aristotelis. The sequence continues at coordinate 11,768,795 of NC_139597.1, read as the reverse complement.
CTCTATTTCCGGGATTCCTCAGAGATCGAGAACTAGGTGCCATATTGCCTCATGAAAGTCCTCTTGCAGCTTTTGCCAACTGTTAGACTGAACTATAATTTCATCTAAAAAAAGAATAAAGAAAAAAACAGTCCACACATTAGACTGGAATAAAAGATTGCCAGATACTCTTCAGAGGAAATAAAAGGAACCCAGTGCTACACCACACACTGCCGTTCTGACATCGATGAGGGCATTATCTGCAGGGAACAAAAGATTTTTTTAGAGAATTTTTTTAAGAAGTCTAAAGCAGCTGAGAAGCAGTCCCAGCATTCCCAGGGCTCCTTGCACTTTGTTAATGGAGAAGAGCTGAAGTGATTATCACGTTAACAGGTTATCGCATCCAGGGAAATTCTCACCGGGCTAAGGTAGGATGTGTCCACCACAGTAAAAAAACATGGTTTTGAGACCAGCAGGCTCAATTCACACCACACATCAGCATGACATGTTAAGAATTGTTCTTCAATCTATAAGCAGAAATGTCCTTAAAAAAAAAAAGACGTTGCCCTTGAAGTCAACTTTTTCTTCAAGTGTTGATGCTAGTTTTAAGATGACTTTCCTTTTATTATCTCCTTGTGTCTATCATAAAATTATTTACATTTGTGTTTAAAAGTTATGACGGAACAATACTTTCCTACACAAATTAAAATGAGATGTTGATGCAGAAACAGAGCAATCACTTCCCAATGGCAGTAATAAAAGGTAAATAATTGTGACACTGGCATTTCTTTTATCATTGTAATCAGTTTAGCAGCACTGCAAAGCTTAAATGCACAGACTGATAGAATCCAGAACTTTCCATTTCCCTGCTCTATGTTTTTTTCCTGATATAAGATAGTTTTGGTCAGTGTTGTGACTTCTGCTGTTGTGTTGAGCTCTTAAAATATTCCTTTCACAGCTGAAGTATGAAAACTATCAACAATGTAGAACAGAACACCGGGTTAGCTTCTAGCTACTAGCTTCTCAGGCATGGAGATCCTGGAGGTGTTTCAACAGATTGGAGTTGCTGTTTATCGCAGTAGATACGAGCTTCGAACCAGAAAGACACAGCTTACATTTGACTTAAAAGTTTTTGTCTTTATACTTAACTAAAGTGAAATAATGAGCATATTTCCACTTTGAGAAACTCGTCTTGCTCTCGCCTCGACTCGCCATGACTGCCGCACAGGCCTGAATAAACGGAGACACGCCCACAGTGCGTCTTTTTCGTGTTTACAGTGGTTCATCCACCAATCCTACAATGCGTCGTCTTCCTGTTTACAGTGGTTCATCCACCAATCCTACAATGTGATGCTGCTGTAAGCAAGTTAGACTGTAGTCTACACTTCAGCCGAAATTAATTCATTTATAAAAGTAACGGGTAACGCACCATACGGTAACGGTAACGGAGTTACTTTATTTTTAAAAGTAACGTTACTGCCCAACACTGGTTTTGGTTACTTTAATGCACTGTTCTAGCATTTTTTTGGACTGTGGTTAATTTGATCAAAAATATTTATTTTCTTAAAAGTAGCTGTCAAGTAATTGTCTTGATAATCTCATAATTCTAGTTAGTAGAGATGTAACAGAATACAAGTACATTCATAGCAAAAAGTTACAAGTAGGAGGTATTCTTATTTTTACACGTGCATGTATGTATGTATGTATGTATGTATGTATGTATGTATGTATGTATGTATGTATGTATGTATGTATGCATGTATCTGTTTAGGAAAACATGCATACATGCATGACTTTTGGCAGATTCCCTTACCAACTAACCACTCAGCAGTGGAGTTGAGCATCTTCATTGTGTTAGAATTTGAACTTGTGACTTTCCGAAATTGCAGTGTCCCTGCCACCTTAAACTTGACATAAAATTTTACAGGGCATCAGGTTACGACTAGCGGTGAACTATAGGACTGGGTTCCCACTAAACACAACATAAGATTGCTTTTTTGGAAGAAAAAGTCATTTTATTAATATGGATTTACAGCATCCTTATAAATGCCTGGTCAGGGTTAAGGCTGGTTTGGTAATATTTTTGGGAACTCAAGCAAGTTAAATTTATTAGAAAATAATCTGGGTAGGTACAAACAAAAAACTGTGTGAACATGAACAAAAAGACCAATTCCATTGTGACACTTTTCTAAAAGATTCTAATTACTTTAAGGAATGTATAACGCAGAGACACAAGGGACACAAATGACAAGACAGCAGCAGATTCCTCAGCTATCCCAGCTGTCTTACGCACATTCTGATCATTAGGCCCAAAGCCTGTCTAACCTTTGAGTGAGGTTTGCCCCCTGTGACATGCCAGGACAATGAGAAAAGCAGCAGTCATGTTTAATCTCTTTCCATCTTCTCTAATCTACCATGTTATTGACGAGAGAGATATCCCTACATGAACTAATTACAAAAACAATGAGGCACAAAAGAAGCACAGAAATCGGCTCATAGGCAATTTTTTTTTTAGCTTAGATTCATATTAATGTCATCATTATGTTCTTGTATTGGCTTTAGATGGCCAGATCATACTGTACACTGTATGCTTCAATGGTCCTAAAGGATAATACTGCCCATATACAATACATTACCACACAAAATCTAATTCTGTTCTTATGCCCCACAGTGAAACATCCATCTTATAATGATTTGTCTAGAGGTTGCAAGGCTCAATTTTTCACTCATAGGCATCCATGTTTAATCCTCTTTAATCCGCCAAAACAATGGGTTTGGCTCAGCCCAGAATGGGCCAGATTTTATCAGCTCCTTAGGGGGATCAAAGGTGTGATATGCTGCCAACACCTTGATGACATCAGGTTAGAGTATCTAGCATAGAAGAAGCCCTACTATGGTGCAGTCATTATGCATTGTCTAAGCAGTGTCAACTGGAAGTCAGCTTATTTTAAAACAGAGAAGAGTAGAGTTGAATTTTTTTCTCTTGGAATTCAGACCAATTTCACATGGCTATTAAAGCAACAGTTAGGAAAAGGAACAGTGTGATGAGGGGTGGTTCTTGCAGTAATGACGAAATGATTACACTGTTAAAAATGTCTGATTTCAAATCTGGTAAATTACAGTGTTACATTCCACAGACTGCATATGGCTTGATGCTTCCCTTATAAAATAGAGTTTAAATATGTACCTGCATCTGTATCTGTATCTGTATCTGAGACAAAGCTGTGCTTCATGTCATTATCAAGTCAAGTAGTCTTTCTTGCTATTTTCTCAACACAAACAGATGTAATGTGAGGTAAAATATACTCTATAATTCCTAGAATCACATCCTTAAACCATTTCAGATAAGCGATCAAAAAGTGAAAATACAGTATCTTTGAAAAAGTCCAAATTTGTCTAGCTTAGCTTATTATAAAATTACAAGAAGTCTTGTGCTGTACACGAGATGCAGCCTCCTCCCATCATCTGCTCACACCAGGGACCATTACCCATCACTGTTAACGGAGTACAGTAATCCCCCGTTTATCACGGTTGTTACTTTCCAAAACCGCCTGCGATAAATTAAGAACCGTGATAAAGGGACGCCACCCCAAAAATGCTATTTGTATACAGTACTGTATTAAAATTTTACTTCATTTTATAATTAATAATGATATTTTCAATAATAAATTTCATTATTTCAACATAAAACTTCATAAAAACAATTTCCTTTGAGGTTTTCTGGTCTATCATGCAATCCGTAAGAGACCGGGGGCATGAGATGGCACACTGGGAGGTACATGGTTTACATAGCTTAGTGTTTAAATTCCCCCCAACACACACACACACACACACACACACACACACACACACACACACACACACACACACACACACACACACACACAAACTATTGTTCAGTCTTTGCTGCCTGTTTCATGTTTCTCAGTTTCCTGATCTTTTAACTCGTTTCATTTCATAGGTTGATCGCCCCAATCTTTGCCTGTTTCGTGTTTATGTTTACCCTTGCTGATTTGGACTTGTCTGTTTGTGCCTGTTTATCTGTACTTGCATTCACCTTTCCTGTGTGCTATTTGCACATTACATGACAATTTACAGGTACTAAGATGTGAATTTAGCAGTGGGAGGTTGAATGTCACAGTGACCGATAAATAAACAAAATAGAGAATATTTTTAAAAAAATGCATTAAAACAAACTATACAGTACACACACTAAAAAAAGTGATTGCACTGGAGCATTGGTAGCACTGGGCAGAAATAAAACATGATTGTTATCCTAGTTAGGTTTTGCTTTAATATAAAATCTATAGCTGGGTTATGAACTGGTGATAGGATGTGATACTTTTAGGTGTTCCCTACTCAATTATGTGATTCATGTCATTTTTCCTATATGCTGTTTTTACAATCCAGTGTGCTAATTCAAGTCAAATCAAGTCAAGTCAAGTTTATTTCTATAGCGCTTTTTTACAACAGACATTGTCTCAAAGCAGCTTTACAGAAATTAACAGTCAAGGTGAACGGTGTGTATTTATCCCTGAGCAGCCATGGCGACTGTGGCAAGGAAAAACTCCCTTAGATGTAATGAGGAAGAAACCTTGAGAGGAACCGGACTCAAAAGAGGAACCCATCCTCATTTGGGTGAAATTAAGAGTTTGATCATAAATCTTTCAACAATACAGAACACTGGAGAGTGAGAACTAACATGAGCACTGGAGTATAAGATTATGAGTAATGATCTTTCTACAGTCTTATACAGTCATTATGGTTATAAAACTAGGAGCTACTGAGCTCAACATTTGTGATCATCACAGAGCCAGCATCAGCTTCTCCATGCCAGAGCCTTTAAACACTCCAGGAGGTCCAATGTCAAACTCCACACATGTAGCGGGATCCAATTGGCACTGGTACGTCTCTAGATGGTTCAGGATGTTTGCGAGTTCGGCATCTACTTCTTCAAAGGTCCATAATCTTCATGAGGTGGGACGTGACTGGAGCTAGCCAAACCTCAGGATGCCTCGGGATGGGGAGAGAAAGAGAAGCAGTGGAGAGGAATTAGCATAGCTGCTGTTCATGATATTAACAGCACAAGTTGATAATGTGCATAATTGATATTTTTTACGTTTTGAGCTTGTTTATAATAATTTTCTAAAGCATTAATATTTGTGCACGAATACAAATAAAACATGAGTCATACACTGGATTATTGAAATCGAATACAAATTCACTGAAACGTTCAAGAAGAAATCTGCAATATTAGTTCTTGGACAGCAAAGTCCAAGAACACAAACAAAATGAATGATCTAATATATACTTTGTAAATGAATAATGCAGTCCAGGATATCGCTTGAAATCTGCAGCAGTCTCTGAAAAAAATAGGCGTAAGCATGGGTCACTTGAAATACTCTTGTTTATGTAGAGCCCTTTGATTAAAGATACCAATTGATAAAATTGAATTCGCCCTCATATGAGAGACCAATAAATGCCACTCGAGACCCAGAAATGTTCTTACTAGGGTCTGTGGGAGTTTAATATCAGGAATCAACTTGAATGTTTCAGCTCTGTAGCAAAAGAAACAGCACACCAGCAGCGGTTAATTTCCTCTTGTTTACTCGATGCAAAGCTGGACATGAGGAGGTCGCACACACATGGCACAGGTTAACGATCAAATCAAGTCTGCTGTAAACACAAACCACTTACGCACACAGCAACCCATGTGGACTCCTGCCCAGTCACTCTGTTTCCAGACATTTTCAGTGGAAATATATAGTAAAATATATAAGAGGCCTGCCATAAAATTCATCATATTATTTATTATTCATTCATTCATTCATTTTCTCCCGCTTATCCGTAATTTGGGTCGCGGGGGCAGCAGTCTAAGCAGGCCCCCGCCTTCGACTGCTGCCCAATCCTCACAGCACTGTCCCTTACGGTCCCTCCTGCAGGTGGTGAGCCCACGGGAAGTATTATTTATTAAAATAATATTATTTATTTTTGATTAATTATTAAAATACTAATGAAAAACAAACAGCCAACATGAAAATCATTGCTGTTGTTATTCCACAAGCTAGCAATAGTTAGAAACAGCATGGCGGGAGTCACTGCCGTGCCCCTGCTAGGACTGCTCTTCGGAAAACAACATTATCAAGGCATTAATGGCTGTGATGACTTTTCCGCTCATTTGGTTCAGGGTCTTTATAGGAGGTCAGAGCTGGTGTTTATCCTCTCAGCTACAGCACTGTCTTCTAATGGAGCATGCCCAGAAAAAAAGGGCCCCAGCAGTAAACCTTTCATGGGCCATGGATTCTTTAGGCAGCTAAATGGTCAAAAAATAACATATCTATCCTCTGAATTACATCCGATTCTACGCAAACAGAAAAAGTGTTTTGTGGCTTTTTTGAAGAAAAGATAATGCCAATGTATTGCATGTAAATATAAGAGTTTTGAAACCAAAGTGCCGTATGTGATAAATAAGCGAACAAATACACACAAAGAGTTGTCACAACTTTTGGACTCAATCTAAATCAGCCTTTGTAAATAAATAAATAAATAAATAAATAAATAAATAAATAAAGGGCTGATCCCTGGCAGATATTACAGCACACTATTATTTTACCCAGCAGTAAAACACAGTCCTACTATTGTGATTACAGGCCATTATTTTGATTAGGAACGCAGCACGGCTAATAGTAGTTTCAGGTGTTTGAAGGCTATTTCTTTCACATTTAAGAAATTATTACACAGATTTATCTCATAATTGTAAGTTAGTGTGACTGAGTTTACACTAATAAGGCTCCCTTCTCTAACTTCAAACCACAGCTATCCTGTTCAAACTAAGACAACCTCCTGGTGTGGCCTATTCCTACTGAAAAGAAATGGCTGGTTTTATCATAGTTGGATTCTTGTAAACAGAAGCACTAGTACACAATTTCAAAAAACATTTTTGGTTATGTGAGGAAAATTGTAAAACAATGTTATTGAGTGATGCTAACTTGCAATCATTAAATCAAAAATATTTGCATCATATTATCTTACAAATGTCAAAATGATGTAATATTAGCTCAGTATTATGCAATTGCTAGATAAATCTGTCTAACATTTTCCAAACATGGCAGAAACTAACTTCAGTAGGAACTGTTTTATTAAGTTTTAATTAAAAGAGTCTATTCCTCCTGTAAAAATTAGATCCTGTTACTCTCATCGACATATTACACAAGAATGACAGAAGGACACATCCAACCTCACAAACCCTCAGAACAAATCATTTCAAACACATTATCATAAACTAGAAAATGAAAAACTGCTTTTAAATGTAATAACTGCTATAAATTCTGCTGGGAAATAATGAAATTAGGGACAGGGACACAGTCCCTAATTTGTAAAGATCTGTAAAGATGTGAAATAAACTATGCCCAAAAGCAGCATGGTAATTAATGTAGCGAGCTACATACTGTATGTGGATATGCATAGCTTACAATCAACTTGCTAATATTTTAAAGAGATTTGCCTTTCGCATTAACACTTCTGAGGATGTGTTTTTCATGGCGACTATGTAAACCATGAAAGAAATAGTTAAATAAAATGTCCCATGAAGCTTCAGATATGATACTTAGTTGTAAAAATACTTTGAAGGTTATACAATTTTGTATTAGCATTGTATTAGTATAAAATACCAAAAAACTCTTATACTCATACTCCTACTAGGCCTGGAAAAATTGCCTTGATCCATCTCGTTTTGTGTTTGCACACATTAACACTACATTTCAAAACAACCCAGGGGAGGAATCTAGTTGTGTACTTTGTGGGCTAGCACCTTACTGACATTTTAAATGTTTGCAGTTCACTGTGGCGTCCACACTTCATTAGCCACGTCAGCAAATCCTGCTGCCATTCTCCTGTTTGACTTTTTAATCTGCTGAAACCGCAGTGGTTGGACGTCCATTGATCATGATGTTGATGTGGGCAGCAATACCTCTCACCATGCTGACATTTTCCACAGGCTCTCTTGTTTGTGGCAAAGCCTTCCTGCTGCATGGCCAAATCCACTGTGGCGTGACAGGTGAGTGACGCAGCTAACAATAGTGTGAACGGACCACGCCGCAGACCGGCACATGATAAATTACCCTCATCAGTTTGTTTTGCCAGCAGCCTCTTGCAGGTCAGTGCCAAGGCTCCAGCTGACATTTTGTCCCATACTGTATATGCAAATACCTGCCAATCAATTAGTAGCCAACTCCCTCCTCATCCTCCGCTTGCTTGCTGGGCAGTGTGATTAAAATGAATTGATTGTGCAGTAAAATCAACACAACAACTCGCCAAGAGCTCAGGGTCAAAAGGACATAGTGAAAACATAAATACTTTTTTTCAGGCATGACAACAGTGCTTACTCTTAATTTTCAGTGCCCACTCTTACACACACTCCAAACATCAACCTTCAGCTTTATGGGCATAAAAGGTTAAAAAAAAGAATCATATACAGTATAATATAAAGAGTGTAATAAACTAGAGCAGCATTTACAGGTTGTGTGGCAGGGTTGTGCATTTTGCAGAGAAATCTGCACAAAGTTGCACGGGCACTCTGTAACACTCAAGATCATTCATCAGCACAAATTTTCTAAAGATAAGAAAATAAAAAATCTGACATATATTTGAATTCATGTTGAGTGATCACACAAACACATAATTGCTTTTCTACATATTGTTCCTGACAGTAACACCCTTTGATCTGTTTACACATTTATCACATTGCACATTATATAGTAAGTATTCAGCAACAGCTTTAGCCTTGATTTAGTTTTCTCTCTTACAGCAGATTGATGAAGCATCTCACTGAGTCCAGAACAGAGCAAGAACTGGAGGTTTGATATATGAGTGTGATATTTTAATGTAAAAATAAAAAAATAAATAAGTATCACTGCTATCTCACAACTCCAGGTTTTCCCATTTTGTATCTGGGCAGACATTCACATTCTCCTTATGTTTTTATTGGTTTCCTCTTGGTTCTTCTGTTTTTGTCCACGGCCCCTAAAAATGCCAAAAGGTAGATTGGTGACTTTTAGTTGCTCCTTGGTATGAATAAGTGTACTAATATGCTGCACTGCAACAAACTGGTATATGATCCAAGATGTATTCTTACCACATAACCAGATAACGTAGATGGAGATGAATAAATGAATGCTGATGAATGATAAGAGTTTGTATACATTTGTGAATCTTATGCGTCTTTTTAGCTGCCTAATTTTTAAAGCAAGGGAAACTTTAGGATCTGTAACTTCCTTACAATAAAATGTAGTTGTTTTTCTGTGGGTTTCAGTCAGTCATCATTGTCAACTCTCAATTCAGCCCAACTTGCCCAGCAGACATTTACAATTTACTTTAATATAAACACCCATATACCTTCCTATTCATGCAGTTATCCAATTAACCAATTATGCTGCAGGGGAACAATTCATAAAATCATGTACAGGTTCAGGTAATGTTCACATCAAACAGCAAAATGGGGGGAAATGTGATCTTTAAAATGCTCAATCCTAAAGATCTCACATCCACCCATGGCAGGCAAGTCCTAGTGAATAAAACTCTCTGCTTGGAAGAGATGCCATTACTCTACATCACTCTACATCTCTCTCTCTCTCTCTCTCTCTCTCTCTCTCTCTCTCTCTCTCTCTCTCTCTCTCTCTCTCTCTCTCTCTCCTTTTTACTCTCCTGTCAATTACTGTGACTCCAACCAATTATGGGCATCTGTGAGCTTGTGTATGCAGAGAAGGGCAGATAGAGCTTTCCTCTGAGAGTGTTCAGCTGCACTGTCATGGAACATGAGCAGCAGTTCAAAAGCATGTGATGGCTGCTTTTGCATGTCTCAGAGGAAGTATGTGTTAGCATCCATTCTCCCTCGCTAGCAGCTGTCATGTAATGGGACAGCTTTCCACTGAGTGGGAATTTACTAAATCCCCCTATGTATCTAATATCTACCCTGTAGTCTTGGATAGATTAGAGCTTCATTTGGTATTTTTATATGCAGCAAGTGTTGTAAGAGAAAGTGTGAGAAAGAAAACAAAGACAAAATTAGCTAAATGCAAGCTTTTGTCACTGAAGCTGGAAAATTCAAAAACACCCACAAATGTGAAGTAAACAGAGGCTCCACATTGTAGTGCATTTTATTTTACACTTCTATTGCTATACCTGTAAGCATAGTTTATTATTCATCAGGAATGAGCTAAAATCTGTGCTAATGAAATCTCTAATTTTCCTTTCAATGGTCATGGCCCACTTGCCTCAAAAGAACATCTGCATGATGCAGCCTGTGGCCATATTCATCTCCCCATTTTCCTGCCCCATTTTGTTCTGCCTGCAACCAAAAAGTGTCACTATAAAGCCACCATATAACCCCAATATGCTTGAAGTCTTCTATTTCTACACTCCACTTGAGTGCTGCCTCAAATCTTTTCTCTCAATGAACTTGAAGTGTTTTTGCTGTTCTAGTGCCGTTCTAACATTTAAACAAGCAAATAAACTGGATTGATTTAAATAATTACCCTATATATATATATATATATATATATATATATATATATATATATATATATATATATATATATATATATATATATATATATATATATATATAGGGTAATTATTTAAATCAATCCAGTACTATCAATATATACACTGGCGATCAAAATTAGAGAGCAATTTATAAACAATTTAACAATTCTGAAATAATGTCATCTTCACTGCTCAATAGTTGAAGGAGTTTTTGTCCTGTATATACCATGCTACCAGAACACCTTTTCCACAAAATAACTAAGGCATTTAAAAAAAAAAAAACACCGAAAATATCAGAAAATACACTGATCAAAATTAGAGAAAACTTTCAGATACCTCCCAGTTATTGGTGTTAATCTTGTACCTGGTGCTAATTTCCTTGATTATCTGTCAACCCCTATTTAACTGGAAGCCTAACTTTCAGTTTCACTGACTCTGCAAGATGGTGGGCCGTTCTAAAGTGACTGAAAGCCTCTGGCAGCAGGTTGTCCAGATGAAGGCCAAAGGGATGACCTTATCAGCCATAGCAAGACAAGTTGGTCGTTCCAAATATGTGATTTCAAGAATATTGAATCTTTACAACATCACAAACTCATTCAAGTCCGCCAAGAAGGCTGGTCGTCCACGGAAGACAAATACAAGAGAGGACAGGATACTGCGGAGGATCTCAATGGGCAATCGTTTCCACACTGCAGCTGGAACTGCTCACCAGTTCAGCGCTGAACAGGGTAAAGATCTGTCTCGTCATACAGTGTCTCGACGTTTAAGAGCATTTGGACTGAAAGCCCACTCTGCAGTGACCAAATCTCTCATTAGCAGAAAGAATTAAAAGGCTAGACTAAGCTTTGCTGAGGAGCATTGTGTGGACAGAGGAGAACTGGTCCAAAGTTCACTTCAGTGATGAAAGCAAGTTTAATTTATTTGGGTCCGATGGGAAACATTATGTTCGGCGACAAACTGGAGAAAGACTGAACCCAAAGTGTGTAAAGAAGTCAGTGAAACGTGGAGGAGGAAGTGTCATGGTTTGGGGCATGTTTTCTGCAGAAGGAGTTGGGCCTCTTATACAGCTACATGGCAGAGTGAATGCAAATGTTTATCAGAACCTTCTTCAACAACATATGGGTCCTTCCATGCGTTCATCACCCAATCAGCCCGCAGTGTTCATGCAGGACAACGCTCCATGTTACACAGCAAAACGGGTAAAGCAGTTCCTTGAAACTGAAAACATTGAAATAATGACATGGCCTGCCCAGAGTCCTGATCTCAACCCAATAGAGAACCTCTGGAAAATCCTTGGTGACAAAGTTATGGCCAAGAAACCCACTACAGTCACCGAACTGTGGAGGAGACTGGAAGAAGAGTGGACCAAAATCACACCAGAGCAGTGTGAGAGACTAGTGCTATCCTGTGGCCGCAGATGTGCTGAAGTCATTCAGAGCAGAGGCCTGTACACTTCCTACTAATTGCTGACTGTTGTAACCATTTTGTTGTAATCTTTTTCCATGCTACAGTCATTGTTGTTCTCTAATTTTAATCAGTGTGTTTTCTGCAAAATAATGTTTTGTTTTTAAAATGCCTTAGTTATTTTGTGTAAAAGGTGTTCTGGTAGCATGGTATAGACAGGACAAAAACTCCTTCAACTGTTGAGCATTGAAGATTACATTATTTCTGAATTGTCCAATTGTTTATAAATTGTTCTCTAATTTTGATCGCCAGTGTGTATATATATATGCCTACATCTAAATTTGTTAGATCTTTAAAACACAGTCTTTCTTACAAAATTTGAAACAGGCCTTTGGCTTGGATCAATATCCACAAACAGTGAGCAACAATTACATCTGCCCACACAGTTTATATAAATCTGACACTGTCCGTATCTTTTTTAGTTCACACTCCATCTCCAGGCTTTTCATTAGATCTTAGTCACTTCCTATTTTTTCATGCATACTGTAGTTCTTTCCTGTTACCTGTAGGTCAACAGTTACCTTTTAGAATTCCTCTCTTGAACCTGTGTGAGTATTTCCATAAACTTACAAACTTATTAGTGGAAGGTCAAATTTTTCTTCAGAGGTTTCTACTTTTGTTCTAAATCTTGACTACACTCTTGAACTCTCTTACAGCTCTCTCTCTCTCTCTCTCTCTCTCTCTCTCTCTCTCTCTCTCTCTCTCTCTCTCTCTCTCTCTCTCTCTCTCTCTCTTTCTATCTCTCTCTCTCTCTCTCTCTTTCTATCTCTCTCTCTCTCTCTCTCTCTCTCTCTCTCTCTCTCTATCTCTCTCTCTCTCTCTCTCTCTTTATTTCTATCTCTCTCTCTCTCTCTCTCTCCCTCTCTCTCTCTCTCTCTCTCTCTCTCTCTCTCTCTCTTTTTCTCTCTCTCTCTTTCTATCTCTCTCTCTCTCTCTCTCTCTCTCTCTCTCTCTCTCTCTCTCTCTCTCTCTCTCTCTCTCGCTCTCTCTCTTTATTTCTATCTCTTTCTCTCTCCCTCTCTCTTTCTCTCTCTCTCCTTTCTCCTCGTTTGGTATCTTCAACCAAGCATGACTGATGTGCACCACAGAATCTTTCTGCAAAGCACCATGGGAAGGCTGCATTCACTAGAGGCACCAGTCTTGTGCCTCTGACCTATGGATGTAAGATTTAGTTCTTTAGACTGTCAGAGAGCTGGACATTTAAAATGGGTGTTTAATGTCTATGAGAGTCAAAAGTGGTTGTGATAGGTCTGACAAGGCTTCAAAGGAAATATAACAGCATTAAAAAGACAAGTTTTTACAAATGGACAAAAAACTAAACAATTGGAAACGTATGACCAAACAATTACATTATTGACAAGTCTTTTATTTAACTATTTATAAATAACTTTCTTTCGGGCTTCTCCCATTAGGGGTCGCCACAGCGGATCATCCGGATTCGTGATCCGCATGCTCGATTTGGCATGTTTTTACGCTGGATGCCCTTCCTAACACAACCCTCCCCATTTATCCGGGCTTGGGACCGGCACTAAGAGTGCACTGGCTTGTGCAACCCTAATGGCTGGGTTTGGTTCCCTGACCGGGAATCGAACCTAGGCCACAGCTGTGAGAATGCTAAATCCTAACCACTAGACCACCAGGGAACCACCTTCAAAAAGTGTGTACAATTATTTTTCCAAAAAGCTTCTATTAAGTTGATTCATTCATATTTTTGGATTGCTTAAAAAAAAATATTGTTCATTTGTTAAACACAGAACTAATAAAACTGGATGTGAAAATTTTGAGTGATATTAGTCGAATTCTGTAAACATGATCTTTGAATCTTTGAAAAAATTCGACTGCACTACAAAAGCAATAACAATGTGTGCAAATTGTGCAAACTGATTTTGAATTGAATGAGGATGTGCACTGTTTCGTACGGATTAAATTTCTTACACAACATTAGATTTTTTTGTTTGCATTCTTTTGTCTATGGCTGAAAATAAGAATGTGCTGCCCATACAATCCATAGCCTGTGTAATAAGCCACCGCACCTGGCAGGTAGTGACATCAAACCAGCGCAAACAGAGTGCGAATGGAAAACGACAGCAATTTCCCTGAACAAAACGACAGCCTGCAGCACACAGGGCTCACTGGGCGAGAGAAAGAGAGAAAGAAATCAAGATAGAGACGGAGAGAGAGAGAGAGAGAGAGAGAGAGAGAGAAAGAGAGTGGAAGAGAGAAAGAGGTGATCTACATCTAAAGAGAAGTGATTCCATTTCTGGAGAGGAGCGGGAGAATACGTGGCATCAGGGTCAGAGGTGCCCTATTTCTGAGAGAATAGAAGAATAACTTTCTCGGAGCAGGTTCTCAAGAGGCAAATAGAAAGGTTATTATTTTATGGTCTGTTTATAAGACTGGAAAGATAGTATAGAGTGAAAAGCCGATTGGAGATGTGTATTTGTTTTTTGTTTTTTTGCATCTTGGGATAACCAAGACCTGTTGTCTTCTATTTAATGCATTTAAAGCACATTCACCTTTTTATGTCCATTTCTATGGCTTTAGTTATACGGCTGTAATTTCAGGGATGTACCCTAGGAATTAGAAGCGTAAAAAACTGTAATCAAATCGGATTGACATTTGGTTCCTTTGTGTTGGAACCAGAATCATCTTCAATAAATCTTTCTACCTGCTTAGGGGTATAGTTCATGCGATCTATCATTTCCCCCTCACATCTCTGTTAAAATAGCTGTAAATCAATTCATACAGTATCTCGCACCAGCACTAGACATATCCTACAGTATCTCAAAGACTATATGCAAATGTTTGATACCTGTTCTATACTTTTTTTTTCTTCTACTGCACTATAACAGAATGTGGTAATATGCTGGTTTTCTCACTTTGAAACAAAAAACGAAAAGACAAGCATAAAAGAAAAAAATACATTTTTATAAAAAAATGCTTCGGCCCTGATGAAAGCTTTGGGCTTGTTCTAATGAGCCTTGTCATTAAGCAGCCAGAAAAGCAGGACAAATTGCTCTCCATTGAGACCGTTCTACCAAAACAGAACAGTTCATATTTCTCTGGAAAATATTGACTCGAAAACATAAAGCATATCAACTACTAAATTTCAAGTCCTAGAACATTACACAGACCTGCAGGGGTTGTAAATAAATGCCTGGTTGATAAATGGTACTTTGTGTATGGGGATTAAAACAAAAGTCTATTAAGTCCTGTGTATTGAGAAAATGAATAAAGCAGCATGGTGTCAGCTGAACTGGCATGACCCCACTGTGTCGTCTACTCAGTGCACTCAAATGGAGCAATATATTAGCATTTTTTTGGACAAATGTTTGTTTTCTGGGGAGACAGAAATAAGATAACATTGAGCCAAATTAGGTTAATATATCCAATTACTAAAGCAGGAAGACTATGTTTATGAAAGGGACTAATTGATTTAACAATATAATATAAATATCTTTAAATTGCAGCATTGGGTATTTTAATGTTATATTTAGTATGTTTGGGCATCACAAAGCCATTAAAACTGTCACTGTATAATAAATTACACAGTGCATCTGTGAGTCTTGTTCATAAGGGCAGCTTTTCAAGAAATGTTAATCTTTATACAATGCTCTTTCACAACCTCAGCACATTTAACATACAGTTGTAATATTATATACCTTTTGTGACCAACAATTAAAAGAATTGTGCTATATACTAGATATAGAGACAAGCCGATGTTCAGTTTAGGCTTCATCTTTCTAGATTATAGCATGCGCATTCCCTTTTTGCTTGAATGAATAATAATTATATCTAGTGGTCAAAATTGGAACTACAACAAGCATAAATAGAATCCAGTGGGGCAGGAATCACACTTTCTTTCTTCTTAATATTAATATTCATATATTTATATGAATATTAATAATATTGCTTCTGCTTCTGGTTGTGCAAATCATTTTCATGTAAATATTTTTTTATTTTTTTGGAATTTTGTTTTGTGTTCTTTCCAAATGCTTGAGCTTGCTTACTATAGCTATTGGCATGTAGTCCTGTCTAATTTTATGTTGCACCACAGTCCTGGAGAAACCTTGTTTCGTTAACAGCATATACTGTACCTGCTGTATATGGTTACTAGAACACTTGATTGTCTGCTAAACTGCAGTGTGCTGTATAATATTAAATATGTATGTGTGCATAGACATCTAAGCTAAACCCATGTGGCAAAATGGCATCTCCTGTTTGAAGTTTAACCTCGGTAGAACAACCAACACACTGTGTTTGAGCTTGAACTTGTAAAGGCTGTTTTAAATGTTCCTCTGTAGGTCACTACAGGATTGTTCCTCTAGAAGGACAAAAAGAAAAACAGCTGCATTTTGAGGTCAAGCTTATTTTAGGGCATATATCTGAAGTGGAAGTCTTCTACACACACACACACACACACACACACACACACACACACACACACACACACACACACACACACACACACACATACATGCACGCACACACAATTTCCCTGAAGGAACATGATGGCAAGAAAGGTTCTTCTAATGTAAGCCGGTGTCACTGTCCCACATTAAGAGCTAAAATATGTTCCTCTCAGCAGAGCATATGGTAATTTTAAGCGATGCCATGTCATATCATGTCATACTGCATATGAAAACCATCAGAATAAATAAAACAGCACAGACAGATGCAGATGAGGTCCGACACAGAAAACGCCCTAGGAATGAATGTTCCTCTAACGACATCTGAATCCACAATGCTACTGCCCCGGGGTGTATTCAAAAATGTAATACACACTCACTAGCTTTAATCCAAAATGTTATATAAGTACAAATTATTAGTGCAGTCAACGAAACTCTTCAGTAGTGTTGAATAAGCTCTTTGCAAACAATTTCTCCTTATGGACAGCGAAAACGAGGACACGTTCATCATCACGACTTTGGCAAGATGCCTGTGATGCATTCATTTTCATTACTGCTTGTGTTGTACTGCACACAATTTCAAGAATATTTCTTTTTTTTATATAAATTGATAAATGGTTCTTGCTTATAGTGAAGTTTGCAGTAGGTTGAAACAAAGAATAAAATGCACTGTTTTTATTGACAACCTGTTTAATGTGGAAAAGGTGGAGAATCCAGTCATTTGATCTGATTCTAATGGTACAAAATTATTATTATTTTCAAGGTGAATTTTTTCACAAAATAAACTAATAACACTTAACCACTACTTCTAATAATAATAATAATAATAATAATAATAATAATAATAATAATAATAATAAATTATACAACAATTTAAAACTTCATCTATAAATGTCTTGCTTCTCATAATGTCTTATAGTGATTTTATGTTGTGAAATAGTGCATTAGAATAAGATTGACATGCCAACTTACTCTTCCTTAATAGTGTCAGGGTGATGCCATAACAACTTTACATGAATACAATATTTTTCTTATGAGGGATGCAATCAAAAACATACATTATTTGGAATAAAGAGATAATACAGATTAAATACATAATACAGAAAGATCGTATTCATTCAAGTGCATCAGAATTTTGATTCAGCAGGATGTAATAGAAAAAAGTAATATGAGCTGGAGTTTTTATTTCAGGTGGGTGTGAGTAAATCTAAGGGTCAAGTTTCAAAAATTTCTGTATATTTGGGAAATAGGACTGTGTGAGCAGTATAAAAAAGTACACACATCTTCAGATAGAACAACCTAGGAGACTTATTATTATACAATTATTGAGATTTCAGTTGAGGTAATTATGGCTATAATTACTGGTCTAAAATGTATACCTTTGGGTTTTTTCCAGGTAATTCTTAATATAGATATATTAGGTATTTGCAGTACTAAACAAATACAGATTGGTATTGTGTCATACTGTCAATCAGACAATGCTTTATGGAATAAGGATTTACAAATATTTATGGAAATTCATGACAGTTAAATGTATATATCCTGGAGGTGCCACTGAATGTATTGTCGGAGAACACAGCTGTAAATATCTGTCATATAACTTAGATATTATGTCATCTTGGCACCAGAACTGTAGACGCTATCTTTCAATCAGCGTAAAGGAATAAGGCTTTATAAAAGTTCAGGAAAGTTGTATGTACAGGTTTTCATTTTTCCTGGAGCCTTATAAATGCTTTCCTTTATTAAAGTGTAATCATTTTGTGGTTTAATTACAGTACATTGAATAAAATAGAAATAGATTTACAGTTATTCTACAGCATTTTAATGCTTTTTTCACTCCAGTATTGAATCAGTAAAATGTCATGCACAGCTCTTTAAATGCTGCTCTCTAATTCATGTTACTTTGAAAACAATGTTTTTGTATAACATGCTCTGCCCGATCTATAAAAGTACACTCGGATTAGTTTGTTCCTGCATTTATAGAGCTCGGCTCTAGACACGACAAACAGGAGCGGATGGCTCTGACCTGCCTGCTGCCTCCTCGCCACTTCACAGTCCCAGCAGCAGCTGTGCTCCAATTACAAACTCCTGACACTGCCTGGCCTGTATTAGCATTTCATTAGGACCCCCCATCCTCCCATGATTTAGACAGAGCACACGGCTGCTGCTGACCACACCGAGCCCCTAATTGCCTCTTAATGTTGCTCGCAGCTCGGGTGACACCTTCGCCGCACCTCTTCTTCTCACTCCCCCTCTCTCTTAATCTCATCGAATATGTGGGGCAGCACCATAACCTTTCTCCCCTAAGACAACTGGGGACGAGGGGGAAAAGAGCCAGTCATGAATGTTTAATCAGTCCGCAAGAATGTTTGATTCAATCAGTCAAGCTAGGAGAAAATGGAGATTTAAATATGCACCATAAGAAAATGAAAAGGGGCAGGAGGGTGCACTATGGAGCACAGCAGGATGTCCTAGTGACAAGTAAAAGCATGCCTTGGCCATTTTATCAGGCCTAGATTCAACCTGAATCTGCATGATAGAAAAAATTATATTTTGTTCATTGGTCATGTTCAACTCAGGCATTCTGATCCCTTTTCTACTTATCATGTCTATATACATGCTTTAATCACA
This sequence comes from Silurus aristotelis, assembly GCF_946808225.1. Classification (NCBI taxonomy): domain Eukaryota; kingdom Metazoa; phylum Chordata; class Actinopteri; order Siluriformes; family Siluridae; genus Silurus; species Silurus aristotelis. The sequence goes on along the minus strand of NC_139597.1, from coordinate 11,749,770 downwards.
ACAAAGATCATCAGCAAGATACAAATTCTGCATTCCATTTCTTATGTGCAGCCAGAGTCTTTCTCTGATAAAAGGATGGTACAAAGGAGAGAGCAGAGACTGAAACATTATATCTCCTCCTATGAAACAGCACACGTGGGAATCAAGAAAAGGATGATGAACACTACAAATGCCAGCACTCCACTCTGACACAACAGAATGATCTAGATTCCGTTGACGGTCATGTTGATTCTGCATAATCTGGACTCACACCATCTTCATAATTAATGGCAGCTAATTAAGCAACAGGAGTAGGGATGCATAAACCGAGGCACAGAGAGTGATGCCTGTGTCACCGCCTGCAAGTTTCTATTTAATCTTAACAGTGTGCGAGAACAATCTTTTGGAGGCATACATCACTGCTGCGAAGGAGCTCTGAGCAATGTGACAGTTCTGCAGATTTGGGGTATTATAGACTGGGTTGGAGTGTTATCAGCATGAGGATAATATCTCAGTTTAGAAACTGTTTAAGTGACTGATTTTTATTGCATTTACTCTGGAGGAAAATAGAAACTCTGCCTTGAGCATATTCTACTTAACACTGAACACACATAGGAAAGACACATAGGGAAATTAATGTTTAATTTTTTAATTAAAAAATTAATGTTTCGATTTTAATGTTGTTAATGTTTTGACTGTGTGCCATAGGTTAATTAAGGGCTTATATATAATATATCATGACAGAACCAGTATTAAATATTATATATAATCACTGTATACAAAAATGTCTCACTGGATGCTTTTTGTTTGGATTGACTGAATAAAGAGGGGAATCTATTGCTTGGTTTATCAAATATTTGTCTTTAGGCCACTGTTCATTAAACTGATATGTACTGAGATGGTTCAAACTAATTCTTGGTTTTAACAACTTTCTTCGGGATAATCTTATGATTTCTGTTTAATTTTATGTTAAGGCTTTATGTGACCAAAGGATCATAAACATCTGACACTTATTTGTGCTTTTTAAAGATCCAATTGCAGATTTAAGTACCCTTTGCTGGCATATTAAACTCCACTCTTCTGGGAAGGCTGGGGTTTGATGTTGGCTTAGAAGGCCTGGTGCACAGTCAGTGTTCCAAAACATCCTTAATATTAATGAGATTAAATCTGGCCACACTTTCTATCTTCCACAATAACCCTGGCAAACCATGTCTTTGTAGACAGGGGCATTGTAATGCTGGAACAGATAGGAAAAGAGTAAAACTATGATACGACAATGTTACAATGTTTTGGAGAGTTCCACATATTGGTGTGATGGGCTGTTTTTTCATACTTTAGGCCATATAGTCTGTGTGGTATATATAATTAGAATATATTAATATTATTTTATATATAATATCAACCCAGCCATTAGGGGGGCACAAGCCAGTGCACTCTTAGTGCCGGTCCCAAGCCCGGGTAAATGGGGAGGGTTGCGTTAGGAAGGGCATCCAGCGTAAAACATGTGCCAAATCAAATATGCGGATCACAAATGAAAATTTCATACCGGATCGGTCGAGGCCCGGGTTAACAACGACCGCCACAGGTATCGTTAGCCGACAGGGTACCGGTGGAAATTGGGCTACTGTTGGCCGAAGGAGGAGAAGGAGAGGAGGAAGACGTCTACAGAGACGGCGGGAAAAGGAGCACTGTAGGAGAGTAGAGGTTCGGGTTTGTACTTTAAATGTTGGTACTATGACGGGTAAAGGGAGAGAGGTAGCTGATATGATGGAGAGGAGAAAGGTAGATATGCTGTGTGTTCAGGAGACCAAGTGGAAAGGGAGTAAGGTCAGGAACATTGGAGGTGGGTTTAAACTGTTTTATCATGGTGTGGATGGAAAGAGAAATGGTGTAGGGGTGATTCTGAAGGAAGAGTACAGTAAGAGTGTAGTGGAGGTGAAAAGAGTTTCTGATAGGGTGATGATCGTGAAGGTGGAGGTTGAAGGGATGATGATAAATGTCATCAGTGCCTATGCTCCACAAGTTGGCTGTGAGATGGAGGAGAAGGAAAGATTCTGGAGTGAATTAGATAAAGTGGTAGATGGTGTACCTAGGAAAGAACGATTGGTGATTGGGGCAGACTTTAATGGGCATGTAGGTGAAGGGAACAGAGGTGATGAGGAGGTGATGGGTAGGTATGGTTTTAAAGAGAGGAATGTGGAAGGGCAGATGGTGGTAGATTTTGCTAAAAGGATGGAAATGGCAGTGGTGAACACGTATTTTAAGAAGAAGGAGGATCATAGGTTGACGTATAAGAGTGGAGGAAGGTGCACACAGGTGGATTATGTTCTGTGTAGGAGATGCAACCTGAAGGAGATTGGAGACTGTAAGGTGTTGGCGGGGGACAGTGTCGCTAGGCATCGGATAGTGATCTGTAGGATGGTTTTGGAGGCGAAGAAGAAGAGGAGGAAAGTAAGGATTGAAAGAAGAATAAGATGGTGGAAACTGAAGGAGGAAGAGTGTAGTGTGAGGTTCAGGGAAGAGGTCAGACAGGGGCTTGGTGGTGGTGAAGAGGTGCCGGATGATTGGGCAACTACTGCAGGAGTGATGAGGGAGGCAGCTAGAAAAGTACTTGGTGTGACATCTGGAAATAGAAAGCAAGACAAGGAGACATGGTGGTGGAATGAGGAAGTGCAGGAGAGCATTAGGGGAAAGAGGTTGGCAAAACAGAAGTGGGATCGACAGAGTGATGAGAAAAGTAGGCAGGAGTACAAGGAGATGCGGCAGCAGGTAAAAAGGGATGTGGCGAAAGCCAAGGAAAGGGCATATGAGGAGCTGTATAAGAGGTTGGACACTAAGGAAGGAGAAAAGGATTTATACCGATTGGCCAGGCAGAGGGACCGAGCTGGGAAGGATGTACTGCAAGTTAGAGCAATAAAGGATGGAGAGGGAAATGTGTTGACTAATGAGGAGAGTGTGTTGAGAAGATGGAGGGAGTATTTTGAGCAGCTGATGAATGAGGAAAATCAGAGAGAGAGAAGGTTGGAGGATGTGGAGTTGGAGTTGGTGAAGCAGGATGTAGATAGGATTAGTAAGGAGGAAGTGAGAGCAGCGATTAGGAGGATGAAGAATGAAAAGTCGGTTGGACCAGATGACATACCGGTAGAAGCGTGGAGATGTTTAGGAGAGATGGCAGTGGAGTTTTTAACCAGATTGTTTAACAGGATTCTGGAAGGGGAGAGGATGCCTGAGGAATGGAGAAGGAGTGTGCTGGTACCGATCTTTAAACATAAGGGAGATGTGCAGACCTGCAGTAACTACAGGGGAATTAAGTTGATCAGTCACACCATGAAGTTATGGGAAAGAGTAGTGGAAGCCAGGCTGAGAGAAGAGGTGACCATCTGTGAGCAACAGTATGGTTTCATGCCGAGGAAGAGCACCACAGATGCCCTATTTGCTTTGAGGATGTTGATGGAGAAGTATAGAGAAGGACAGAAGGAGCTGCATAGTGTATTTGTGGATTTAGAGAAAGCCTACGACAGGGTGCCGAGAGAGGAGTTGTGGTATTGTATGAGGAAGTCAGGTGTGTCAGAGAAGTATGTGAGGGTGGTGCAGGACGGCAGTGAAGTGTGCAGTAGGTATGACAGACTGGTTCAGGGTGAAGGTTGGACTGCATCAAGGATCGGCCCTGAGCCCTTTCCTGTTTGCAGTGGTGATGGACAGGTTGACGGACGAGGTCAGACAGGAGTCTCCCTGGACTATGATGTTTGCAGATGATATTGTGATTTGTGGTGAGAGTAGAGAGCAGGTTGAGAAGAGCCTGGAGAGGTGGAGATATGCGCTTGAGAGAAGGGGAATGAAAGTCAGTAGGAGTAAGACAGAGTACATGTGTGTGAATGAGAGGGAGGGCAGTGGAGTGATGCGGTTGCAGGGAGAAGAGGTGGAGAAGGTGGAGGAGTTCAGGTACCTGGGGTCAACAGTGCAAAGTAATGGAGAGTGTGTTAGAGAAGTAAAGAAAAGAGTGCAGGCAGGGTGGAGTGGGTGGAGAAGAGTGATAGGAGTGATTTGTGATAGTAGGGTATCTGCAAGAATGAAAGGGAAAGTTTATAGGACTGTGGTGAGACCTGCGATGTTGTATGGATTAGAGACAGTGGCATTGAGTAAAAGACAGGGGGTGGAGCTGGAGGTAGCGGAGCTGAAGATGTTAAGGTTTTCGTTGGGAGTGACGAGGATGGACAAGATTAGAAATGAGTTTATTAGAGGGACAGCACATGTAGGATGTTTTGGTGACAAGGTGAGGGAGGCGAGATTGAGATGGTTTGGACAAGTGCAGAGAAAGGACATGAATTATATTGGTAGAAAAATGCTGAAGATGGAGCCACCAGGTAGGAGGAAAAGAGGAAGGCCAAGGAGGAGGTTCATGAATGTGGTGAGGGAAGACATGCAGGTAGTTGGTGTGAAAGAGGCAGATGTAGAGGACAGGGTGGTATGGAGACGGATGATCCGCTGTGGCGACCCCTAATGGGAGCAGCCGAAAGAAGAAGAAGAAGAAGAAGAAGAAGATTTTATATATAATATCTAATTAGAAAATAGTGAATTGAAAATTGGATTAAAATGAGCTTCTTGTTTTTTGTAGTTGTTTCATACCGAAATGACAAGAAGATTTAAATATTTGAAAACCCAATGTGAAAACTAATAAATAATACATTTTAACCTTTTCGAAAGATATTAAAATATATTTTAAATCAGTATAAACATATATATTACTTTCTTACCAGAGTTCTGTAATTACATTAGTCAAGACACTCCTTGGTTTCTGTGCATGGAGTATCATGACTTTGTATTAAACTCCTGAGCAGGGTGAAAGGACATGCGAGGTGTGTGAGACCCTTATTCAAAACTCTCCATAATAGACAGCACAAATTATTATTTGGTATTGACCACAATAAGATTTTAACCTGGTAGTTCAGGTTTTAAAAAATGAACAACAGGAAATGTGATATAACTTCATTCACAGCGGAGTGACATCTAATCTCGTTTTCCTCGACTGCTACACACATGAATACAAGTATTGTGAACAAATCAATTCTATAGAACTCTGTAATGGCACATCACTATAGAGAATGTTCTACACCTCCAAGGCTGCATATAGTTGGCAATTAAGAGCATCCTATAATTTATTGTATGTTGTATTGTTGTAGTAGTCAAGACCTAGATTTCAGGGATTTCCCTTGATTACAATGGAAGAAGCATTGTCAAATTAAAAAAACATCAACTTCAATAAAATCCCTGATATTCAAATTTGAAACCAATGCTGTGTTTTCGGATATCCTTTAAAGCAATCTGCAAAGTGCTGCCTAAAGTTTTCCTTCATCATTTCCTGAGATGTTGACAGGAAATGGATTGCAGTGCTTTCACAGCCTGGTAAACATGCTCTTGCTCAGGAATGTATAGAAAGGTATGATGTAGGATGCTGTTTAACCCAGAAAAAGACATAAGAGTGGCCCCGGGGACAGAACCATTCCTCATACTACACATCCATCATAGAGGGCAATGGGAAGCACTAGATCCCAGGGCCGCACATCCTCCTCCCTGGGGATAATGGCTCGATGCTGAGGGTGAGCCGGGGACGTTCTTGTGGAAACGGTGTGTAACTGATTTTGTGTTTGGCCCCCTTGGTCTTTAAATTCAGCAAACAAATGTAAGAACAAATCTAAATACAAAATGAATCAGACAAAAGGACCAAGATTAGGTTGTGAGAAAGTACAGAGTGCAACTTTTTGTTTTATAGAAAAAATCATTACACCTATAATTCATTGCATGCACTTCCATAAAACTGACAAAGTAGGATGTTCCACTAACATTTACTTTATACAAATATGAGTAATATTTTCAATGTGACATAAAGCAGAGAAATAGTGGTCTGTGTACATTGTCTGTTTCCATTAAATCTAATGCAGCAGACAAACAAAAGGACTGGGCAACATTTAGGAAGGTAAGCTAGGTTAAAGCAAACAAGCCTTAATTAGACAAGACTAAATCAGTAATGGTGAAACAGGCTACATTTAAACACTAATGCAGTGTTAGGAATTGCTACATGGTCAACAGACCCTGTAGTAACACTAATGCTAAACATCTGAGTGTTCTCAAATATAAAGTTTTCTGATTAAAATTGCATGTAAAACAAAAAGTTTTCCAATAAAAACATCCATTTGACAAAACTGATCAAAATTGATCACAGGATCAAATATTAGCTTGGCTACATGTCTAAAGAAGTCTGCAGCTTAGTGTTTTACTTCAAGGTCAAACTTCTATAGCTTTGGCTGTTCACCAACACACCAGACAGCTGCATGTGAGTTTAAAAAAAATCTATCGCCCTGCTTTCTGCCCTCCCAGCTTAACAACACCGCCAGGTCACAGGAAAGAAAATTGCAATAGTGGAAATAAGCTACAGATGAGATCAAAATGAGATTTTAAAAAAGGTTCAACTTATATATACACCTATCTACAAGTGTCAGTGAGGGTGTGATGTGCTCTCCAACACATATTTCTAATGTATTGGAAGGGCTGCCTCCTCATGACCAGTCACTATTTTACTTTCAAACCTAATCCTGCCGCTAGTCTTGTCATTTTATTCTCATTCTATTTGAGGGTGTCATATTCCTCTACACATATGTGGGTGAAAATGAGTGCTATCAAATGTGAGTATGGGGAGACAAAACTCATCTTGGCCCTGTCTGTGCTACCATGCGTACGACAGCCTCCAGGAAAAAAGGGTCCTAATAATATATTTGATTTGTTGAAGCCTTCATTTTTCACTTGGATTCACTTGACCATTTGTGCAACCCCGCAGTGGTTGGCGCTCCTTGTGATGTCGTTAGTAGAGACGATTATGAACCTGGGGCGGTCTCTTTTTTCTCTTGTAATGTTGTTATGGTTCCAAATAAAGCTTATTAGCTTGATAGAGGAGCTTTTATAATCTGGGTTTGTTTAGGTGATGGAGGTGACTAAGTTAATTACACATGCACCATTTTGTATATATGAATATTTTGAATTAACCATGACATGTCAGCTGCACATATATATTTGCCAGTGCCTGGTTTTTGAATAATATATACAGTAGATATAACAAGTATGCATACCCCATTGTGATATAAAATATGAAAACAAGATAAATCATCTCAGCTCTTTCTTAGATTAATATGGTGAACAGCAACTAAACAAAATTCAAGTAAAAACAAAGTGCTCAAAATAAACCAATTATACTTAAACTTGTATTAAAAAGTAATGATCTTATAATGATAATACACCTTTCATTCAAGACATGTCCACAAACAACTTACAAAGCATTGTGGAAAGGTATGAGTCAGACTTTAAAATTAACTGAAAGTCCCTAAAAAAATGAATGAAAGGAAACAAACAAAAATTAGAGGCTCACCCTTTCTGATGACACAACATTCAAGTGTTTAAACTTTGCAAAATCACGTGACTGGTTTGGCAATGTGTATGAATTTGTTTGTTTTTTAACATAACTCTAAAATTATAGTTATATAATTATTATTTAATTAATTCTAAATGACAAAAGCGAGGCAGCTTATCACCCAAAGAGCCCCATACCCATGTTAAAGCATGGTGGTGGAAGTATGATGCAGGGACTGCTTCTCTTCAGATGGGACTGGGGTTATAGTCAAGACATAGCGACTCATGGATAGCTCACAATACCAATCTATTTTGGGATAAAATCTGCAGGCTTCTATAAGACAGCAGAAGATGAAGCAAAATGTCTCTTTCCAGCACTACAAAGATCTAAAGCATAAATTCAAGTCAACAATGGAATGGCTTTAAAAGATGAAGATCAATGTTTTGGAATGGCCAAGTGAGAATCGAGAGCTAAGTTCGATTAAAAAACTGTATAAATCCTTGAAGTGGGTTGTGCACAGGAGATTCCTTCATAACAAGTCAAATGAAATAAATAAACCAAAAAGTGCAAAACTGGTAGATTCTTACTTAAATAATCTGAATGCTGTATTAACACACTTATGTGGACTCACCCATGTGATTATAAGTGTATTTTTCACTTTCTTGTTCGTTTGTTTGTGTTTCAATATTGCTGTATTAAAATAAAGGTGGAAAAAGTTCTTACATGCTTTATAATTGTTGCTTAGTTGTTGTTGTTTTTTGTTTTTTGTTTTTTTACATTAGGGGTGTACAAACTATTTATATCCAATGTCTGTTTGGTGGTCTTGGTAAAAAATAAATGTGTGTCTTAATTCTGGCCAAGAAATGCAATGATATAATTTTATAAACTAATAGTACACTTTTACATTTATACTTTAAAAACATAAATATATTTCACTAAACAAGATAAAATGGTTAGTTAATTAATTAATATTATAAAAAAATATACATTTTGCTTTCTATATTTGAATGTAATCCTGTGTTGTAATAAATACTAAATATGATAAGAATATTCATTTTATCCATGTATCCATTTTCTGAACCACTGGAGAGGAAATCTTAGTACCCAGAGGAAACCCCTGAAATGCAAAAAGAACAAACAAACAAACAAACAAACAAACAAACAAACAAACAAAAAACACGCAAAATTAGAGAGTATTTGAACCACTAACCCTAGATATCTTATTTATTAACACGAAGCCACCATTTCCCTACATTCATAATATTAGTGGAATTTTAAATGAACTCTTTAATTGCAGTGTTCTCCCTTTTTTATCTGTGGGTATATGTAAAAGTAAGAAAATGCTAAATAATGTGCTTGTGAAAGAAATACATGCAAACAATATCAAAATTTTTCCATGTGAAAGGTTTTTTCAGCCTGTCACAAATATCGAATTATACACACAAAAAACAGATGCAAATAGACTTACTTTTCAATACAATAGTTTATTTCAAACTTAGTGCATGATAAAGTGCATCTTGGGGTGACCGTTTGCATAGCTAAAGCACCATTAGGTTCACTTTTGTCACATAATTATTCCTCAGGAGAGGCAATTAGCCACCGTGCAGCGGTACGGGACAAGGCGACTTGAAACATGCTCTAACACACATAGACGCATGCAGAGTAATTACTCAGGAGCCAGGTCCAGTGAGAGCAGTGCACAGTGTGAGATAAAAGCGCCTCAAAACCCACAAGTGTATTTTAGGAATCTCAGTTTAATCAGATAAACATCTTTGTTAGAAAAACTGCATAAATCTAAAATGCATCTACCAGATCTCTGCATATCAAAGGGTTATCCAGCAATAGACAATATAACGCATATATAAATAGAATAATGAAGTTAGGCAGAAGATACAGTAACAGTGCAAGAAAACTTGTGTAAAAGTGTATGTGTGGTGTTTCGGTTGTTAGAATCACACCACATCTGTGATTATCTGGTACCATCTCAGATTTAAGTCATATGTTAAATATGTCATGCTGCTTCCATTGGAGTCAGTAGTGGTTTCAGCTATTTACAAGCACAGCGAGCTGATCGAATTTCTTCTAACCTGCTGAAACGTCACAACTAATCATGTCTAACAGGCCTTTGTGACAAACCAGACGAAAAATCCGCTCGAGAAAAACAACACATCATGGCACAAAGAAAATATAATTAATAAAACCTCAAGGCACATTTTAAAACAAACATGACACTTATTAGTTTCCCAACAGATTGTGAATTGTTTCTTTTATTGTTTAACTGGAATAGAGTGAAATCGATTTTCTGTATGAAGACCAAACCTCTAAATATCCTAACTAACTAAATAAATAAATATTCTATAGCATTTAGTATTATGCTATAGTAATATAGTAACTAGCAAAGGACTAGTTTAAACAAAAATGTTATTATATAACTCCCAAATATAAACAGTCATGACAGTTTGTTGGTGTATTATATAAAGTATATTATATTTTTAAGAGTATTTAGGTCCCCTGGTGGTCTAGTGGTTAAGATGCAGCGCTCCCACCGCTGCGACCCGGGTTCGATTCCCGGTCAGGGAACCATCCCCAGCCACTCTTAGTGCCGGTCCCAAGCCCGGATAAATTGGGGAGGGTTGCGTTAGGAAGGGCATCCAGTGTAAAACATGTGCCAAATCAAAAACGTGCGGAGGATCCGCTGTGGCGACCCCTAACGGGAGAAGCCGAAAAGAAAGTTATATTTTTAAGAGTATTTCCACAGCAAGCAGGGCAAAAGTGAAATTGTACTTTGCTACCATGTATCTACCTGTGTAAAATGCTTGATACAGTATATAGACATGGCATTGCCAGCTGTGCTGCAAAAGGAAATTTAAATGGTGTTTTAAAATGATCTATAATATCTTCGGTTTTAACTTCCTACTATCAACCTGACAGAACTGTAGCAGTCACAGTTTAATTAACCAACACGACTTCCTTATATGTGTTGGCTGATTAAGTCTAGCTACTTTGTTCATTCCTGTTGCCCTCATTGGTCTAAAAAACCCTTAAAGACAGAAGTGACTACATACTGTATATTGCAGAACTAAAAAATGTGTATTAGGAGTGTACTGTAAAAAACAAGAGCTATGTAAATAAGATAGGGCACTTTCGTTTCTGTGTTCGTGGTAACAGGGAAATGAGTCTTACACGTGGTGTAAAATCTGGATTCACGGGCGATCTAAAAGTCATTATACAATCCAGGCATTATATAGTATCACTCCTACTCAGATGTTTACTGACTGCACAATGGTACCTTTTATATATGCAGTGGGATCCAACGTTTGAGACCGTAGTGAAAATATGGGATTTTGTTACTTTTATTATTTTGAAATGGAAATAACCCGTTTTTAGAAGTTTGAAACCTTCAAAACAACAAAAATAAAGGTTCAATACCTTAAATATTTAATATTCAAGATTTGTGATATTGTCTATTCTGCGTTGTGCAAAAAGCCAAAAGTATCACTGATATTAAATAAGTCTGTATATGTGTAATGTAAATGTAAAACCAAATATATGAAATATAAATATATTTATAGAAAATATAATCTTAAATATAATGTAGCAATATTCTTGACTTTGGAAGCAAAAGAAATACACTTGAAAAAACAAATAACATAAAAGCTATGGCTTTTGTCTGGCATAGTTATTTCAATTAAATCTAGAATTTGATGTTGAAAATGTATAAAGCTATACCAGAGACATGATGCACGGATGATGCTAGTGAGAATGATAATATAATAAATATGGCAATAGCATTTCAGTACTTTCCATACACGTGGCCATGGTTGCATACTGCCTGTATGCTAGATATGTAAATATCTTCCTCACATCAGCAATCTTTATTTTGGTTCAAGATATGTACAGATACATACACCTTCTTGATGAGGTTTGCATTTTTAATATATGTGTGTGAACATACGAGAGAATCTGAATTCATAGCAAGAATATTTATAAAGGTTATTAAGCACTTGGTGAAGCATCCATTTGCTGTGCGCACAGCCAAGGATGTGACATTTATCAAGAATGTCCAGCTAAATGTCACAGGACGAGATTGCAGTCCTGCTCTTAATTAGGACCTGAAAGTCTTTGAGGAGTCCTCTTACTTCAACTTCTACTTCAAGCCTGTGTTGATCTTCCTCTTTCTCGTTCGCTTTCTCTCTCTTCCTTTATATCGTTCTCTCGAACTACATTCAGGGAATGCGTGTTAAGCAAAGTTGGGATAACAATTGATAAAGCGAAGGAAGATAAAGCACAGACAAATGGCTGAGGATGTAGCTCATCCATCATGCTCACAAGACTCATTGTTTGCAGATTTTAACCTATAGGAGTTCTGTTCCCTTCCCCACTGAGTCTCACAAATCATACGAAACCGAGAGAACATTCTGGGCAGGCCTGCAGATCTCAGGACACATTTAGGATTCTGCTGCAAAAAGAAGAAAAGAAATGAAGTGGAGGGGGTTTGAGATAGAGGAATGCAGAGAGGGGGAGGAACAGGAAACATGCCTGCCACTATCTCCTCTAAGCTCCCAGGCCGAAAATGTCAGGCGCATAACAGAGCATCCCACTACATGCAAGCAGTGAGTTATGCATGTGTAAATATTGACTGTGCTGACACGGTGCAGTGCTCTTTCGATGGAGAAATGTTTGGCTTATCGCTCTATTTTCTCTGCAGTGGAAGGAGGAGGACAGAACATAATAGAACAATGGAAAACATGTCAAAAGATTATTTAAAGCCATCAACTGTAAAAGCATTAAAATGTGCTTTAGATTCTTCAAAATGCAGGTGCCAGAAATTTTTTTTTTTTTTTCAATGTACAACTGATGCCATTAATGAGCCATCTTTTCTTATTTCCTAAGATTCTTATGAATGATGGGGCTTTAAACACAAATTAAGTTGTGAGAGATTACTTTTTTGAAAATGGAGAATGATTATTTATTTGATTGCACAGAAAATAATGTTTAAGTAATTATTGACTGAAATGATTTTCAGGAGCCCATTAAAGTCCATGGGACATAAAGCATAGACAGTGGTGTTCCATTTTTTTTTTATTTTGTCTCAATCCATCATTATAACTGTAATCACATATTAATACTGATATTAAAGACATTACATTCATCACTGACTTCTTATCTTTATTATATCTTTTTTATAATCTGTTTGGCTGGTTAAGTAAATTTAAAGGATTCATCCAAACCTTGATATGTGAAACAAATTGTCAATAAAATCTAGTGACAATTATAATTATTTAAAGTTCTTAAAGTGAAAAAAAGCATTAAGCCCCTGTCACAATCATGTAATATGATTCTTGTTTTCTATATACAGTGTATTTCAATAAAAGTGCTGTTTTATTTATGTCAATATTCATTAAGAAATGTACTAAGCCAGCTAACAGTGTTACAGTGTAACACATGATGCCACATATTCTTTGAAATTAAACCTCTCTCTGTTTTTTTATTCAAAACAAAAATCTGTTTGCTATATGAGCTGTGTAAATTAGATATTACATAATTATTTCTATTCTTATTTCAATAAAATGGAATATATTATTGTCGATTTTTTCATTTATTTATTCATGTCAAAAGAAAAAAAGTGTCGATATTTGGTTTTGTGCAAGTATGTACATTTATGCACAATTAATTAGACAAAATCACTGAACAATAGAATTTAATAATAGATTGCACAATCTTTGCCAGCTGATTGCTGATTTATACTGTCTGAAATATTACTCTATTCAACTGTGAACTCTTTTAACCAAACAAATTGCTGAAAAAATATAGAAGCTCAATCAGAACTCAAATGTAATTATTTTATATTAACATTAAATATTTTTTTCTTGAATAAAAACAAAAATTAAAGACTATTTATTATGAGGTGATAGTTTTCTTTAGACTCATAAAAGCTGCTGGACAAAGAGTTTTGAACTTTATTAGTTCTGCTTGAAAAGTATCACTATTATCATTTTATATTTATTATGCCCTCTGTTAATCCTAAACATTCCATGGCACTGTTTCATGCTTCTTTTTCTGATTTACATGCCATTAACATGATAAAGTGATTTAGAAATGAGCACCATTACGAAATCCAGCTACCATTTTACAGCCACACATACTGAGAAACAAAGCCCAGGATGTTTATTCTTTAAATAAAAGTCAGTAATTCGTTTGTGTTTGATGTAACAGGGAAAAAAAAACGGCGTAGTAGCTTTTTTGATGTGGGCTGAGAAGGGCCGCAGAGAGAGTGTTTCTGCGTCAGGTGGCTTTGAGGGAGATAAAACCAGTAATCAATAAGAGCACAACGTGAAGCGTCATGTCTTATTGTAAACTCACATCATCACATCAAAAGTGTTCTGGCAGGAAACAGAGAAAAATGCAGCCCAGCAATCCTCAGCATCCTCCTCAGGGACGGTTCTACATGTTCTGTTCATCCACACTTTATTGACTTATACTGAATCAGAGACTGTGATTTTAATTACTTACAGTAATTTTAATAACTCCTTCCATTCTGCATTACAGGGTTTTTAAAGCTCTAACAGAAGAGTTGCAGATAACTTCTCAAGGAGCAATACTATAGAAATGAAATTTGAAATTGGATATATTTAGAGTAGTCGATGTGCAGCTTGTATGGAAGTATAGATTTAGTGTCCTCTGAAAAAAACTCAACATACACCCATTATTGTCAAAATATCTGGCAACAAAAGTGAGTACACTCTAAGTGATAATATAGTAGATGTACGTTGTTAACCAAAGCCATATGTCCTATTGATCATGTTCATGTTTTTGTTTTCTTGTCAGGAACATACTAATTTGTGTCAGTGTTAGTGCTCAGATCAAACGCCGAACACTGCAACAAGTCATTTTGCATGGCCGTCGTCCCAGAAGAAAGCCTCTTCTGAAGCTGGCTCACAAGAAAGCCCGTAAACAGTTTGCTGGGGACATCCTGTCCAAGAGCATGATTTTCTGGAACCATGTCCTGTTGTCTGATGAGACAAGCAAGATCAGATTGTTTGGCTCAGATGGTGTCCAGCATGTGTGACGAGGCCCTGGTGAGAAGTACCAATAAAATTGTGTCTTGCCCACAGCCAAGCATGGTGGTGGTAACATCATGGTCGAGGGCTGCATGAGTACTGCTGGTACTAGGGAGCTGCAGGAAAATATGGATTCTAACATGTGCTGTGACCGTTCTTTTGTGAGATACAGTATGTATGTATGTATTTTATATATATATATATATATATATATATATATATATATATATATATATATATATATATATATATATATATATATATATACAGTGGGTACGGAAAGTATTCAGACCCCCTTAAATTTTTCACTCTTTGTTATATTGCAGCCATTTGCTAAAATCATTTAAGTTCATTCTTCTTCCTCATGAATGTTCACACAGCTCCCCATATTGACAGAAAAACACAGAATTGTTGACATTGTTGCAGATTTATTAAAAAAAAAAAACTGAAATATCACATGGTCCTAAGTATTCAGACCCTTTGCTCAGTATTTAGTAGAAGCCCCCTTTTGATCTAATAAAGCCAGGAGTCTTTTTGGGAAAGATGCAACAAGTCTTTCACACCTGGATTTGGGGATCCATTGCCATTCCTCCTTGCAGATCCTCTCCAGTTCTGTCAGGTTGGATGGTAAACGTTGGTGGACAGCCATTTTTAGGTCTCTCCACGATGCTCAATTGGGTTTAAGTCAGGGCTCTGGGTGGGCCATTCAAGAACAGTCACGGAGTTGTTGTGAAGCCACTCCATCGTTATTTTAGCTGTGTGCTTAGAGTCATTGTCTTGTTGGAAGGTAAACCTTCGGCCCAGTCTGAGGTCCAGAGCACTCTGGAGAAGGTTTTTGTCCAGGATATCCCTGTACTTGGCCGCATTCATCTTTCCCTCGATTGCAGCCAGTCGTCCTGTCCCTGCAGCTGAAAAACACCCCCACAGCATGATGCTGCCACCACCATGCTTCACTGTTGGGACTGTATTGGAAAGGTGATAAGCAGTGCATGGTTTTCTCCACACATACCGCTTAAAATCAAGGCCAAAAAGTTCTATTTTGGTCTCATCAGACCAGAGAATCTTATTTCTCACCATCTTGGAGTCCTTCAGGTGTTTTTTAGCAAACTCCATGCGGGCTTTCATGTGTCTTACACTGAGGAGAGGCTTCCGTCGGGCCACTCTGCCATAAAGCCCCGACTGGTGGAGGGCTGCAGTGATGGTTGACTTTCTACAACTTTCTCCCATCTCCTGACTGCATCTCTGGAGCTCAGCCACAGTGATCTTTGGGTTCTTCTTTACCTCTCTCACCAAGGCTCTTCTCCCCCGATAGCTCAGTTTGGCCGGACGGCCAGCTCTAGGAAGGGTTCTGGTCGTCCCAAACGTCTTCCATTTGAGGATTATGGAGGCCACTGTGCTCTTAGGAACCTTAAGTGCAGCAGAAATCTTTTTGTAACCTTGGCCAGATCTGTGCCTTGCCACAATTCTGTCTCTGAGCTCTTCAGGCAGTTCCTTTGACCTCATGATTCTCATTTGCTCTGACATGCATTGTGATCTGGAAGGTCTTATATAGACAGGTGTGTGGCTTTCCTAATCAAGTCCAATCAGTATCATCAAACACAGCTGGACTTAAATGAAGGTGTAGAACCATCTCAAGGATGATCAGAAGAAATGTAAGCACCTGAGTTAAATATATGAGTGTCACAGCAAAGGGTCTGAATACTTAGGACCATGTGATATTTCAGTTTTTCTTTTTTAATAAATCTGCAACAATGTCAACAATTCTGTGTTTTTCTGTCAGTATGGGGAGCTGTGTGTACATTCATGAGGAAGAAGAATGAACTTAAATGATTTTAGCAAATGGCTGCAATATAACAAAGAGTGAAAAATGTAAGGGGGTCTGAATACTTTCCTTACCCACTGTATATATATATATATATATATATATATATATATATATATATATATATATATATATATATATATATATATATATATATATATATATATATACGCATGTGTGTGTGTGTGTGTGTGTGTGTGTGTGTGTGTGTGTGTGTGTGTGTGTGTGTGTGTGTGTGTGCTGTTTAATGCAGGCCGGTTCAGTGGCCTGGTTGGAGGAAGGTGTCTGGAGACCTTGTCTAGGTACAGAGAGAAAAAGAGAGCCAGAAACAGAAGCAGAGACTCATGGGGGTCCTGCTCTGAAGGGTGAGATTGATGATACTAAGGGATTTCCAAAAATGTGTGCATGTGTGTGTATGTGTGTGCGCACCTAAGAGTATGCACCTCATCCTACCTACAATTCCATTTTCAGTCCTTCTTTATTTTATTTCCCCTTCTCCAGTTTCGCAGGGAGCATGTGATTCCCCAAAGGTTTTCAGGACACACAATCAGCATTGCGCTGCAAATCTCTCTATCCTGGGGCTTGGCCGCAGAGGGTAAACAAATCTTTGAATTTTTTTTTCTTTTCCAAAGGAAGGTGATAATACTCTTTTTATATCTGTTTTGTCCCTCAGGAATAAGGGGTCCAGTTCTCCAGACTTTGCATGCACATGCAAAAAACTTCTGTGTATGCTTTTACCATTCTGAGACTTGAGTATTGATGTCACCACCTCAGAGTAGCTCTGCTAAAAGCAGGTATCACGCAACGATGACAAGAGCTAAATGAATCTGCATAGATTGCCAGGCGTTTTAATCTAGATCCCCATATACAGTAGCTTTTAGATTATATTTCAGTGGTTATCAATACCTCTCAAGTATTTTTGACCCCATTTTAGGCGCTTACAGTACTGCTTGGATGGAAACTGTAAGCATATTCTTAAACAAAAATCACAATGCATTACTGTAAATATAACTGCTGTCCCCAGAATGGTAGGTAACTTTCATGTTTAACGATTACAATTCATTTTGTATAATAATAAATATGAAAGCCAAAAAAAACAAACAAACATAAAACAAACAAAAAAGCCAACTAAACCGTAGTGCACTGTGCATTCACAATAAAAGCCTGACTTTTGTGTCACACTGCAGCATATCTATGCCAAAAAGTATAACATTCTTCAACACTAGAAAGCCTAAATATACTTAAAGAGAGGTACACTAAATGCTGTGTATATTTAATGTACTTTAAATGTACTTGTATATTTATAACAGATCCATACTTATTGGTATACTTACTTTTACATTATACTTTTTACTCATACATACAAAGTGCCTGCCAAAAGGTTGGTCTTTTATTGTTTTTAGAGACACATGCATGTTTCATACTTTATAAAAGCCAAAAACACACAATAATTGGACAGTGAATTAGTAGAAAAAAGTTCTGTTGACAGATGTGTCCAGATTTCACTTTCTGAGCTCTAGGACAGAGAACAGGAGAGAAGATTTGAGCAGACTGCCTCACACTCGCATAATGCGTAATGTTTTGGGGGTGTTTTGGAGCATGGAAGGTTAGAAACTTATTCCGGGTGAAAGGAATACTAAACCAACATTACTACCATTATATACTTCAGGCTCATGCAATTCTGTCTCGACTGCGGCCAATTAGAATCAACTTCACCATACAACAACACAATGACCCGAAGCTCTGAACGCGTTATTTATATAAAAAGCAGTTGGCTGGAGTGTGATCTATCATGAAATGGCCTGTCCAGTCACTCCATTCCTATTGAACTGCTCTGGGATGAGCTGGATCACAAGGTCAGAAAGAAATATTCAGCTAGCAAAGAACACCTTCAGCAAGTTTTACAAGAAGCATGGCAAAGCATTTCAGCTGAATATTTGGAGAAACAATCTGTCAAGTGTGTGTAAAGCTGCTTTTTATTTTAAGGGAGGATTTCAAAATGAAAATAATTACACTTGAACGTTTATATATTTGTCAAGAATAATTTAGTTTTTCTATAATATTCTAACATGTCTAAATATACTCCAGAAGAAGCATAAGAAATTGTCATATATATATATATATATATATATATATATATATATATATATATATATATATATATATATATATATATATATATATATATATACACTTCGGTTTATATTTGATATATTATTGTCTGTAAATATAAACACTAATATTGAGCATTATTTAAATAAATTCTAATATAGAGAAGAGCTAGGACAATTGTAATCTATTTTTGGTTTAAGTTTTATTAAATTGATTAAATTACAGGTACCTACTTCCCACAAAATATCATGAAAGTGTTTACATTTTTAACATATAGTGTTAGTGATAGTGTTTACCACTATCATCAGGGCCTGCTATAATATTTCAGTAAAATCAGTGAATAACATTTCAGTAAAAAGTTTCCTGTTTAAGGAAAGTAACACAATTGTAACATTGTATGGATTGACTGATTTAATATTTAAAAAAAAAATACAGCAAAATTATATGGAAACAGGAAAAATCAATTCTTAACTGTGACACATTCATTACTCTTAGTAATACACCTTTACAAAAACATCTTGGATTTTCATTAGTCGTGTAGCTTTAATTGAATGTCCATGACACACATACAGAAAACCTTAAAGAGTATTTAGCCATATGAGGATGCAGTGTAAATGATTGATGAGGCATTGATGAGATCTTGAAAACACTGTTTCTATAGCATGGTAGGATATATGGATAGAGTAGTATTAGATAACATCATTATGCACTCTTCAGTTTTTGCAGTTCATTATTACATTATCTAAGCAGAGTTAAGACTGCATGTTGTGTCTATTCTGTTTCCTTACTGTCACTTTTTACTTTTGAGACAGGATTCTGTATGATTATGAAAGGTGTTACAAATGTACTGTCCCCATCTATGCTTTCTCATAATATTACAAAAGGAAGTACCATGCACATGCCTTCTAAATAGTAAGTAGTAGTAAGATTTCAGTGTATTAGCATATATAGGGAAATATATATAACAAAGAAAAATAAATTCTGCTGTTTTTCTTATATCCAAATTATTTTACAAGTAACCCTGTAGACAGCAGTGTAATTATAACAGACAATCAATTACAAAGTTTTACTCCTATTCACGAGAATGACTTAATTTCATTAATTTCCTCATCAAAATCATCAACCTGCATTCTCGATCCCTTGCCTACAAGTTTCTTTAAACAGATAATTCCAGAGGTAATTGAACCTGTTTTAAAAATAATAAACTCTTCCATTAGTACTGGTTTTGTACCAAAATCCTTCAAACTGGCAGTTATCCACCCCCTAATTAAGAAACTTGACCTTGACCCATGTCAGCTGTCCAACTACAGACCAATATCAAATCTCCCCTTCATATCCAAAATTTTAGAAAAGGTTGTAGCACAGCAGTTATGTTTACACCTACTCATGAATAAAATTTTTGAAATGTATCAGTCAGGATTTCGGCCTCATCATAGCACAGAGACGGTGCTAGTTAAGGTGGTAAATGACCTGTTATTGGCCTCTGATCAGGGTTTTGTCTCCTTACTTGTTTTGCTCGACCTTAGTGCAGCTTTTGACACCATTGATCACACTATACTACTTGCTAGACTTGAGAACGTTGTTGGAATAAAGGGAACAGCTCTCTCTTGGCTCAGGTCTTATTTGACTGATCGCTATCAGTTTGTTGATGTAAATGGTGAGTTCTCCACACTCTCTGAGGTAAAGTTTGGTGTTCCTCAAGGATCTGTCCTAGGCCCTCTGCTTTTCTCTTTATATATGCTGCCTCTTGGAGAAATTATTCATAAACATGGTATTAGATTCCATTGCTATGCTGATGATACACAGCTGTATATTTCAGCAAAGCCAGATGAGAGAGATCAGCTTAACAATGTTGAAAAATGTGTAAAGGACATTAGACAGTGGATGCTCGATAACTTTCTTCTGCTAAACTCAGATAAGACGGAAGTACTTTTACTAGTACCACATGCAGCTAGAAGCAAACTTTCCGATTACGTAGCATCTCTGGATGGTGTTTCTGTTTCAGCGTGTATGACTGTCAAAGACCTTGGTGTGATTATTGACCCGAGTCTTTCCTTTGAGGCTCACGTGAATAATATTACCAGGATCGCCTTCTTTCACCTTAGAAATATACCTAAAATTAGAAATATGATGTCGTTACAGGATGCAGAAAAACTAGTTCATGCTTTTGTTACTTCTAGATTAGACTACTGTAACGCTTTACTGTCTGGGTGTGCGAGTAAGTGCATAAATAAGCTTCAGTTAGTTCAGAATGCAGCAGCAAGAGTCCTCACTAGATCTAGGAAATATGACCACATCACCCCTGTATTAATCAGTCTACACTGGCTCCCAATCAAATCTCGCATTGATTATAAAATAATACTACTGACGTATAAAGCACTTAACGGTCTCGCACCGCAGTATCTGAGTGAACTTCTGTAATAGTATGATCCTCCACGCCTACTTAGATCAAAAGGTGCAGGCTATCTGTTGGTTCCTCCAATAATAAAGATTACAGCAGGGGGCAGATCTTTCTCTTATAAAGCCCCGCAGTTATGGAACAGCCTTCCTATCAGTGTTCGGGACTCAGACACAGTCTCAGTGTTTAAGTCGAGGTTGAAAACATATTTATTCAGTCAAGCCTTTAATCAGTAGATTCTTTCTCAGGTAAAGGCTCAGATCTGGAGGGAACATTGATATAGAGTGTTTGGTGAACTGGGATATTTGTATGCTGTCGTCCCCTCACATTCACGCGTTCACTCAGGTATGTTGATGGTGGTGTGGTGGGTCGTCTCTTATCCCAGAGATCCCTCATGTCTGTGTTGCCTTCTGGTTCTCCCTTTTAGTTATGCTGCCATAGCGAGTCTTGCTGGAGTCCAAACTGCACAGTGACTTTAACTCTCATGCAACAACAGGTACACTTAATAATCCATATCCTTCTCTTCCTGTCACCCTCTTCTCTCTCTCTCTCTCTCTCTCTCTCTCTCTCTCTCTCTCTCTCTCTCTCTCTCTCTCTCGGTCGAGTTAAACATGCTCCTGAGGCTCCAGTGACCACTGTTCCTGCCCCTCTCCCCTTCCCACTTCGTCCAGGCCTGCCTCTGGATAGTGTTCTCTTTGACTGGAGGCCAGCTGGGGAAGGTTTGTCATCAACGCCTTGGGTGGTTCCATGAAATTCCATAGTAAAAACGGGAGCTTTGAGGATGGATTGGACTGTAGTTGATGTCAACAGTCTCCTACACTGACTCAGGAATACAGTTCGCTTTTGATCATCATCACTGCACCCCGCAACATTGTATACCTGCCACAAATGGACATTCGGTGCAACCCAGATGAGGATGGGTTCCCTCTTGAGTCTGGTTCCTCTCAAGGTTTCTTTCTTATGCCATCTCTGGGAGTTTTTCCTTGCCACAGACGCCACCGGCTTGCTCATCAGGGACAAACTTACTCATAAAGAACATATTCATTTGTAATCACCGCATTATCTGTGTAAAGCTGCTTTGAGACAATGTTCATTGTTAAAAGTGCTATACAAATAAAAATGAATTGAATTGAATTGAAAATTAATTATAGACATGGAAATAAAGTTGCACAAAAAGTAGAAAAAAATAATATTAGAATGATTAGAAATTAGAATTATTCCATCTTTTCTTATCTAGCATGTCTAAGTACAGTACACTTGATGAGAATTACACTGTAGTAAAAGTATACTAGTTGTCAAGTATAAAGTATGCTGTATTTTTGCTAAGGCATTCCCAAATTGCCAAGACACACTGCACATAAACATGCCTCACTGAAAGAATTTGCATATAAATGTCCCTATCCACTCTGCATGAATTTCTTATAATCCCCCACCCTAAACTATTACTTATACTTTCAGTACTGCAGCTCAGAGTTTGTTATTGTCATTTCTTTGAGAGTTACAAGGTTTTTCAGATCAATTATTAAGCTGATAATTGACTTAGCTTGTACAGCTCTTTTTGAGACATCATAGCTCGGCATCTCAGAGCAGTTGGAGGGCTTGTGTTTGGTCGACGGATGGCATTTCACTATATAAACATGGGCAGGTACTCGCAGCAAGAAGGGCAGCAGCTACACAGCAAACCCAGCCTTAGAAGGGCATTATGCCCCTCGCTGAGACACTGTCCTGACAAGGAGGATTAATCTAACAGCCAGAAGCACAGCTTTGCAGTTACATCATCCCAAACAATGCTGCAGAGTTGTTCTTGTAGCTCGGTATTTTTGAGAAGAAATAAGGGTGATACTTCACATCCGCTTGGCCATTAATAATGAAGTAGAATCTGAAGATCATTACATGGACAAGTAGAAGGCTTTACCAAAGTTATTTCTGGCAGAGAATGAAGGTAGTGAAAGTTTATAACTCCAGAGAGTGCAATATGGAGAAGGAGAACAAAGCTAGCCACACTTCATAATAAGATGTGTTTGAAACGTTTATGTCGAATGCTGACTGCACAGCACATAATGCTGAATTATCTTATAAATAATTAATCAGAAGGGTCTCTTAAAATGGTAGGATAATAAAAGCATTAAGTTGTTGAGCCATTTAAAAGAATCGAGTAAACAAAGCAGTAAAACTCTCTCTTATGCAAGAGCCATGCAATCACTTAGAATAGATTTCTTTGCCGGAGTAAAACTTGTGGTTGTGTTCAGTAGTCAACCAATACATTTACATGTTGTGCAGAGCTGTCAATTAGTCAGGTTGATGGAAAAAATCTCAAGGCAGACAGTAGAGAAATGCAAGCAGATGGTAATGAGGGCAGGCTAAATTTGCTTTGGTAGTCTCATAATATTTCAATGAAACCTATTGTGAAACCTATTGTACAGTCAATTACAACATGAAACATAATGACAGACTGGGTTGAAGTGTATTTTGGAAAGTTTTTGTAATAGACGTCTAACCATTCATATTCAGTTCTATGGTTATTTATTTCTTTTTTAAAACTAAATAGTATGAACATTAAATCATTGGACTGTGGCATAGTAAAATCCATCATGAACAGTACTGGGCAAAAGAGTAACTTCTGTGTTGCTGTTTGCACATCACTATTCACTTTCTCTCAAATCTCGTTTAAAGCCTTGGGTTTGTACCTGCCAGCTCATATTCAGATTTGAGGAGAATGATGGGAAAAATAGGGGGTTATCATTAGTTATTATTATTATTATTATTATTATTATTATTATTATTATTATTATTATTATTATTATATTATAAGAAAAATCAGTGGTGCAGTACTTACCGATGGTGCTGTATGTAGACGTAAGAACCTCCATCCAAGCAAGGCTGATCACTGAAATATAAGGGTGAATGTGGAAAGTGGATGCAAGTGCAAAAAAATTGGTAGAAGGTGTGAATATACAAAGATTAAGAAACAATGATAAAGAACTAAAACAATAAGGAGCATTGGCAACATGAAGAATAAACATGGTTAAACAAAAAAAACAAAAAAGACAAATTCTTTAAAGTGCTTTTAACCGTGACTATATGTACATAGAAGCGCTTATTATTGATGAAGTATAAAACAGTTGCTTAAAATTTGTCATGTGACACTTCACCGGTGCAGTGGCTTATGGTAAATGTATTAATTGTTCATAAAACTGACAGCATGACTCTTAGTTTCAGTATTATATGGTTGCTAGACCAATCACATGAGTGCATTTAAATAGATGATACATCCTTTGGTACTGTAATACAATACACATATACATTTTTTGGAAATTTCACAATCATTATTTATCTGTCTGTCTGTCTGTCTGTCTGTCTGTCTGTCTGTCTGTCTATCTATCTATCTATCTATCTATCTATCTATCTATCTATCTATCTATCTATCTATCTATCTATCTATCTATCTATCTATCTATTTTTAGATCAGCATTAATGGCAAAAAAAAAAAAAAAAAAAAAAACAAGTGCAATTTGACATATTTCTGGCTGCTGTTTAAATGTACTAATTAAATAATAAGACTATTAGATGTTCTGATGATACATTTGTGAACATACAGTACACACATAAAACTGAGGTTCACTGGATGAACAAGAAATGATCAGCGGGCAACACTGAATTGCTTTTTCACATTCTTTTGCTGTTTTTTTATTGAGTTTCTTAGCCTTTTGCTTTATTAGCCCCACACACTTTATTCATGCTCATGTGACTGCTTTTTTAAAGTAGCCCAAACCTACTGTATCGTACAAACCTGCTGGTACACTAATTACAGTAATGTGCTTTTGTGCTTGTGCCAAAGGCAGCTGTAAGATGGAGTTGAAGAAGGATTTCACTGCAGGTAAACTAGAAGTGTGACAACGATTTTCTTTCTGCTTTCTGCAACATGACAGCAATGGCTTTTTACTGTTCTCAACCTGAAACAGTGGCACGTTAACAAGTAAAACTACTTTCCCTGATTAAGTAATTCCAGTGAAGCAGACAAAGCAATTTCTTTAAAAACAAATTCTTTTTTCATGGCTTCTCTTGACTTGTTAGCTCATCAGCGAAACACTTCATGCGTGCACTAAAGGAGGGTTTTGTGTGTCAAAAACCAGACGTGCAACACAATGAGAAAATGTAATTTAAAAGAAAAAGGACATGAAGAAAAGGACAGTCAGGTACAAGAATAATAATAACAATACAGACATTTTAACATTCATATTAAAGCTAAAATGTTCTTTAGAAATTGCTCTAGCACTTGTGATGTTCATGGTTACAGAATCTTTATTACTGGCCAGAAGTATTGTGTCCATTGTATGGTTATGATGTACAACTTGATCAAAGAAACTGGTTCAGAATTTTGCTCTACCTACTTTCCAAATACACTAATTATGCTTTATTCTATTATCTTGATTTGCTGTTTCTATGCAAGATGAACTAGCAGTACAGTGGCACAAAACAGGAAGCTTATAGGCAGGGGAGAAAACATTTTATGGGTTGCAACAAGTGGGAAGACAGGCCATATACTTACTTAAATATTAACATTTTATTTTTTCCACTAGTAGAATTAATAGTGCTCACAGCTTATATATAAAATCAGGGTCATATAGCTGAGACCCCACACTAAAACTATAGCTGCATGGAAAAGTTAAAAGTATAGTTCAGAACTCAGGTTAAATTCTACCTCCTCATCATGTAAAAACAGAAATTCTAAATAAAATATAATAATAATAATAATAATAATAATAATAATAATAATAATAATAATAATAATAATAATAATAATAATAATCACCATCATCATATAGTAATCAATAATATATTATAATATTGTTATTTATGAATTCATTTATAAATTAATTTGTTTGCTAGTTTATTCATCATTTTCTTTATCTTAGGACTAGCATTGTGATACCATGTCTATCGCATGAGCCACTTTTTTCATGTCTGCACACAGAATATTGTCTGACCAGTGCTATTTCTGTAGAAAGAAAAATGCTTGCTGTGAAAGCTTTCATATCAGCACAGAAGGCACTCCAACCAGAGACTTTTTCAGTGGCAGCCTGCTTACACAATAGGCATTTTATATGACAGAAAAAGCACTGGCAGTCTATACATGTGAGCTTTTTATTTTTATTTTTTGCACAGAATGATCTCTGGCCAGCTCTTTGTGCATGTATGTATGCATGTATGTATGTATGTATGTATTTATTTATGTATATATATGTTTAAGATATCATTCATTGCATGTGTCACTGCATAAATAATAACTAAGAGCATTTTATTTTTAGACTTAATTTTATTACAGTACTTTCTTTCGGCTCCTCCCATTAGGGGTTTGCCACAGCGGATCATCCGTTTTCATGATCCGCAAATTCGATTTGGCACGTTTTTACGCTGGATGCCCTTCCTAACCCAACCCTCCCCATTTATCTGGGCTTGGGACCTTCACTAAGAGTGGCGGGGGTTGGTTCCCTGACCAGGGATCAAAACCGGGCCACAGCGGTGAGAGCGCCGCATCCTAACCACTAGACCACCAGGGGAACAATTTTATTACAGTATTAAGATCATAAAAAAGCTTACTCTGGTAAAACCATTCTTCATCTTGTGAATATGGCCATATTCATATTTATCAATCAAGGTTTAAAATGTCGTAATCTTTTAAAAAAAAAAATCCCTTGACTGGGTTTTACACATGGCCGTGATGGTCTTAGACGATCCATTTCACTTGATGTCTTTTTTAAAGCCCTTTTTATATAATGTATATGTTAATAATGAGCGGATTTAGTATGTGTGCTTAATAGTCTTGGAGTTGGTTCTTTTACCCCACTGCAGGACTGCTTGGGACCCTGATGAATGTTGTCTAATGTACACCGTCAGCCACATATTTCAGATTCATTCATCATGCTTTTAAAGGATCTCCAAATGGGAATATTAACAAGCACTTTGGCAAGGGTTACAGTCTTTATGATACTACTAGGCTGTATTCTCTTCCATCTTTTCCAGGAGCAGGAGATCTCAGACTCGAGAGGTAAATTTAGCATGCCAGGCTGGAGGAATGATTACTCTAATAAACTAAAAAGTACATCATGTCAGAAATACTTCAGTGGTCTTAAATCTACTTTTTTCATGTAATTTGCTAATAATATATAAATGCATTAGTAAAAAAAATGTAAAGATCCAAATCTTGCATCAAAAATTTTCCTCAACATGCACAGTTGGCTTTTGGCTATTATTTAACTCAAGTCTGGCAGCCTGATGTATTTTTTTATTCACCTGTGACCAACTTACTGGCAGAACCAGCAGAGCCCGAGGGTGCAAATCTAACACAGGAATCAGTAAGAGAGAGGGTGCATTTGCACAAAGCCAAAACCTATTTTATAGGACCAATCTAACAGCGAGCCCAGAATGTGACAGCAGATCCTTTGCGGTCCGGAGCCACAGGACCTGTTCTGCTTTTCCAGCCATCTCATATGCAGCCTTCTCACCTGCAAAACTAGAGCTCAGTGAGGTCTTCGCTCTCCCTCGTTCCCTTATGTCATACACACACGCAAACGTACACACGTGGTGTGACCCTGTGGTTTTGATTTTAAACGGGTCTGTGGGTTGAGATCAGCACAAAGGCCTGTCCATATGGCATGGCTCTGGCAAGAGAAATGAAGGCTATAAAAGGAAAGTAAGTGAGAAACCGGGATGGGAAAAAAATGCTCACCTGGCCTGGCAGCCTGGGACATGAGTCTGCCTCATGTCATAATCCCTGAAGGAAACAGGGACCATCAGCTAGCCAAAAATGGGTTCACAAATTTGCCAGGTCTCCAAAAAGGGATTAAGAGAGAGAGAAAGAGAAACAAGATCATCCAAATATCCTTGCCCTTCTGTTTGGACTTTTGGCCCAATGTTTCTATTTAGTATAGTGTACTATAACATTACTTTTCTTTCACACACACACACACACACACACACACACACACACACACACACACACACACACACACACACACACACACACACACACATTCAGAGAATGTCATTAGAGAATGTCTCTGTTGCCAGCTCAGCTGGACACTTCTATCAAAGCTGTCTCAATTGTTCAGCTGGTTAACTTAAGCTAGATAGCAAGGTCATCAATCATCCATGACTCTCATGGCAGCAAAGCAAGAGGCCAAAACAGAGAGGTGAAAAGGAGGAACAGAATCAAGCTCTAAATGAAAGGACCAAAAGGAAGGAAGCTTTAAAAAAGTGCAGCGTATTCATTTGACAAGAGGAATAAAAAGAGGTCAAAAGGTAACCTATATTTTAAGTAGGTTTGTCACCTTCCAACCAACGGTGATCTCTAACTTTAATTAGGCATCAAAATTAAATCAAGCGGCATTCACTAATAAATCATTAACCGATTACAATACCCTCAAAATTCATTCATTCATTCATTTTCTCCCGCTAAGCAGGCCCCCTTCGACTGCTGCCCAATCCTCACAGCACTGTCCCTTACGGTCCCTCCTGCAGGTGGTGAGCCCACGGGAAGGCGGCCCCACATCACTCCGACGTCACGGACCTTGATATTTCCCTCGTATTACCCTCAAAATATAAAACAAAATCTATGTTTTGCCATATAAAACTGGCTTTTAAAGATGTGTGTGTGTGTGTGTGTGTGTGTGTGTGTGTGTGTGTGTGTGTGTGTGTGTGTGTGTGTGTACAGACCTCTTAAAATGCAGTCAATTCACAGTCTACCTTCATTTTATGAAACACACTGTATCACTTTTTCAGCTGTATTTCATTCATTTCCTACCAAAGTTACTGAGATATGTAGTTTGCCTATGCTAGCAAAAAGATTTTTGTATATATCTTCAAACTTCTGCCTTGTAGTTCAGCACACCATTCCTCATATACAAACAGCTCATCTTGATATATCTCCACAGTTAGAAAATTGTACAGTTCTTTCAATTCTTTCTATAAACACCACAATATGTCTATTTCAGAGCCACCAAACCCCTGTACAAGCATCCTATTTCCACACAGTGTATACCAGTGGTGGGCGGTCAGGGCCAGCAAAGCCTTCTCTGCTGGCCTAAACACTATCAGAAGCACTGACCTTCATTTACAACCTAAATTCTAATATTTGTTCCATAAAATTGTATTCTCTTTTTTCTTTTTTAAAACTTTATTCTCTTCATTTTGTAGCGTTTCTCTTGGCTGCACTGCTTCCAGTACATGTATGTGTATGTTAGTTTTTTGTCCAATCAGATTTCAGCCTCTATGTGCTGCCATATCAATCTAATCTGCCCAGGGCCTGCAAAGTCTATCCTGCTGGCGTTTTTACCATTGTCTACTTAAGAAATAGCTCTGTTTCTTTAACCAATTAGATTACATTCATTCGCCTCACAGGGCAGCTAGCTGGCCCAGAATAGCGTCAGCATTTTTCCATCCTCTGATTTGTTAGTCAGAGGGAAACTGTTACAGCCAGGTTTGACTGGCAAAACATGTGTGTGTAGCGCTCTGCACACATTAATACATCTGAGTTAGACTTTTTTATGCCTACGGAGGAAGAGAAATTGATTTGGTCCTGGACATACTTAAAATACATTTTGAAGAAAAGCTAGACATCTTGAGGAGGTCGGCCAACCCTAAAGCTAGCTAGCATGTCTCAGCCCGGGAAAGGGTTTGTTCACTACTTCCAGACCAGTGAATACGAGCGGTACCACTGGATTACAGCCTCTGAGTAGTGGTGCAAATTATGAGTCTGCATCTCTGATGAGTAGGTTGTATTTATTTAAATGTTTTTATGTTTTTGTCATGTTATTAGACAAATATTGATTCTGAACTGCTCCAGGTGATGTAGGTTGTAGTGTTGAGGTTTGTAGTTGTCTTAACTGGGTTTCTTGCTTTAGTAAAATGGTATATTTTACCACTGGCCACTGGTGTATACATACATATATTAAATTATATTGGGTAAAAATCTTACTTTACACTGTAGTGGTCTTACCAGTGCCATTGCTCACATGTAATAACTCACATGTGGTTTGATGTCCTGCAAGGATGGTTGCTTCATGTCTACCCAAACATACAACTGCAGCAGCATCATGCATAATCGGATAGATTACTTTGAAATCACAGCACGCAGAGCCAGAGTAATAATTATTAGATACTGTATATATTAATGCAGCATTAGCCAACAAAATATATATATATTTTTTAAATCTGAAATATTTCACCTTACACATGCATTATATGGACAAAATTATTGGAACATCTGACTTTTCCTGCCATAGGTGTTTTTTCCCATTTATTTTTTAAAGTAGTTAAAAAGAGGCTTTTGGGCTTATCATCATTTTAATAGGTTTCAGTCTGTGTTTGACTCATTTATATCATTCTAATAATAGAATCACATAAACCAATTAAACGAGTCTTGTGAAAAAAATTATTATGGCCATAATATACATTACATATACATATACATTATACATTAGGATACTTAAGTATTATCCTTTATCATAGCACAGAGACAGCACTGGTTAAAGTGGTAAATGATCTGCTACTGGCCTCTGACCAGGGCGGTGTCTACTGTAATTGCTTGATCTTAGTGCAGTGTTCGACAGCACTGATCATAATATTTCCCTGTCCATACTAGAAAGTGTTGTTGGAACAAAGGGAACAGCTCTCTCATCTTATCTGAATGATTGTTATCTGCTTGTTGATGTAAATGGTGAGTTCTCTACACACACTGAGGTACAGCTTGGTGTTCCACAAAGATCTTTCTTTGGCCCACTGCTTTTTTTCTGTTTATATGCTACCTCTAGATATATTATTCGTAAACATTATCTTAATAATGCTGAGAAATGTGTAAAGGACATCAGACAGTCAATGTTGGTTAACAGCCTTCTGTTAAACTCTGATAAAACTGAGATACTTTTACTAGGACCACATGCATCTAAAAGTACAGTTTTTGATTACATAGCATATCTGAATGGTCTTTCTGTCTCAGCATGTACAACATTCAAATACCTTTGTGGGATTAATGATTCTAGTCTTTCCTTTGAGGTCTTGTGGATAACACTACCAGTTACAGGATGCAGAATATTTTAAACAAAAATTTTACTTATTATAGGTAAAGGGGCCGAAACGGGTTCCCTGGTGGTCGAGTGGTTAGGATGTGGCGCTCTCACTGCTGCGGCCCGGGTCCGATCCCTGGTCAGGGAACCAACCCCAGCCACTTTTAGTGCCGGTCCCAAGCCCGGATAAATTGGGGAGGGTTGCGTTAGGAAGGGCATTCAGAGTAAAAATATGTGCTAAATCAAGCGTGTGGAGGATCCGTAGTGGCGACCCCTAATGGGAGAAGCCGAAAGAAAGTTTATAGGTAAAGGGGCAGATCTGGTTAGATCATGGATATAGTGGGGTTTTTTTGTGAACTGGGATATTTGTATTCTTTCGTCCCCTTACTCTCACGCGTTCAAGCAGGTTTGTTGATGGTGGTATTGCGTTTCGTCTCTTACCTGACAGATCCCTCATGTCTTTGTTACCGTCAGGCTCTCCTTTTCAGTTATGCTGCCATAGCCAGTCTTGCTGGAGTCCCTACTTACAACCTGATCAAAATGCACTGTGTCTTTAACTTTGATGTAACAATAAGGATACTTAATAATCCTTATTACTCTCCCTGTCACCCCCTCTACTCTTATTTTCTCTCTCTGGAATTCATTTCAATTGGAAGCCACTCTGTGCAGCTGGAGACAGTTCCAGATGAACAGCCTAAAGATCCATGAAGTTACTGAGCAACTAGAGAACTGTGAGAATGGATTTGGATTGTAATTAATATCTACAGTCTGCTACAGTGACTTAGGACCATTAATAAGTAGTACACCTCAACAACAATAGAGCTATAATTAATAATCCAGAAGAGGATGGGTTGCCTTCTGAGTTTGGTTCCTCTCAATGTTTCTTCCTCATAGCATCTTAGGGAGTTTTTGCTTGCCACAGTCGCCAGTGCCTTGTTTATTAGGGATCTACTTATTAAGAACAAACATATAGGCACTAAACCTATTCATTCTAATTTTATAGCCTCGTTTTTTTTCTGTAAAGCTACTTTGGGGAAATGTCAAGCAACCCAGGCCTCCTCAGTCTGCATCATTGCCTGATTTTCTAACACTCTTGTTAACTGAATGAGCATAGATTTCCACAAACACACTACAAAATCTAGTGAAAAATCTTCGCCGATTGGTGGACATTATTATGACTAATGAATACAGCTCCATCACAGCATATGGGAGCTAATTGTGGAAGAGGATGTTTAAAAAGCACAGAAGAATCTTATGAGAAAGGTTTCACTAATTTCTATCCGTATAATATTTTTAGTATAATTTACAATACTTTAGGATTGACATTTCCTTTAATTCTGGACTCATCCAGCTGCAGGGCAAATTCCACTCTAGTTTCCTTTTTTCCCTACAGAATAATATTAATAATTTGTGCAGTTACATCATTGATATGTCTAGCTATTGTATTTTCTGAAAGTGAGGGACCCATGCCATTTATTCTTCACTGTGTTTAGCAAGTCGATATAGCTTTCAGACACCTTAGCACTTTTTCCTTACCAAATTGGTCTGCCTGTTTCAACTGCATAACATAGTTGAGTTCTTTTGAAAGAGGGATGTTTTGTCATAAGGTGATGTATAAGTTTACTGGGAACCATGACATGGATGGACAGGTTTTTTTCCTCACAAAAAACTGACACTTCTCCAGGAAAAAGTGAATCTATATTTAATGTACTCTGCACTATACTGTCTGCTCATCAGTTTTGCTTTCTTTTTTGTGCTGCAACAGGGTGCTGAATTGGCACCGGGACCATCAAATGTTCTATTTTACCTCTTTTGACTGTCAGAGACTGTGAGAATCACCTGCATAGCTTCTTTGGGTTTCATGCATGCATGCTAATCCCTTCCAGCAAAGTCACAAAGCGATGAATGACACCTTTCTTGAAATCATACAGCCCCATTTTCGTATTTCGTCGTTGTACCATATATTATAAATGTTAAACCCCATGTACACCATAGTCTGTAGTCTGTTCAGCTTGGAAGTATACTGATACAAATACTGATGTTAACCTGAAACTTCTTCACATAAAACTTGTTCATTCATTCCTTTATCCGTTATACTTTGGTCATTGCTATAGCGAGAATTTACTATAGAGGGGAGAACTATCTAATATTTTACTCCTTGAAAATAATACCATTTGATGCTGTGAATAATGTTAGTTCAAGAATATTTGCAGTCACTTTTTGGGAGAAGTAGCATGTGTCAGCCTTTTCCATCATTTGTCAGAGTTGTCATCTGATGAGAATGACTTAAAGCAGGAAATAACAAAGAATAAAGCTGGACAGAATTTGTAGTGAAAGTTCAAACAAGTCAATAAATGAATGATGAACCATGCAGTTTACTTCAACAGAAGAACTGCCTGGTGTCAATTTCTACTCATTCGCGTTTTGGAAATACCACTTTGATTTTTCTACTGTAGTAAATCAGTCTTTCCCTGTTTCAGTGTCCATTACTCTTTAAATTTAAAGTTAAGCAAGCAGCTGGTGTCTGGACCGATCATGTCCTTCACAATCCACTAGTTATCACCCAGCAATCATCAACATAGCATTACTCAGTGGGTGTGTGCCAGCACAATTACTCTTCATCATAGTGTATAAACACCCACACCCACACACACACACACACACACACACACACACACACACACACACACACACACACACACACACAGCTCTTGTGTTCAATAAAAGTCATTGGGAATAAAGGATGCCACATGTGTTTATTTGTGATTAAAACCTTAGTAGTTGCTGTAGAGCAATTGAGCCCCTTAACCCACAAGCACTCAGCTGTATAGCGTACAAATTGTATGCCAACGTTTTTAGATACAGGCAATGTAAATATATGTGATAAATGTTTTTTTTGTTTTTTTTTTATTCATGTTTGTCATTACTGATAAACTAAATATACTGCTGTATATTTCAAGTAAATATATGTATATTAAGTACATTTAAGAATTTAAAAGTAAATTACTGTTTTTATTTACTATATCTGGTTAAACAAAATCAAGTGGATTAATAAATCCATTTGAGTAAACCTGCATGCTATCTGCCGAAAACAGTCCACAATACAATCGTTTATACATTTACTATCGTAACAACAAAAACAAGCTTTCATACGAATTTAATTCGATTATGTTAATTCTGTTCGCATTACTCCTAGAAATTCTAACGACTGTGATCGGTTTCACACGACTCAAACAGCAAACTCTGCTTAGGACTAATCCTTGGCTTTCTAATTAAGCACACTGAACATAGACACACCCATCCTTTTATCCTGGACCTTCACACTAGGGGTGATACATTTAAAATTGTCTGATAGCATAGTCTAATAATATCAGGGAATCACAGCATCAATCTACTATTAAAAAATAACACACGCCAGTGGGGAAAAATTACAGAAAAATATTTATTATGGAATGCACATCCTTGTATATAACAAAAAAATATAATTTATTCAGTAATTGTGCTTGGTTCTTACACAGTTAGTCTGAATTGTATATCTAATTAAACTGTTTAATTGCATCATACCTTAATAATTATGGATGAGTGCAATACTATAAAGATTTAAGTAAATTCTACTACTTTGACGACATCTGAATTTGTGAATAACCTTAAGTTAAATGGATTAATATTATGATGTCATTGCTCATGGTTGTAAGTGTATGTGAATTCAAAGGGCTGTTTGTGAGTAGTCTAAAAGTATGTTGCAGACTTTTCTTATAGTTTCTATTTTCGATTGAGAGGCTGTTTGTAAGTAGTGAGAACATTTGTTTTAAACATTTTTGGATGTTTTTTTACTTAGGTGCAGCAGACAAGTCAAGTCAAGTCAAGTTTATTTGTATAGCGCTTTTTACAACAGACATTGTCTCAAAGCAGCATTATATAGCAGACACTATAAAGATAGAATCCCTGCCAGGCAAGTTGGGTTTCTTTCTACTTTTCATTGAGGGTCTGTTTGTGAGTGGGAAAAATAATTTAAACAATTAGAAACATTTCACCTGTTAACAAGCTATTTTTTTTCCTACTATACAGTTTTGATATTTTTTATGCGCCTCAATTATGCTCATGTGCTGAACAATAATTTGTCAAAACAAAGTTTCAATGTTTTATGGAAAAACACTGAGGAGATTTGTCGACTGTCAAGCATTTGTATTGAGTTTGGTTATTAGCTGCTTTTTTCCAAGTAGATAAAGACTCATTAGCGACAAAAATTGGAGACCTTTAAAACCTGAAAGAAAGGTATGATTTTTCTTGGCTATGTGTGGTTCTATTTTCAAATGAATTGATTTCATTTGAAATTAAACAGAAAAATAAATACTTTAATTACTTTCATTAATATAATTTGAATTAATAAAAAAATAAGTTTAACTAACAAAACTAAGTAAAATAATTGGACAGCAATTGATCTTACAATCAATTTCAAGTTACATTAATTTAGTATTTAGTGTATTAAACATCATGCTCAGTCAAGTTCACAAATTGTGTACTTAAATTTAAACCAGTTCCCTCAAATTTCTTTTTACAATTAATTGAACTTATCTCGATTTACAGTGTCTACAAATATTTTTTTGACAGTGACTTGCCACAATATTAGTTATTTTGTTAGTATTTATTATTTATTTATTACAAATTAATTATAACAAGAGGATTGTTGCACAAAACACAACAAACAAATCAACCGATCCACAAATCAACCAATACCGTTAGCCCGTATTTAATATGTAATTAATAAATTTAATTGCAACATACTTAAATTATTTAAGATTGGGAATATTAATATAGAGTTTAAGTAAAGTACTAGTAAAGATAAGCAAAGTCTCCTACTACTTCTGTAGACACATTTAAATGTATAAATAACTTTAAGTTTAATGGATTCAAATTTACAACCCTACATTGGTCATCTGATTCAAAATAAGGTGACGCCATTTTTATGTGCAGTTGCATGAGGTTTTGCTGAGTAGTTTAGTGAGTGAGATTATAAATGTTTTAGTCAGGTTTTTTTTTTTTTTTCTTTTAAGAGGCTGTTTGTGAGTAATGAAAAACTTTGACAGACGTATTTGGCAGACATACAGTAGTTTGTCATGACATAATTTGTTAATTTGCTTTATTCTCTTTTTTCCATCAAAAAGATGTTTGTGAATAGTGAAAAAACATTGTTTTAAACAATTTTGTCCTTCAACCTGCAAGATTTCATGCTCCTGTGCGACCGACACGATCGCACTTGAATGGCTATCAGGAGTTGTCTTGTATGGTTTTTGTCACACCAAGAGACTGATTGCGAGCATAGAAAACTCTAGTTTATCAAGAAAAAAATTACTTTAAGGCCAACCAGTTTCCTCCAATTTTTTAACTAAAACTCAACTCATCTACACTTAGAGTAAATAATTCAAGCATTCAGTTCTTGTGTGGCAGTAATTAAACACTGCTCAGCCAAAAAAACAGTGTGTATTAATTTAGTTCATGCTAGTAGTTCCATGATTTATTTTGTGTTTAGCATGTCATGATAAAGTAAAGACATGCTAGGAGCACCAGCATATACAGTAGCAATGTAATATGTTTGCAATAGTAGTGGATTACACAGCCAAGCATGTTTAGTTCAGTAGTTGTTGTAGTATGATTGAGTGGTGAGAAAGAGAGAAGGTTAAGGAGTAGACTCATACACACAATCTCCTTATGACAATCCATGAATCTGAGACACCCTAACAACCCTAAGTGCCTCACTCCAGCTTTTTCCATAGATTTCAATGACAAGTATTTGCTTGTTTTTGTCAGTTCATGCCTGTTCCTTGATTTCCCATACTGCTGCCTGTTTATCATTCTTAGAAATTGCCTTAATCCTCTGGTTTGTTTACTGTAGTCTATTTCAATAAAAAATGAAATGAGCACTTTTGTCAGCCTGCCTGTTCTGACTGACATATTTTGCTATAATCAAAAAAAAGTATATCTTATTGGAAAACCAGAAGCTTGTACAAACACAATTACCCTCAGCCTGTTACACATGAGAGATAATATTCTGATAAGACTGTCTTGTGTACTCACACAAGCCACAGCTGAGGTTTACAGATGTGTTTTTATATCAGATACATCTGTCCTTCTGTACTTCA
This sequence comes from Silurus aristotelis, assembly GCF_946808225.1. Taxonomy (NCBI): domain Eukaryota; kingdom Metazoa; phylum Chordata; class Actinopteri; order Siluriformes; family Siluridae; genus Silurus; species Silurus aristotelis. Next base: position 11,712,795 of record NC_139597.1, on the reverse strand, counting down.
TCTGTAGTGAAGGCATACTCAATAGCATTACATTATGTAAAATCTATAATGTATCTATAATATATAATGCAATATATACTGTATAAAGTTTTAGCTTGGTTGAATTAATATTTACTCCTTTGGCCAATACATGGTAGAACCACCTTCAATTACAACACCAAATCTTCTGGAGTATTCTAGTAGTAGTATCTACTTCATCTGAATCCTGATAAGCTTGCCCATTCTTCTTTGCAAAATTGCTCAAGCTCTTATGCAAGGCTTTGTAGGAGAGAGATTGAAAAAAACACATTTATCACATTTAAAACAGCTTTTATGCTCTTTAACAGGGTTCAAACACTATCTTCACTATGGTGTCACTGTTGCATCATATCTCAGATTGCACTGATATCCTATTTCTCAGCCTCTAGCACAAAACCTAATGCTTATACCATTTATGTTCCACATGGATGGATTGGGGTTATTGTTCTTTTGCCTGTACAGCAGGTTTAAATTCCAGCTTAATAAGAATTTTTTTTATATGTATTTATAATAAAAACTTACAGAATATATTGCAAGCATTGTTGGCATATTTAAAAGTTATGATCAAAAGTTCAAATGTTAGGTTAATATTTACACTGGGAAAGTTATTGGTATTTAGAGTTGACTTACATCAACAGTTTACATGGATTGTTTTTAGATTATTGCAATTATGTGTCTGTAATTAATTTTTCTTAAATAGATTTGTCCAAGATTGTTATAAAAATTAAGAGCTAATATGAATTTGGTATTATGTGAATCTATTGCCTGTATGAAATCTGTACATTCACTGATACAATGATCAGAATTTCAGCGTATATAATAGAGTTCATGATTTTAAATGTTGTCTTATATATACAAAAAAGAAAAATTCATAATTCAAAAACTGTGTGTTAATTATGTATCTAAGTGGTTCCACTGGTTTTATAAATTCCACAGGTTTACATAAATACGTTTTAGCTTTGCATTTTATGGTAACATTATATTGTATTAATGTAATTCTCATAGTCAAGGTCAGAAATGTGTAGATGAGACACACCACTGTTTTGAGTAGTTATTTGCAGTTCACCTTTGTAGTTCACCTTTAAACCCAGCCAATAGGTGCAACCTATAGGCATTGAGTAAAAAACAGGAGGTGAAGCTGTAGGTATGAGATTTTGAGATGTTGGAGATGTTGAGGTTTTCGTTGGGAGTGTCGAGGATGGACAGGATTAGAAATGGGTTTATTAGAGGGACAGTGCATGTAGAACGTTTTGGACACATGGTGAGGGAGGCGAGATTGAGATGGTTTGGTCACATACAGAGGAGGGACACGGGGTATATCAGTAGGAGAATGCTGAGGATGGAGCAGCCAGGAAGAAGGAAAAGAGGAAGGCCAAGGAGGAGGTTCATGGATGTGGTAAAGGAAGACATGCAGGTAGTTGGTTTGAAAGAGGCAGATGTAGAGGACAGGGAAGTATGGAGACGAATGATCTGCTAATGGGAGAAGCCAAAAGAAGAAGAAGAGTTACTCTTCACCTTACCAACCCATCTTTTGGACCAAAATGTATAATGTGTAAAGCATAACGTTATGTATAATAGGATACTTATAGAAAAATGTCTTTTTACAGTGACCAGCGAAATCAGTTTATTTGTTTCTACGTTTCACTAATTCTTATAACCCCAGGTGCTCCATCTCTCTTTGTCTGATTGCTCATAAACATTTCATGCTTTCTTTGTATAACCATTTTGTTTGTGCGATAGCATTGAAGTGTGATTTCACACCACATTGCTGGTGGAGAGGCACCTCTCATTTTTTTAAGAATTCCTCATGAGATTCTTCTCTCTGATAGAGGTTTAGCTCAGATAAAACCTGCTCCCTGACTCCCTGTGTTCAAATCAGACATGATCTATTTCACCTATTCCAATAGGGCCAAAGTCTATAGGGTTAATTTAAAATACAATCTAATTGTTTACGCCACTGACCCTTGTATTCCTATAGTTTAATATTTCATATTTAATATATTTTCTCTTTTCTAAACTATGTTTGTGTTGTGACAAAAAAATTGCATTTCACTGCATGTTGTAGGGTGAATGGTTGTTTATGTGTGCTTTTGATGGGTGGTGGTAGTTCACGTTATTTCAGAGACATGAACCATTTGGGGCAATTTTTATTTTTAGGATTATTTTTTAAAAGTGAAATAATTACTGAATGAGACTATGTTTGAAATGTAAAAAATGTCCTCTGAATCAACTTAGTATACAGTATGTTGACTAAATTGCATGTAAAATAAGTCTACCCTAGTAACAACCTTTTTGTTTCCAAAACTTCAGCCTCAGTGATTTAGAAAAGAACAGAAAAGAAACCAACATACATATTGAATTTTTTTTTACTGATTGTAAGTGAAGCATTGTTTACTCATGTAGTTCATTTGTGATGGCTAAATGTCACGCAGGAAGTTGCATGTCTTTATAATACAATCATTAGGAAATGGTAGGTCGGTTGTTAAGACATTGGACTTCTGATCGGGAGGTCATAACACTGCTGAGCTCCTGAAATGGCACTGAAATGTTCAGTTATCAATGAGATAATTGCTCCTGTGGATAAGGTCCTTAATGTAAATTTCATATTACAGCATTTCATCAGGAACCCTTGTTTATGTACAATATGGGTCAATGAAATATAAAAACTAAGAAAAGTTGGCTGTAATTTTAATGCAGCTCACTAAAAAATATTACATAAAAATGTTGTAGTATAAACAAACAAAATATTTGTGTTTATTTAAAATATTCTGTGTTCGCACAATAAAAATAACAGCACTCTAGCACAAACAATAACTGTATAAACTGCAGCTACAAGCAGCACAATTATGACACTGTTGTAGATTATGGTTTAAATTATATTTCTTGATGTACAACATACAGAAAAGAAGGCCTTCCCAATGCACTCACGACCAGCTTGCTCACTGAAGCACTGATTAAAATAGAAAGGTATCTGTTCTGTGAGACACACATGAGACCTGCCAGTAAGAAACGCTTTTAGTGTGAACTAGTTTCTAGCAGACAGAGTAGTGGGCGGCAGTCGCCATATGGAAGTGACATAACAACAACTCTTGCTGGTTGCACTGATTTTCACTCATTTCTAGTTGAAAAATCAAAGTAAAGAAAACGATGACCCTATAAACCTGTTCCATCTTTCTTATAAGTCCATCACTCCACTTTGGACTAATGCAGAAATATTAATTGTAGACGAAAGGGTCCAGTGGACACATAACCAGCCCTCACATTATTACTAGGCATCAATGTGCATTTAAATAAAGTGATCAAGTTTATAGCTAGCTGTCAAAGTTCTAAAGCCTGCACTCCATTTTAGAAACCTTTTCTTCAGGCCAAAAGAGTGTTTCAGTAAAGAGAAACTCGCAACAACCAAACAATTAAAAAATCATAAAAGTCATCAAATAAACATGAGCTGAGTTTCCACCCACACGCTTTTCAAGCAAATGTTGAACTTGCAAAAAAGAACATTTCCACACAGTCAAACGAAATTTGGATTGAAGTTTTAAGATAGATTGAAGCACAATTAACATGTTTGTGTGGAAATTTACTTACTTACTGTATTTGTGTCCGATTATTTTTTCCACTTAAAACCTTTTATATTCATTGCTGTATTTGCTACTCACTACATTTTCCAACATCATCACTACATTGCTCTATAACATACCTTAAATGAACAAAGATTTGTGGACCTGACCATAAGATTCATGTGCTTTTCGAACAACCTATTCCACATTTCGTTCTCATTTGCTGTTTGTCTTAATACTTTTGTTCATATTTATAATAAATGATTATTAGAATTTTTTTTTTAGTACACATTTTATCAAATTGTTTTTAGTGTGACATTGCTTGCATTTTACATTTAATTTAGGTTAACAAAAGGGCACTGGCAATAATTTACCCAAAGAACAAATAAAATAATTTCAAAGGTGCAAATTGCCAACAAAATAAAAATGGCTCGTGACTTTTTTTTTTTTTTTTTTTTTTTATTTACTCAGAGTTCTGTGTTTAAAAAAAAAAAATTCTAATAAAGCAATTTTCTGAAGTCAGTGCTTCATTTCTGATGCATGTCCCTGAATACACAGTCCTGCACACTATAATCACAGTTATTTGCTTGATTAGCCTAGCACTTTAATCATGACAGAAATCGCAGGAATGGACAAGAGACTGCACAGATAATTAACAGCTTCCAAACTAATGTGTTTCCTTCTTTTTTTTCCCCCCACACACTCCCACTTTTACACACACACACACACACACACACACACACACACACACACACACACACACACACACACACACACACACACACACACACATTCCCACTAATGTGTTTACACTTAATTAACAATTCCTCTCAGACAAACATGTGTTCACTCTGGTAATTTCACCCACTTCATACCTGCAGAGATAAACACAGTGCTGGTGTGTAGGTGATCCTTATGATGGATAGATGACTGATAGAATAATAATCTTTATCCTATTAATAAAAAAGATACATGCAGAACTGCATTCCTTCTCATATATAATTCCAGAACGAGATTTAAAGACTGGAAATAGACCAAATCCATGTTTTTCCAAACTTCAACTATCTATTTTTTTCTGCTTATCAAAATTGTGTGATTGGATAGTTGAGATAGAGTTGACGTCCTGCCAGTTTGAAATGGCTCGACCATTTCTGCCCACAGAACTGCACCTAAGTGGATTTCTTTTCCATCAATTTGTCGAGAATGTACAAGACCAGGGGATATTTTAAAACATTTAACCCAGACCGTATGGTAACCGAAACCGTGTGGTCAGGGCCAAGGAGATTACATTTCTTCAACATTACGATGTTTGATCTCAACTTTTAGCTGAAACTTTGACCTGTATCGGCTTGATCTAATAAATTACACTGCTTCCACATGATTGGCTAGTTGGATAACTGCACAAATGAGCAGGTGTTTTGAGATAATTGATAATTAGTGAATTGATGAATCAATGAAATAGACATAAGTGGAATATGCAGATCAATTTGTGGCTTTCTGTGAGTTACTTTGTGTAATTAATTTCTGATAATACAGAAAAAAAAAAAAAAAAAAAAATATATATATATATATATATATATATATATATATATATATATATATATATATATATATATATATATATATATATATATTATATATATATATATATATATATATATATATATATATATATATATATATATATATATATATTGCAAAAATACGGAAAAGTTTGCATCATTTGACTCAGCACAGATTTATTGTGCCGTGCCTAATCCACTAATCACATGTTTTCAGTAAACAGAAATTTGAAACAGACTGTTTGAAAAAACCAAAGTAAAATTATATAATCCCCTTCTCATTTTTTCTAAGAGTCGAATTGTAATAAAGCAGTTTACAAAGAGAGCACGCTGCTCTCGGCACAGTGCCATATTTAATTGTGAAAAACAATCGCACATTGCAAATGTGACTCACAAATGGGCTCAGACTGGTCTTCTGGAAGGACTTTAATGGGCTTTAAGCTGGTGGTGATTGGACATAATTGCAAAGTCTTTTTATTTAGGCATTTGCTATCATCATTGCAAGAACACAAGCAAATTCAAGGCTCATCCCAACTGACAAGCTAGGTCAGAAACAGTTAGATAGAAGATTAGACTGGAGAACCAGAAAATAAAGAATTAGAAAATTTAGAAAAAAACAGATAATTAGTGAATTAAAATTCTAGTTTAACCAGAAAATTGTTATTTACTTGGGCATGGCCACTAATCCTCAACTGCACAGCAGTATATTTAAAATGTACTCTGTTTCAGTTCTCAGTCAGTTTGGTGTTTGCCAGAAAAAACAGTGAAATCAAACCCCCTACACAACATCCAGCCAATCAGATTCAGGTATTCAGATTAACACCCTCCAGTTAATCAAGTTCAAGTTCTGTTTATTTCTATAGCGCTTTTCACAATGGACATTGTCTCAAAGCAGCTTTACAGAAATTAAGAATTAAAGTGAATTATATGTATTTATCCCTGATGAGCAGCCTGGAGCGAATGTGGCAAGAAAAAAAAAACTCACATGTTATAAGGACAAAACCTTGAGAGGATCCAAAATCAAAAGGGCACAAGCACAAGTTTATATTGTGCATTTAATCAGATGTACTAAAGCACAAGTTTATAATATGTGATGTGTGTTATGTGTAGGCCTTGATAACAAGATATTTCTTTAATCTGCACTTCAACCGGGGAAGTGTGTAAGAGTCCCGAACATTGTCAGAAAGACTGTTCCACAGTTTATGAGCCAAATGTGAGAACGCTCTACCACCTTTAATGGACTTTGCTATTCTAGGAAGTACTAAAAGTTCGGAGTTTTGAGATGTCAAAGAGCATGATGGATTGTAGCATGTTAGAAGACTGGATAGATACATGGGAGCCAAACCATTTAGGGCTTCTTAGTGTTTCTTAACTTAGCAATATTTCTAAGGTGGAAGAACGCTGGTTTTGTAATGTGGGTGATATAACAAAATTGAAAGTATTAGAAATACAATTGTGGAGGTCCAGCCTCTGACAACATCTCGTGATCCAGTCTCACCTGAAGCTCCACATTTACAATTACACTGTAGTTACAGAGCAGTTTCTGTACTATGATTGGGTATTGAAAATCTGACTGAACCTCTTCAAAGATATTGTTTTCTTGTAAGAAGAAACATAACTGGGCAGACACGATCTTTTCTAAAATCTTTGACATAAATGAAAGGTTTGAAATAGGTCTGTAATTTGATAGTTCGTTTTTATCCAAATTTGGTTTCTTAATGAGGGGCTTAATAACTTAAGGGGTTGAGGGACATGACCTAAAGACAGTAAGGAGTTAATAATATTCAGAAGAGGCTCACCAGCTGTATGTAACACTTCTTTCAGTAGTTTACTTGGAATGGCATCTAACAGACATGTTTCTGATTTGGCTTTAGTAATAACATCATACAGCTCTTACTCTCCTATACTTGTAAAGCAGTGTAATTGTAATTGTGGAGCTTCAGGTGAGACTGGATCACGAGATGTTGTCAGAGGCTGGACCTCCACAATTGTGTTTCTAATACTTTCAATTTTGTTCAGTGAAGAAATTCATAAAGTCCTCTCTACTAAACTGTGATGTAATACTCTTTTCAGATATCTTATTTGTTGTTAATTTACTAACTGTACTAAAATGGAACCTGGAATTGTTTTGGTGGTTTTCTTGGAGTTTACTCAAGTGCTCAGCCATAGCAACATTTAGCGCCTGTCTGTAGCTGAGCATACTGTCTTTATACGCAATTCTAACTTTTTTAATCAGATGTGGGCAACGACGCCTGATGTGCTGGTAAGGATAGAGTCTATGTTGTTAGCCATTTTGTCAAGATAATTTGCTTTTAGGTGTTTAGTTAAGACAGATCAGGCAGGATACTTATGAATCTGTCTTTAGTGGTCAGAACAATAGTCCTACTAAGTCGATAACATGATGAGACATGGCTAATCTGCTCTACCGGTAGTGCGTACAGTACGAGGTAATGGTCTGTGATATCATCACAATGAGGTAAAATATCTATATCAGTGACCTCTGCTCCATAGAATATTATTAAGTCTACCGTGTGATTAAAACAATGAGTCTGTCAAGTGACGTTTTGTTTAACTCCAAAAGAGTTTAATAAGTCCACAAATTATATTCCTAGGGCATCATTTGCATCATCTATGTTAATATTAAAATCTCCTACAAGCATCATTTTATCAAAATTGACCAAGAGGGCTAAAAAAAATTTGCAAACTTTGAAATAAGATTAACATTGGGCCCTGTGGGTCTATACACTGTGGCCAGAGCTAGGGATAGTAGGGGTTTTCTATGTATGTCTGAAATTACTACATTAAGAACGAGCACTATAATTAATTAAAACCTGATTCCTAATCTTCGACAAACATTAAGAAGGGCACTATAAATGGTTGCTACACCACCCCCATGACCAGTCTGACGGGGATCATGCTTCTAAGCATATCCTGATGGTGTAGACCCGGGCTTACCAACCTTTTTGAAACTGAGAGCTACTTCTTGGGTACCGATTAATGTGAAAGGCTACCGGTTTGATACACACAGTTTTCAGTTTGATCTGAAATAACCAATTTGCTTAATTTACCTTTTATTATATGTTATTATTAATAATTAATTATATTCATCTATGTAAAGACACTGATCATGTTAATGATTTCTCATAATAATTATCAACTATGATTTAACAAAGTAGGAAACAGCTATTTTTTTAAAAAAGGCTGTTAAAAAAGGCGGGTTACTCATGTGGTCCTTGCGGGCTACCTGTTGCCCGCGAGCACCACGTTGGTGACCCCTGGTGTAAACTTATTTAGACTCATGTAATCATTTAGTTTAATCCATTTCTCAGTGAGACAAAGTGCATCAAGATTATTATCTGTGATAATCTCATTTACAATAAGTGCTTTGGGTGCAAGTAATCTAATGTTTAGAAGACCAAACTTTATAACTGTTTTGTGTTTGCTTATCTGACATTTTCCAGTTTTAACTGCAATAAGATTATTTCTGGATCTTGTGTATTTATTTATACTTGGTGAATAGACACAGTTTCAATAAAGTGGGATGTGCTTACTTGTAACTACAGTATTTGGTTTCATTCATTCATTCATTCATTCATTCATTTTCTCCCGCTTATCCGTAATCCGGGTCGCGGGGGCAGCAGTCTAAGCAGGCCCCCGCCTTCGACTGCTGCCCAATCCTCACAGCACCGTCCCTTACGGTCCCTCCTGCAGGTGGTGAGCCCACGGGAAGGCGGCCCCATGTCACGGACCTTGATATTTCCCTCGTAAGGGACCCCCGGAGCATAGAGGGTTAAGGACCTTGCTCAAGTATTGCTCAAGGCCTTGCTTGAGTATTTGGTTTGTTGTACAATTTTTTTATTAATTGTAAATTGCATGATGTCTTACCAGTCAGATGGTATGCAGTAATCTGGAGATGTTGTTTGATAGGACTGTAGTTCCAATTCTGCTGAGGTGCAGGCCATCAGGAAGGAAAATCTAGGACAATGAGTAGTTTGTGTTCTTGACACCATGACTGTAGCCATTTGTTTAGGGCAAAAAGTCTACTGAAACTCTCAGTTACTCTCTAAATGGGAAGAGGATCTGACACTATGATTGTTATCATGGGGGATGTGCTGCGTATCGTCATCACCAGAATCCTGAATTTGCTCTTCAGGAACTCTGCTTGCCTCAGCCTGGTGTGGTTCATTACAGCATGGAAATTGCAGCTTTCGGAACACTTCCGCATTGTCCACACTCTAAATCATGTGTGTAATCAATACAATGGAAAGCGGTCGGGTGACGTCACGACCAGGAAGCTATAAGAGCACATGAAGTGAAACCAGTGCTAGCTTCTGTTTGTTCAGGAAGTGCTCTGTGTGTATGTCCAGAGAATAAATAAAAGCAACTAGTAAGAGAAAAGCACTCTTTTTGGCCAATGTGTCACTTGTTTGGGAGCAGGGCATGCTAGGTCAGTTCTCGAGGAAGCCGACTGCACAGATTGCAATCGCATGTCAATGGGAACTCTTTGAGGAGGGTGCTTCTGCTCCTCGTGGTTCTGGTCCCGCATTTGCTGAGGCGAAGTCCAGGTCCTGGGCTAAGCCTTATTTAGCACACCTCTTCAGCCCAAAGGTGTCCCTATATACTAATACACTCGGAATAAAAGAGTGCATTTTTAGGAAGATGCCCTGAGTTGAAGAGACGCTTGCTGGCTGGCTATCTCTCCCTGGGTACTGCATCGTCCCTGAAGACCCTGTCCTGAAGACACTGCCCATCAAGCCCATTCGTACTATCTTGGTGCTGGTGGGCAAGGCTTATGCCTCAGCAGGTCAGGCCGCAGATTGTCTGCACACCATTGCTGTTCTGTAGGCCTATCAGGCAAATCTGCTAAGGGGTTTGGACGTGGGAGACACTTTGAGCGGTCAAGAAGTCAGAGAGCTTCGCTGTGTGACTTTTAGGGTGTCTAAAGAGACCACTAGGGCCATTGGCCGCCCTCGGGTCTACTCAAAGGCACTGATGGCTCACCCTATTGGAAAGGCCCGTGCTGCTGGACGCCCCTCTGGTGCCGACTGGCCTCTTTGGCAACGCTGTCAGTGCAGTGATCAATAGTTTCCTGGAGGCCAAAAAGCGGTGTTCCAGCACTTTCTCCCATGCACTAAGAGGTGCAAAGGTGCAAAGCGGTGCAGAGCATCGCTACTCGCACTCCCCCTCCTAGGGATCTTGTGCGATGGTCCTAATCCCGGACCATCTGGGGACCTTAGGGAGTTCGTTTGTAAACCGCCTTTCAGTGATTCAGGGCATGGCCAGCTCCAGCGAATGCCCTCCTTGTTTTCCGCGTGGTACCATAGTGGACTTGGGGGGTTTGCCAGCTCTCAGGAGGCCCCTAGAGCTCTGGCTCTAGGCACACGAGGGGTCAGTCTTGAGAGACTGATTACCCTAAAAGACTATCCAGCAGCCTGGGAAGTTTTACCAGATGTGTCTCATTGGGTCCTGCACACTATAGTTAGAGGCTATATGATTCTGTTTGCGTCTCGGGCCACCCCAGTTCAAGGTGGGGCCCAAGAAGGCTCTGGTCATTGAACAAGAAGAAAATACTCTCCTGAGGAAGGAGGCAATTGAGGTGGTCCCTTCATCAGACAGAGAATCCGGGTTCTACAGGCGGTACTTTATAGTTCCCAAAAAGGACGGAGGGTTGCGTCCTATATTGGATCTACGTCAGCTGAACCGATCACTTTTGAGACTCAGGTTCAGGATGCTGACCCTGAATCAGGTTGTGTCCCAAATCAGGTTTGAGGATTAGTTTGTCACGATAGATTTGAAGGATGCATACTTTCATGTATCTGCTGACAGTGTTGGTATTTCTACCTCTGTTGGTGGCAGCTACTAAATTTATAACATATATTAAACATTTATACAAAATTGATCAAAGACGTTTTCTAATGACTTAATTATGTATATGCTCTAATAACAAACAACAAAGTAAAAAAAACAACAACAAACTAATTAGTAGTAGCACTTGTGTCAGGACTGTTTGCCTCTGCACTTTGAATTCTATTTGCTTTGCTTTTTAATTAGCCTGAGTGTGTGTGTGTGTGTGTGTGTGTGTGTGTGTGTGTGTGTGTGTGTGTGTGTGTGTGTGTGTGTGTGTGTGTGTGTGTGCGTGCACGCTCTTACAGCTGCATACTGACTTTTCCATACAGCATGCAGAACTGTGATATGATGACTTCATTACCCTGAGTTTGAAATGATATACAGGTCAAGTTTCAGTGTGTTCAATTAAATGTTAGTCATTCAAAACAATAGTTATGGTGGTGATTTTCTTTAAGGGCACTCATTAGATGTTTTTATTAATTTGAATAAATAAATGGTTGAGAAACCATTTTACCAAATCATATTACCAAAGATTTACAAATATTCAACTTAAATGAATGAATCCATATACAATATTATATGTTCAAACCAGAAATAACTGTCTAATAAAATTTTGATAGACAATATTTTTTACTTATGTAATCACAGTTAATCTTCACTGGAACATGTTTAGTGACAGTGAAGATGTGCTCAGATGAGCGGTTCTGGCTTAATTTATCATCTTCTGTATCTGTCTAACTTATTTTTTAATACAATCTTAAAAGAATTTAGAATAATTTAAAACATAATAAATGTAAGGTTCTGTGGTTGTGTCCATTAAGAGGAGAAAGAAATCACTGATAAAGTACTTTAACTGTGAGTGTTAATTGGAGTAATCTTTTTGCTTTACCTTTTAAAAAAAAAATTTTATTACAATTTCATTTGTGCAATCTCACTACACTAGCAATTTACCTATAAGACTACTTTCTCTCTGTAAAATCAATATTCTCTAAAGTTTTCCAAATAATACTCTCCTCTCTGAATGTTATTTTAGGTGTTCCAAGTGAAGTATTGGTGCATTAAATGATCTAACAAGACTGTAAAGCAAATTGCAGTATAATATACTGTCTACTGTAAAATACACTAGGGTAGTAGATCTTATTGTATGTGTGTTTCTGTAAATATTGTCTCTAAGCTCTTCTTCTTCAGAGCAAACATTTGGAGAGCAAACAGGGCTGGCACAATCTGTTGCAGTTGGTAATTCCCATCTTGTAATTGACAATGATTTCACAGTAAATTCCTTTATTACAGCAAAACATTGATATAACTGAACAGTCAATTTGGAACACCAAAATAAAAGACAGAAATCATGGCAGATTGTACTGCATCTGCAACAACCAGGCTTAAACTGTGACTGCTGCATAAGACACACGTTTCCTTATCATCCAGTTGATAGATGTGACTACATTTTTATTGTGGTTAATGTTGTTGCTAAAGGCAGTATGTGATGTATCCATGCCCTCCTGATAGGAAGGTGGTAGTGTTGATGTGATGCACCTGGTTGAACAGTTGTTGGTGTTTCCTTTTTGCTCATGGACAAGTGGTCATGTTGCTATGTTTAAAATTCAGGGGATGGTGAAAGATTTTAAAGAGCATGTCATATAAAAAATATTACCTTGATCATAAGTTATTATAATCAGTATCAGTACTTACAGAAAGTACTTTATTTTTTGAAAAATACTTTTAAATAATCCTACATTTAAAAAATGTATACAATGACACTTGTTATAAATGTAATTACAGCATTTATTAATTATTATAAAAACAAATGGAATAAAATATATATGCTTTTTAAAAGTAATTATTTACCCAATTCAGCATTATTATTAGCAGGAAATTTAATAAGACACCTGCTTTTCATGATCATATTAATTTGCCTAATTCAATCTACATTATATAAATACATGTTTGTGGACAGGGGAGTGGTGGCTCCAGCGGTTAAGGCGCTGGGTTACCGATAGGAAGGTCGGGGGTTCAAGCCCCGGTATCGCCAAGCTGCCACTCTTGGGCCCTTGAGCAAGGCCCTTAACCCTCTATGCTCCAGGGGACCCTTACGAGAAAAATAAATCAAGGACCGTGACGTTGGAGCGATGTGGGGCTGCCTTCCTGTGGGCTCACCACCTGCAGGAGGGACCGTAAAGGACCGGTGCTGAGAGGATTGGGCAGCAGTCGAAGGCAGGGGCCTTGACAGCCCGATCCCTGGACATGGAGAAGTGTCTGGGGAATCTGCTTAGACTGCTGCCCCCGCGACCCGAATTACGGATAAGCGGGAGAAGATGAAATGAAATGTTTGTGGACATCTGACCATTAGATTCATGTGTTTTTTGAGCATCCCATTCCACAGTTAGTTCTCATTTGCTGTTATAACCTCTGCATAAATGTTTCAATAGATTGTGTACTGTGATTATGGAGATTTTGGCATATTTAACCACAAGGCTTTTATCTGTATGGCATATGCATGAGGTGGTATTAAAGAGTTTCGAGACAAGTTTACAAGAAAGTACTCTTTTGATCTACCTTTACACACTATCACCTACAAAATACAGCACAGCAAAACAAAGCTCCCAGCATTCCTGCCACTTCTAGAATATATCCTTTAAGTCTGTTTGAAGCCAGCTTTGACAGTAAAATACTACTTTTGGGCATAATTTATTAAAGATCTATACATAAATTGTTTGTAAGAGAATTTGCTTAAAATATTTGTTATCTTGAACCCCCCTCCCCCCACCTGCTCCTCAAAGCATGTAAATATGCATATGCATGCTGCAAACATCAACATGAAAAACTTACATTGCAGCTCCTTCATCTATGGAACATACTGCCAAGATTAAAATGTTTATTTTTTATTATCCTTTTATTTATACATTTTAGAAACTGCTGTAAATCTGGCAGAAATCTTTAGTTTGGTTTGACTTTCCAAACTTACAACTTCGCTTAAAAAAAGGAAAAAGAAAAAAAGAAAAAAAGAATAATAAATACAAAATCTAATTCTAAATCAAATGCAAAAATGTACAATAAACCCATTAAAAATGAGTTTGTGCAAAAATCAACCATGCTAGAGGTTCTGTGGCTTATTTACATGGGTTCCTGGTGAAGCATTGTCTAAATTCATGAGATGGCCACCCAGTAGACATTGCTCCAAGAAATTGCCAGCCATGCTTGTCTTCTAGCTACAGTATGCCTGTGCTCATCCCCACACAGAGACTTTTGCAGTTGTTTAAAAGGACTCTTTTAGGTGCAGTAGCAGTACTTGCTGATTTTGGAACTGCACCATTGTTGGTTGTAAAAACTCACATTATAAATTGCCTAGTGCATAACTGCAGGTAAGCTTCATTCCCTCCAGCTTTCCAAAACAACTGCCAAATTGATCTGCAGTATTGGGACATATAGTATACAAAGACACCCAGAGACAGTGTGCATAATACTTTCTGCACTAGCACATTATATCATAGTGTACTGTACAGACTACCGAATGCTACACTTACCCACCCAGTTGTATAATATAATACTTTGAATATTCATAATACTGATAATCATCTATCACTACAAACTACTATGACAGAAATGTATTTGTATACAGTATATATAAAGTACATGATTTACTCTAAAGTCTGTCTGTCTCTTAATTATTTTTAAGCCTGAATAGTACAACAGAAGTCTGTTCTCCCTGCCAGCAGTTAATTATTATTTTCAAGTACAAGTTTGAATATTGATGATGTTTTGGCATCCATTGTCCAGTGTCTGGGGAACACACCCCAACATAATAAGTTTGATATAACAAGAGATATATGGTTAATGGTTGGGGTCTGTAGACACTGGCCACATAATCACATAACCAACTCGATTTTATTCCCTTCAATTACTTTATGAACTTATTTGGCCTATCCCCTGCTGATCTGGTTACCCCTTACAAACATGCTTATAGCTAGTAAAATAGAGTTTGCGATAGGGATTTGCAGTTAGCATTATTGCCATGGCAGTTCTGGCCCCACAGTGTCCAATTTTACATGGCACAGAGGACTTGTGAAGCTGTAAAGCAGAAGTTACTTTGCCCTTGTAGCGAGTGTTCATTATATCTATCACACGCCAACTGCTTTCCCTCTTGTCCTTTTCTCTCCTCCAGCTGCACACTTCCTGCAGGTATCAGGCTGGAACTGAGTCTAGAAGTAGATCCAGAATTTTTTGGATTCTTACAGCAGAGGCATTAGACAGAAGAGTCACAGAAACACTTGGAAGAGTATAGGTTATACAAAACAAAATAGTTTTTATTATTACAGTGTTTTAACTAATACTAATACTACAGCATTGTATTCTGTATAAATTTTAACATTATTTATAGATTATTGGCAAAATATGACTTGTAAATAGTATGTTACATCTACTGAAGCTAATTAATAGTTATTTATTGTAATATTGAAAAAATACAGTATCATTAACTATTGTTAATCCTGTGCTATTCAAACTGTAAGGTGTTGTGTTCATTTAAGCATGTTTCTATTGTAAAATATGACATGTATGATACTGAAATAAAACTACAGGACGGCTTTAATTAAAAACATTTGAGCATATTTTGTTGCTAGGATTTTTTTTTATTATTATTTCTGGCAATTAAATGAGTTTAAACAGCAGTACTGTTCTGTTGTGTCTCATTAGCTTTTCTTTGTTTTAGGTGTTTATAAAGAGATGCTAGTTTGTTGTCATTTGGCAGAATTGTTACAGATGTCATAACACAGCCAAGAAGAATTTATTTAACTGGAAATTTTGTGCAGGCAAATACCAAGACAGCTGCACTTACCACTTAAAATGCTTGGGTTTGATTTTGTCTTGTAACAATTAAATAAAGATTAATTTCCAGGCTGGTTTACTAGCACTGAATATGGATGCACTTCTGTTAAACATGACTAGCAGTTTCCAGAGTGAAGCAACAGTGAAGAACTCAGAGGATTTGATTTTTGATTTCGAAGGCCCCATAACTGGTTGAAAAATATCACGCTTATTTTTAAACATTTACATTTGCGGCATTTAGCAGACGCCCTTTACAAACTAAAGATAAATGCCTACAACTCTGTTAAAATTTTCATTTATTTATTTATTTATTTTTTAAACAAAGCAAACTTAAAAAGTGTTAGAACAAGAATAGCCTTCATTTGTCACATATACATTACAGCACAATGAAATTCTTTCTTCGCATATCCCAGCTAGCTTGGAGTTTGGGGTCAGAGCACAGGGTCAGCCGTGGCACGGCACCCCTGGAGCACAGAGGGTTAAGGGCCTTGCTCAAGGGCCCAAGAGCTTCACGATACCGAGGCCTGACTTTTACCGATCAGTAACCAATGCCTTAACCACTGAGCTACCACTCCCCTATTAGTTTAAGTGTTTTAGGGAGAGGAAGGTCTTTGCCCGTCCCTTGAAGATAACTAGGGACTCTGCTATTCGGACATCTAGAAGAAGTTCATTCCACCACCTAGTTGCCAGAACAGAGAAGAGCCTTGAAGTATACTTACCTCTTCTCCTGAGAGAAGGTGGGACCAGTTGAGCAGTGCTGGAGGACCTCATGCAGCGTGGTGCAGTGCGAGGAGTGATGAGGTCTGAGGTAAGATGGTGCTGGTCTATTTTTGGGCTTTGTATGCAAGCATTAGTGTTTTGAATACCTGCAGCTACTGCCAGTGGAGGAAGCGCAGCAGAGCGGTGGTGTGGGAGAACTTGGGCAGGTTGACCACAAGTTACACAGCTGCGTTTTTGATCATTGGCAGTGGACGAATAGTGTTCAGAGGAAGACCTGCCAGCAGATAGTTGCAGTAGTCCAGTCTTGAAATGACAAGAGATTGAACAAGCACCTGAGCAGCCTGTGTGGACAAAAATGGTCGATTCCTTCGGATGTTGTAGAGCAGCGGTCCCCAACCTTTTTTGCGCCACGGACCGGTTTAATGTCAGACAATATTTTCACAGACCGGCCTTCAAGGTGTGGTGTATAAATACAACAAAATAAAATTATATGACCACTATAAATACTGGTATTTTCTAAATATAATAATAAACGTGAATCCACCGTGTTGTTTTTTTGTCCATTTTGCTAGCTTGGGGGTTTCAATTTAGCGTTAATATATTGTATAATATATAGTGTTACCAGCCAGAGCAGCCCCTTTAAGAAGGTAGCGGATGTAGGTAAGACATGTGACCGAGGCATCATGACATGCATCAAGAGTGAATCATAGGCAGATGTGGCGGAGAGAGAATAGGGTCATTTTCCAAAATAAAACATTGTTCAAAATCAGATAATAAATAAAACGGAAATCATGTAAGTTATGTATTGTTTCTGTGCGGCCCGGTACCAATTGAACCGGGGGTTGGGGACCACTGTTGTAGAGAAGAAACCGACAAGAACAACACATTAGCAACATGTGAGAAGAAGGACAGTTGATTGTCCATAGTTACCCCGAGGTTGCGAGCAGTGGCCGAAGGGGAGAGCAGATATGAAGAGTTATTCTGAGATCCTGACCTGGAGATAAACTTGTGTATAATGAACAGGGCAGTTAATATAGATTTACTGGTTAAATAATTTCTTAGCTGTTATAACAGTTTATATAGGCAGTGACTAAATATGGAGAAATTGTAATAGTACAAACACATTTATTTTTTTTTTTTGTATATCTTACACTAATGCAAATATTATCATATGTAACAATGTAAATAAGCAGTGGATAATTTAATTTTGTTTCTTAACTTAAATTAATAAATCTGGATACATTTACTAAATTTATTCCACTCATGCAAAAAGTCTTCAATTACTGTAAAAAGACAGATAAATTAACCAGTTGTAAAACATGTTAACTGCTTGCTGTCATTTGTCACAAACAAAAAAAAAAAGAACGAAGAAAAGCAAGTTTCATATTTTCTGAATATTTAAATTTGAAAAATCCCATCACTAATTATACGGCATAATTAGAATTTGTATAAAGGATGTAATTTGTTGATTGCTCTGGTATATTTTACATGGTATAATTATTGTAAAATTGTAATCATTATCCACCAAAAATAAATAAATAATAATAATAACAATAATAATTCAGGCTCAAAACTCAACAAACCCAAATCTTTGTTTGTTATCTGTATTTGTTGCCACGATGTTTAATTTAAACATAAATATGATCTGCTATTCAAAAATGTCTTAAACTGCAATCATCTTATGTTACATATTACATATACTTATATTATATTACATCTTACATAAGTGCTGAAGACCCTCAGAAGCTACAAAGACAATAGCTGCAACTATCAGCATATCTGCTGCATGCTGCTTAGCTGAAAACAAATGTGTCCGTATTGTGAATGAAATGCAAATAATCTGAGCTTATTTGTTTAATTTGTCTAGTAGTCAAGCACTGAATGTGTGTAGGGAAGGATCTAGGGAATATTCTGATGATATTTTGTCACCAAAGGGTCAAATTGGTATGTTAATAATGATAATTTGTAACAGATTCCTAGGATTGAGATCTGTTCAATGTTGATAAAAACTGTTGCTAATTTTGTCTTATTACCAAATTATTAATATTAATATAGTAGTAGTAGTAGTAGTAGTAGTAGTAGTCGTAATTAATTTCTCTGGTTATCATTACTTGGGTGGCAATAGTTGTCTAGGATTTAGAGCTTATCCTGGGAACACTGGGCAAAAAGTAAATATAGCAATGCATGGAATCCAGTGTACTCCAGTATAGTCATTCACACCTAGGGGTAATTTAGTGTAGCTTACACAACTTCCATTTTGGCAACAACAAACTGTGAGAAATCAACAACACTTTCTACACCACTGTGTTGCACTGAGTTGAACTAAAGAAGCAGTCTGAGAAAACAGAGGATATTTTCATCCTAGACCAGCTTTGCATTTAAATTCTGTTCCCCCCCCCCATCCCCCCCAAGTGTTGGTGCATTCACTTCGATTCATATGCTCAAAGAAAAACAATCGGCCCAAAAACCTGCTTTACAAGCTTCAAATAAATAAAAAATAACTTTGTTGTACTGCTTTCTTCCTGAATTAGAGCAGTACTTACAGAGCATTACACATTACCTGTGATTTAAGTTGGTTAGGACAAAATACGTTCTTTCTTTTTTTTTACTATTATATCTGAAGACAGCGGGTCCCCTGGTGGTCTAGTGGTTAAGATGCAGCGCTCTCACTGTTGCGACCCGGGTTCGATCCCCGGTCAGGGAACCATCCCCAGCCACTCTCAGTGCCGGTCCCAAGCCCGGATAAATTGGGGAGGGTTGCGTTAGGAAGGGCATCCAGCGTAAAACATATGCCAAATCAAACGTGCGGAGGATCCGCTGTGGCGACCCCTAACGGGAGAAGCCGAAAGAAAGTTTTATATCTGAAGAAAGCCCACAGTGAATTTATCTTTAGTGTGGAGATATCACTACATTTACTTTTGACTTTTTACCGTTAGTACATACTGTGATAGGAAAATGTTTTTTAATAGACTAGTCCAAAGAAAATGCGCAAAAAAAGAAATACTTAAATTAGCTTGACTACAAGTGAAACTGAAATAGTGGGAAGGCATTCAAAAGAAATGTTTGTTATGAGGTAAAAAGAAAATAGCTGCTCTCCCTTTCAAACATCCACACTGAAAGGGGCCAAAAAAAAAAACAACATAAAACACACTGCTCTAAATAAACTGCTTACAAGGAAAAGCACTAGACAAACAACAAGTGAGCAGCCTAAGGCCTAGTTTATATGCCCATGTCTGTATACGTGCACTGGCATTGTGTGAGAGAGGTTAGCTTTGATATTTGTACATAAAAAGAATGTGTGTACTAGAGGGCGTATAAAAAAACCTAAATTAAAGTCTTCCTGAAGAATGACTGAGGATGAAGAAAGCAGTAAAATGGGAACTAAATCCAGGTCCTACCTATTCCAATAAAGAGCACTCAAGTGAAGACTGACTGATGCTCAGCACTGTAGAGATGCAACTGTATGTGGTGGCATCAAAAAGTTTCAAAACAAACTCTGTTTATATGAAAGTATTTTTTTTAAATCTATGTTTACACACTATCACCTTCAAAATAGTTCTCTTACACAGCAATACAGCTCTCACAGCTTTACTGACACTTCTGGAATGTGTCCTGAAAGTCTTTTTTGTGAAGTGTTTCAAGCACCTTCTGCAATTCGACTGGATCTCTGCACTGGTGTCAAAACGGCAACCTTTGAGCTGGATTTTCATCTTCGGGAAGAGGGCGAAGTCCGCAGAAGCCAAATCTGGCGAGTATGGTGGGTGTGGAAGTGAGATTGTGTAAATTGTTCTCCAACGATCATCATGGACAAGTTGCTGAACGATTTCCAAATTTCCAGGGTTGAGCTCGTTCGAGGTCTGAGTTCAAGAGATGTTCTTCCGTTCTTAAAGAGCGCGTGCCACTCAAAACACATCAAACGTCTCTGTGGTAGATTTGCCCAGTTTCACACAGAATTTCACGTTTGCTCTTTGTTCTTACTTGCTGTCCATGATGGAATCACAGACTTGGTGAAGCACATGGTCGGAATAGCATCAGTTAGCACTATTAGTCTTGAAACCTTTTTATACCACTTAGTATGTCACGTCAGGTTTTTAACGTGAGCGCCATAAACCCAAGATTTGTTTTTTTGTCAGGATTGTTTAAGAAATCTGTGACATACACAACAATACACAATACAACATGCAGTAAGATGTTTTAGTGAGCGGTTAATGATATAAAAAGGAATACAAATGTAAATAAAAAGAATTATTATAAGAGTAAAATATACATTTTTGATTATATTAATAGAATATTGAATTCACAATATAAAAAAAATATTACAATATTGCAACAAATATAAATAGAATTAGAAATATAACAACTGGATATTCTTAACACTAATGATCATACAGAGAGCTGACCGAAAATGATTGTGAACAAAGTTATTAATATTAAAAAGGAAAAAAAACAAAAACTAATATATAATGATATACTGTATAAGTGAATTGAGTTGTTCAATATCATGTAGGAAAAAGAGGCTACAGTCCAAGGTCAGAATAATGCATAATTAAGACATAATTATGTATTAGGCAAACTTGGTCCCAGGTGTGAAAGTCTTGTGAAACTTTGCATAATTCTTCAGGTCTGAGGCCTGAAACTCCTCACTGCATGTGCGTAATTTATTTTTGTATATGGCCCTCAATGTGTATGTGAGTATGTGGGACATTTTAGGGGGGATTCTAAAGTGAGAGCAGTTTTGTACAGCAAAATATTAATGATATCTGCTGGCATATAAATGCAAGCACAGTTTGTGTGAAAGTGAACATAATTGAAGGAAAGTCAGTACATCAAGCCAGAAGTGAAAATGTCAACATTGAAACCTTTAGTGCTGACCCTTCAAACAGAGCTGAACCTTTTCTACAAACACCACAGACCTACACAGACCTCGTCCTCTCACAGGAGTAGAGTCAGAGCAGAGCAAATCCAAGCTGCATCAACAACCTGAACATCGCACTCATCTCTAGCCAATTTAACCAGCAATTAGTGTCGCTATGGAGTGAGGGTCATGCACTTCAAAAAAGAGAGGTGAGAAAAAAAAGAACAACTACAAAACAACATCAAGTAGCACAGTGTCCTAATGATGCAGCCAGCTGAAGCTAGTGACTGTTACTGCTTCTAATTCTTTTATTCCTTTGCACAACATCCAGACACATTTGTCTTTAATTGACCCAAACCTACTAGCATTATTCTGCCTATTCTTTACTAAATTAGCCATAATTGTCTTCTGTGTTCATACAGAAAGCGCTACAAGAAAATCATGTAATAAAATGTATTTCCGCATCTTGTATAATAATAATAATAATAATAATAATAATAATAATAATATAAATATATATATATATATATATATATATATATATATATATATATATATATATACAGTGAGGAAAATAAGTATTTGAACACCCTGCTATTTTGCAAGTTCTCTCACTTAGAAATCATGGAGGGGTCTGAAATTGTCATCGTAGGTGCATGTCCACTGTGAGAGACATAATCTAAAAAAAAAATCCAGAAATCACAATATATGATTTTTTAACTATTTATTTGTATGATACAGCTGCAAATAAGTATTTGAACACCTGAAAAAGTCAATGTTAATATTTGGTACAGTAGCCTTTGTTTGCAGTTACAGAGGTCAAACTTTTCCTGTAGTTTTTCACCAGGTTTGCACACACTGCAGGGGGGATTTTGGCCCACTCCTCCACTCAGATCTTCTCTAGATCAGTCAGGTTTCTGGCCTGTCGCTGAGAAACACGGAGTTTGAGCTCCCTCCAAAGATTCTCTACTGGGTTTAGGTCTGGAGACTGGCTAGGCCACGCCAGAACCTTGATATGCTTCTTACAGAGCCACTCCTTGGTTATCCTGGCTGTGTGCTTCGGGTCATTTTCATGTTGGAAGACCCAGCTTCGACCCATCTTCAATGCTCTAACTGAGGGAAGGAGGTTGTTCGCCAAAATCTCGCAATACATGGCCCCGGTCATACTCTCATTAATACAGTGCAGTCGCCCTGTCCCATGTACAGAAAAACACCCCCAAAGCATGATGCTACCACCCCCATGCTTCACAGTAGGGATGGTGTTCTTGGGATGGTACTCATCATTCTTCTTCCTCCAAACACGTTTAGTGGAATTATGACCCAAAAGTTCTATTTTGGTCTCATCTGACCACATGACTTTCTCCCATGACTCCTCTGGATCATCCAAATGGTCATTGGCAAACTAAAGACGTGCCTGGACATGAGCTGGTTTAAGCAGGGGAACCTTCCGTGCCATGCATGATTTCAAACCATGACATCTTAGTGTTTTACCAACAGTAACCTTGGAAACGGTGGTCCCAGCTCTTTTTAGGTCATTGACCAGCTCCTCCCGTGTAGTTCTGGGCTGATTTCTCACCTTCCTTAGGATCATTGAGACCCCACGCGGTGAGATCTTGCATGGAGCCCCAGTCCGAGGGAGATTGACAGTCATGTTTAGCTTCTTCCATTTTCTAATGATTGCTCCAACAGTGGACCTTTTTTCACCAAGCTGCTTGGCAATTTCCCCGTAGCCCTTTCCAGCCTTGTGGAGGTGTACAATTTTGTCTCTAGTGTCTTTGGACAGCTCTTTGGTCTTGGCCATGTTAGTAGTTGGATTCTTACTGATTGTATGGGGTGGACAGGTGTCTTTATGCAGCTAACGACCTCAAACAGGTGCATCTAATTTAGGATAATAAATGTAGTGGAGGTGGACATTTTAAAGGCAGACTAACAGGTCTTTAAGGGTCAGAATTCTAGCTGATAGACAGGTGTTCAAATACTTATTTGCAGCTGTATCATACAAATAAATAGTTTAAAAATCATAAATTGTGATTTCTGGATTTTTTTTTTTAGATTATGTCTCTCCCAGTGGACATGCACCTACGATGACAATTTCAGACCCCAAGATGATTTCTAAGTGGGAGAACTTGCAAAATAGCAGGGTGTTCAAATACTTATTTTCCTCACTGTATATATATATATATATATATATATATATATATATATATATATATATATATATATATATATATATATATAGTAACACCTAATAAGAAAATTTTTGTAAGGACCTGTATGTGTTATTCTTCAGTCATTAAAAACAAATGTATTATTTTTTTTTGTTTCAGGGATTCAGGTTGGTGATTTTAGGTTTGGGTTAGTGTTATTCAGAATTGGCTAATGCATGCTTTTTTTTATTTCTTATTTTGTATAAAAACTACTTGTGGATTTAAAACCCCAAATCTGAGGGGATAGAAAATATGGACTTACTGTCAAATGCAAAATGGATATGTACTGTTTCGAATGAATATGAAATCATATTTAAAATGTGTATTAAAATGTCATTCAAATATTCCAGAAAATACAAGATGCACAAAGAATACTTGTGATAATTGTGTATTTTGCATCATATTTATGTGAGGACAATTTTGCTAAAACATTCTTTATATAAACCAAGCCCACAGTTTAATTGATATGCTTACCAAGCTGACATCTACTGTGGCTATACCCCACATCAAGTTCATGGAGCTATGCAATGCAATTGCTATAATCAGTGTTGCGTATGAACTTCTTTACAGAAGTAATTATAATCTTCAATTAAGACAATTAAGTTACCTCTTTTTGATACACACCAAAATAAAGAGGTGAAAACCACAGGAAAATGCATAAAACATCATTTTTTTGCATTATGTAAGGGTTAAATGTTCCACTAGAGGCATTACAATATGAGACACATCAATGAATCTGTTGCCATGCAACTCATTCCATTACATAACAGCATTAATGAAGTCTGCCAATTTTAGTCCATGTTACACTTGCTGTTCTCTGTTTCATACTCCTCTCGTCCTCAGTGTGCTGAACCTTAATGCTGGTATATATCCCAAGAGAGTATCACTGCATCACTGATTGAGAGATGTGTCGTATCTCCCCGGGCAATGCCACTGTCACATATGGATGGTGTTCCACACATGACGCCCCTAAACTCCATCTCCATCTCTTTCATTGTGTTGCTATTTCTGTTAAAGCACACCATTAATCTGTGGAGTGGGATAACCAGACAAGTACTATCTACTCTGTAGCTAAAGTGTAAGTGTGTGATAAAATCTTAATTTAAGAAAACATTAAAAGACCATGCCATTTGGGACAATGAATATATTACATCAATAGAAAGACTGGAAAAAGTAAATGGGGAAAACTTTAAGATAATGTATTTAATGCAGCAATCTTATAATCTGCTGATCAGCCAATTAATGTTTGGTGTGATAGCATTCAAATTAACATCCTCAGATAGACCATTTGGAAAAACCAATATGACTCCTACATAACTATATATTGTAGCTGTTTACTGCTTGTAGCCATTTCTAAGCTTTAAAACTATATATATATATATATATATATATATATATATATATATATATATATATATATATATATATATATATATATATATATATATATATATATATTAAAAACTTGAAAAGTATTAATTTAAGGTACATTTAGAACAGATAAAAACTTTGGAATTTGATCATTAGGTAAATTGTAAGTAATTGCAACTTAACTTATGTAATGATTGTGTTTTAAATCACGTAAATCATCAGGACACCAAACTGAACTTTTGCTATGTTTCCACGCGGGCGGATTTAATTGCTGGATGTGTGCATCATGGTGGATTTTGGTACTTGATTTCAGACTTAACGCATCAGTAAAACAAATGTTTATTGATTAATTTTTTTTGCAATGGAGTTTATTTTTATATCTGAGTAAAAGAAGGACGTTGTGAATAAATGTGTTGTGTTGAAGGTTTTAATTTTGCCTCTTTTAAATGTATTTATTTTTATAAAAATGGTCGAACAGAAATGCTTGCTGCATTAATTGTGTGCTAATTAAAAAAAAATGAAATTCATGCACTGAAAAGTAAAAATTAACTCACTAATGCTTGAATCTTTATATATTCACTCAAAAATAGGCATTGGGTTAAACCTATAGTACCATTTCCTTCATACTTATGTTCTCACTTTCACTTATTTTACCCCACACTCAATATATCTTGATTTTCGCACACACTGAGCATGCTGTCAATAACAAGTTTAATGACAAATCATGTTGATCAGTTTCAAACAGATTCTACATAATTTTTATGTAACTGCAAAAATGTGTTCGCTGATGGGTTGAGAGAAAATATATAATCAGATTCAGCCTGCGGGCCACCATTTGGGGATCGCAGCTCTAAATGAATAGACATTAAAGGAGATGGAGCCATGTTTGCAGGGACATGTTCGTCTTTTACAAGTATAAATGGTGTTCATCAAAGGAACATATTCAACATTAAATGAGTGTGAAAATTATATATACACAGATACTAAAATCAGTAACTGTTGCATTTTTGTTTTCTGTGTAGAATCTTGGTGCATGTCAAGTGACTTCAGACAATCATAGTCCATAATGGCAATTTCAAACTGCATACAAAAATGTTAAATCCCCTGACTTCAAAGTAGTGTTAGTGATGCTACACGCCATCGCAGGCTATTCTTCAAGATCATTATCGGTCCCTCATGCGTTTGCATGGGATATTTTTTTTTATAAATAATATTTAAATAATATTTTATGCTCTCTGTGCATTAATTCCATTAAGGAGCTGTCAGAATAAATTGGTGTTCTGATAAAGTGGTCTTGGGTGATCATGATTCACTCCGAAGCTGTATTTTGGCTGAAATAAAGACAGCATTTCCAGGAAACACAAGGTCACATGTCTGTTCTTTGCAGCAAGTAAGGATTTGTATTAAGGCACCTTGCAGAATCTGCAATGTCTCATTAGTGTTGTGCCTTTCAACAGTGCACACCATTACCGAGTTCTAGAGATGGCTGGGATTTACACACAGAAAAAATAAATGAATGATTTTAATTATTATCACACAAGCCTTGACTCCTTATGTATCCATTATTGTGTTTAGCATGTGGTATAGACAAACTTTGCTTAATGGTGATGCCAAGAGAGAAATGAAAAAAAAAAAATAATAATTTATAATAATAATTCAAAATTTGCATACTAATTGAAGCAGCATATAATTAAGAGACTCAAGAGCTCTCTTTTTCCTCAGTGGGATGCTGAGGATTAAAAACATGGGAAGGGAAATCGAATCAGCATTCTCAGCTGTAGTGCCTATTCCCTGTGCACTAGCTCCAACACTCAACCTGTATGCTGCCAGGGGAAGTTTCAGTGCTTATACTGTTCAGACCAAAAGTTTGGACACACCTTCTCATTCAAAGAGTTTTCTTTATTTTCATGACTATGAAAATTGTAGATTCACACTAAAGGCATCAAAGCTATGAATTAACACATGTGGAATTATATATGGAATTATATACATAACAAAAAGTGTGAAACAACTGAAAAATGTCAAATTCTAGGTCCCTAAAAGTAGCCACCTTTTGCTTTGATTACTGCTTTGCACACTCTTGGCATTCTCTTGATGAGCTTCAAGAGGTAGTCACCTGAAATGGTCTTCTTGAAGGAGTTCCCCGAGAGATGCTTGGCACTTGTTGGCCCTTTTGCCTTCACTCTGCGGTCCAGCTCACCCCTAAACCATCTCGATTGGGTTCAGGTCCGGTGACTGTGGAGGGCAGGTCATCTGGCGCAGCACCCCATCACTCTCCTTCTTGGTCAAATAGCCCTTGATGCCTTCAGTGTGACTCTACAATTTTCATAGTCATGAAAATAAAAAAAACTCTTTGAATGAGAAGGTGTGTCCAAACCTTTGGTCTGTACTGTATCTCACCCTAACAGAGCCTTACTCACAGATTGCAGTGGTCTGTAATATCTGACTAAGAGGAGGTCTGAGACTTCAGCATGCAAGCATTTTAATACCGAAAACAACTGTAGGGTCAACACGCTGTTTCTAAATGAGACATATAAAATGCCAATAATGTCTTACCTCTCATTTAAAAGCGCATAAATTGGTGACAGTATAGGGGATTTATCGAGCACCTGGGGAACCCAGAATCCTCCTCTGAGATTTCCACATTCTGTGAACACTAACCTCAGGGCCAGATTACTGAAAAGCCTCTCAGTAAGGACAGGAATATGGAAGCTGCTCTTCTTTTTTTTCCTTCTTGATAATTACTGGCATCCGTATTGGCTCACTGTACAAGGAGAAGAGATAATTTTGTTGTGATATCCTTTTGGGAAATTAATTCATTTGACTAAAGTGACTTAGTAATTACAGTGACATCAAGGTTAATTGCCAAACCTGCACTTCCGTGCCAGTGTCCTGTCAAAAATCCCCATGCAATCTGTTCGGGAAATGGCAGCCAGAAGCTACTCATGGTATGGGAAATAACTGACCTATGTGAATTTCCCTCAGCATTGCTTTGTTCTAAAAGATTTTGAGGAAAGACATGATCCAGGGACTTGTTAGTAATGTTGCTATGACTTCTAAAGATAAACTATTTCTTTTCCCCAAGTAGAATAGGTAGCATGAAGGTGCAGTGGAGAGCTTTGCTGTTTAATGGCTCCAAAGTCCTGCATTTGATCTTATATTTTAAATATTAATATCTTTAACTATTTACCTTGGTTAATGTTTGTTTCCACTAAGTTCTCCAGTTTCTGCCCAAGATTAGGTGGATAGTCTACTAGAATCTCTAAACTCTAAACAAGTACTTAAAAAAGAAGCACAGTTTGTCCAAACTATCAGTCCAGGTCAGACTGGTGTCATTTTCATTATTATATTGTTATTATAACAATAACTACTACAACTAATAGATATCATGCTACAGCACACATTTTTACATACTGTAAAAATATTATACTACTACAAATAATGTCCATAATTCTATCCAAAAGGCAAATGTAGTGTTGGGGTATAGTATTAGTTTTCTACAGGTATTGATGCTACTAGCTTAAATACAAATTTATGCAGTGTGACAGTAGAAAAGATATTTTCCAAGAAAAGGCAGCTTTTATACGTAGCTACTTTGCCACCAAACTTTGTCACTATATGCTGCTACATCTTTTCTTTTCAATTAGCCAATTCGGCTTTCTAAACCAAGTGCAATACTTTAAATTAGTATAGAGCTCACATAATAAGCAGATGGCCCTTTAGAGTAAGTAGTGAAGCACATTTTTGAAGCTTTTTTGAAGCACGAATTTAGTTTGTGGAAAATTTCAAGCAGCTTTTCTGGAGACAAGAATACCACTTTGCAATACTGTGCAAGATTTCATAAATAAATACATGAGTTAGAATAATAATGAAATGAATATTTTCCCACAACCTATTCTACGGGGTCACTGCGTAGGGACTTTTTGAATGCACTGTGCAAAATTTAAACCTTACTTTTTTAATCCATTGTATTCTAAAAAGCTGATTTGAGATGTCCATTGTTTAAAGCTAATTGAAATTTAATTGAAAAAGGTGCCTACTGTATGTGTCTTAAACAGAGCCTACTCATGATGTCATGTTGGACTTAATGGTATCCACTTCTTACTATAAAAAAAAAAACTTTTCTCGTCATACCCTGTGAAATGCATGTATATTTCTGCAGTCAATTAGCTGAAATGCCACAAATGTTTTTCCTACATTTTACAAAGTATTTTCAGTATTTTTTATAGAATGTTGTATAACTAGCTAGTTCATCAAAAGGGTAAGTGAGCTTGTCATATTGTCACAAACACTGGTTGCCTATTTTTCATGATACAATATGATGATTAACAACACTGGTTTATTATAATGTTTCTAACTACAGTACAATACAACCTCTAGAAATGCAGAACCTGATTAACAACCTATTATTCTTTCATCCTTGAAAAAAAATTTAAATAATGCCTGGGCCATCAGACTGCTCTGAGCTCTTTAGTAATCAGCACACATTTTGATGTCTCTGTCCTCATTTGTGCTTGTTTTTTGTTATTCTTTTTCCACTCTTTTATATCATGTTACTTGGAAGAAAATCTGTTAAACAAGAAACAAAAATAGTGATAGATTTGCATATGTTTATATTTACTGGGAAATCTGAGATTAGTTTTCTGTTTACTAGCATTACATTTAGGAAGATTTTTACCAGGGTTAATCAGAAACAATATTTAATCGGCCACGAAATCCTAAAGTCAAATGCATTTATCGTGAAAGAAGTAGTGCCAAATCAGAGGCTGTGTACAGAATAAATTGCATACAGGCGTGCAAACTCATGCACACACACACATTTATATTCACAGACACACCCTATAGCTAAACATGTTGCTAAGAAGGGCTTAACAAAATCAAATCAAAAAGTTCTAAGACTCTAATCTCTTTCAGAAACACACACACACACACACACACACACACACACACACACACGCATATAGGTTAGCAGTTGATCAATGGTCATGTCACAGTGTGAGCATTCAAGCCTTTTGGCCAGACTGGGGTTCTGAATCCTGAGCTACAGCAGAGGCTGGCATTAGCAAACGTAAGGCAAGGGATGTCAGTACGCATCCCAGGAGGCCTTGGGGCCACAGCCAGGAGCTCACAGCAAAAGGTCAGTGCTCAGCCACGGGTGATTAATAAGGCCCAGTCGTGCGGTACCGGCATCATCAATAGCCCCCGAATTAAGCAGATGTCCCATCCCCGAGTGAGCCATACACAAGAGGAGACTAACTAATCAGACACACAGCGAGCCGTTACAGCCACACTGGCAGGCTGGCAAGGGTCAGAGAACAGCACAACATACACAGGTAACAGGTGGCAATACTGCATCAAAGTCACTACTCAATCCAGAAAGACTGCTGTGCACAAATCTATATGTGGCATTTAAAGGTGCAGTGTTTAATGTTTCCAGTTTGTAGCACTTCCAGGCATGTAATAAAACATTCTGATCCTTCTGTATATTAAAAAAAATATTGCTACACAGGAATTTCTGTCCTCTGTTGACGTTAATAAGCTCTACACCTAGAGCAACAGGGGTTTAAGTAAAGGTCTATAAACCCCATGTGGAAGTGAAATATTTTTGCTGGTTTTGGATCATTTTGGGTTTGAGTCTGGACACTGAATACATTATTTAGAATAAACAAATAATGTGTTCTGATTAATACAAAAGCAAAAGAACTGTAAATGAGGAAGATTGAGTGAGGTTCTTATTTTCATGCAGGCTTAAAAAAGTTAAGTGCATGGGACATGGGACATGCTATAAATTTAGCATGGACATGAACACTCATTCAGTGTTCATTTATTTCAATTAGGCTACTAATTTGTTTATATTTTGAGAAATAAACCTAAAAGATTTTACAAGAAATTAGTAACAGAAATCATAAAAAACAAGGTTTTCCCGCAAGGTTTTCCCGCTTCCTGAAAAAAAAAAGAGTCTCCTGCGCCCGCCCTTTAATATATATTAAATATTTAAGTTTTAAAACGTTATGTTAAAATGTATAAGTAGTTTTATTTTCAATGCACT
The DNA here is from genome assembly GCF_946808225.1 of Silurus aristotelis. Classification (NCBI taxonomy): domain Eukaryota; kingdom Metazoa; phylum Chordata; class Actinopteri; order Siluriformes; family Siluridae; genus Silurus; species Silurus aristotelis. The sequence goes on along the minus strand of NC_139597.1, from coordinate 11,681,785 downwards.
GGCTGCTTCTTCACGCTATTCTGCTTTTTAGATTCACTTGCTTCTCTTTTGAATATGAATGAAAAAATAACTAAATTAACAAACATGTTTCGTTATAAATTTGACTTATTATGTAAATGATGAACATAGACATAAACAAGGAACCTTTCAGAACATGAAACATCAACTGAAACGATATCTTTTAAAAACAGGCCAAGGTTTTGTTGTGTTGTATGTTCCTTACTTTAATAATGAAGTAATATTTGTAGCACTCAGTGATTCTCCTCTGTCCTGCGCTTCAGACATGTTGCCTCAGTGTGTTTTAGTAGTCTACCGCTCATGAACCATGCCAGAGTTCGCTTCCCACCTTGTGCCTATAAATAGCTTAATTTAATTTTAGTTGCTTTTGTTGCTTTCAGTAGATACATAACCCGCACACACAAGTATTTTTCCACCCGCACCCGCATTTACCCAACAAATCTTGTCCCGCGCTGCACTCTTTTGCGTTTTGGTGCAGGTCTCTAATTGAAAGTTTTTGAATTAAACCACAGCCACTTTAAATTTAAATCTCAATGCAGATTATGAATACAGATAATAGAGATATTTGGAACCCTAAACAAAGACAGGTAAAGATAGTGGCATTGCATTGTATTGTATACAGTAATATTGTATGTGTATATATATATATATATATATATATATATATATATATATATATATATATATATATATATATATATATATATATATATATATATATAAACACATACACACACACATACACATTGCATAAGGGCTCATCCGTCTCAGCCCAGAAATTTTTTTTTCAGAAAGCTACTTTAATTTTTCTAAACCATTCCCTGTTTTAACTAAAAAAAAAAAAAAAAAAAAAAAAAAAAAAGGAAAAAACCCCAAGACAGCAACAGCTATCATGTAAACTAGATTCAGCAAGATATTGTATGCACCTTTAAGTGCTTACTTTTCCCCAGAGACATATGAATAGCTTAAACAGAACTGGGTTTTAAAATATGGAGCCTTTCCAGATTCCCCGAAACAAAATAGCCCATCTGTTATCCTTAAGTATTTATCACTTGCGGTGAAATAAACTGGTATAAAAAAATACCATCCATCATCTATCAGTTAGGAGGGTATCTTAAGTGTAACTAATAGTCCCTGCATTAGTGATTGAATATTTGATTCACACGAGGCAAGACGCATGATAGTTTAGATAATGAGGCAAGATAAATTGTTGAGTGAGGAGAAAGGCAAGAAGATGATGAAGTAGAAGGAGGGGAATCGAGAGAGGCAGTATGTGTGAGCGTGATTTGGTATTAAGCAGAGACGGATTAGTATAGAGGGGCAAGAGACAGAGATGTGTAAATTGGCAGAGACAGAAACAGACTTTCAGTAGAGTAAAAGTCACATTCAAAGTGAGAGTAATAGAAGACAGAGGGAATAATTGAGAGACAACAGTAAATAGAGCAAAATGCAGGGGAAAGTGAACACAAGAGCCCGGGCTAACTCAGCCCAGGTGGCATTGCTCATCTCCATCACCTAATAAACACTCAAATAGTATTGCTAATGTGCCATAAATTATTGTTCCTACAGCTTTCAGGCAATAAAGGCAAACTGTTGTTTGAGCTGTTGTCCTAGAATATAAACAATTCTTGCCTGTGGATTAAGATCTTCAGACCAGGTACTTGATTAGGGAGATCCTGCTACTAGTAAATAACCACAAAGTATATTTAATTCTTTAATTTGAATTGAAAGCTTGTTTGGTCCAAATAAGAGCACAAATGAGCAAAGGGATATATACAGTATTTCTATAAGCATAAGCAGATACTAGCAACACCAAACAATCTTCTTCTTCTTCTTCTTTCGGCTGCTCCCATTAGGGGTCGCCACAGCGGATCATCCGTCTCCATACCACCCTGTCCTCTATATCTGCCTCTTTTACACCAACTACCTGCATGTCTTCCCTCACCACATCCATGAACCTCCTCCTTGGCCTTCCTCTTTTCCTCCTACCTGGTGGCTCCATCTTCAGCATTTTTCTACCAATATAATTCATGTCCCTTCTCTGCACATGTCCAAACCATCTCAATCTCGCCTCCCTCACCTTGTCACCAAAACATCCTACATGTGCTGTCCCTCTAATAAACTCATTTCTAATCTTGTCCATCCTCGTCACTCCCAACGAAAACCTCAACATTTTCAGCTCTGCTACCTCCAGCTCCACCTTCTGTTTTTTACTCAATGCCACTGTCTCTAATCCATACAACATCGCAGGTCTCACCACAGTCTTATAAACTTTCCCTTTCATTCTTGCAGATACTCTTCTATCACAAATCACTCCTGTCACTCTTCTCCACCCACTCCACCCTGCCTGCACTCTTTTCTTTACTTCCCTAACACACTCTCCATTACTTTGCACTGTTGACCCCAGGTACCTGAACTCCTCCACCTTCTCCACCTCTTCTCCCTGCAACCGCATCACTCCACTGCCCTCCCTCTCATTCACACACATGTACTCTGTCTTACTCCTACTGACTTCATTCCCCTTCTCTCCAGCGCATATCTCCACCTCTCCAGGCTCTTCTCAACCTGCTCTCTACTCTCACCACAAATCACAATATCATCTGCAAACATCATAGTCCAGGGAGACTCCTGTCTGACCTCGTCCGTCAACCTGTCCATCACCACTGCAAACAGGAAAGGGCTCAGGGCCGATCCTTGATGCAGTCCAACCTTCACCCTGAACCAGTCTGTCGTTCCTACTGCACACTTTACTGCCGTCACACTGTCCTCATACATGTCCTGAACCACCCTCACATACTTCTCTGACACACCTGAATTTGTGATCCGCATATTTGATTTGGCACATGTTTTACGCTGGATGCCCTTCCTAACGCAACCCTCCCCATTTACCCGGGCTTGGGACCGGCACTAAGAGTACACTGGCTTGTGCCCCCCTAATGGCTGGGTTAGCAACACCAAACAATAAATTGTCTTATTTTGAAATACATTTTCAATTATAATCTCAGTGTTGGTTAAAAAAAAAAGTGATTTAATCACAGCAAATACTATAGTCAACACCACATATTTAATCAAACCAACAAAGTTTTTAAAATTTGAGATATTAGTAATATTTCTTGTCTAATATAATACTTTTTTTTTTTGCCTTATGAGCTCATACATAAGTGCACACCCTCAAAAGCTATAAATAGTATGAAAGCTATTTGGTAATTTCTCCACAATAAAATACTTTATTTTACTTTATTGACCTATCAGTACACTGTGTTAATAAAGAATGCTTGCCTGATTTGGAGAACATCATGTTGGAGATTTATTAAAGACTGGAAACTCCTCTCAGAGAAGCTGAATAAACATATCGCAGGTCAAGAGCATGTCTTTATCCTGTTTCTGTGGACTGAACAAATCTCTGTGTTACTTTTTTTTTTACTATGATACAATATTGGAATGAGAGCATTAATATAAACTTGTGATTTGAATTACAGCCGACACAAATGTCAGAGCAGCGGTATGATAAGTTGACAGAAAATTTATCAACCCCGTCTGACAAGTCAGAATGGAACATTCAAGAGCAGTGCAGTATAAACATATTTAATATATATATTCATTCAACTCCAAGCTGAATTCAACTCCAGGCAACTTTGCTGCCTTTATTAACGTTCTGAAAATAAGAATGTGTCCATCACACCCACATATGCTAACACTGTAACCTTGCAACTCGATCTTATGAGGAATTTACCTGAATTTGAATAAGCAGGTAGTTGGTTTCATGTTTGTTTTTTATGAGACGAGGTAGAAATAGTTTTTAATCAATTCTATTCAGTTTTATTTGTATAAAGATGTTAATATTTGACATTGTCACAAAGCAGCTTTACATATAGACTGTGAGTATACAGGTTACATGCATGCTTTGTCCCTATAATATAATATGGCAAAGGAAAACTTACTGTGATGATATGCTGAGGAAACTTAAAGAGGAACTGTGAGTGATACCTAATATTCATTCATTTATTATGGTTTCATCATGAAGTTATCGTCTGTTTACTGATAGAGACTTGAATTTATGGTTCGTAAATGTTCATGGTAATCAAAGTCCTTACCAACATAGCAAAACTGCTTGCAGTTCGAAGCCATCTTTATGGTTGTGATGCTACAAGCAGTAATTCCATGTCACTTTAGACTGCACAAACAGTTCTCAGCAGCAGTTATGTCTACAGAGCTTAGGGGGCCAGTAACAGAAGTATCTCAGAAGCCTGTCTACCTCAACAAATGTTAGCCCCTAATCATAATCCTAATCTTTACATCTTTTTGTTTTGCACAGAGGAGCTCAACCAGCTCTATGGTTTTAACTTTATATGTACCTGCATTGATCAACATTAAACCATGAGATAAATAGTAATGTGCAAATCAAAAATAAAAATAGCTGATTTATCACCTAAATCATGTATGAATGTCCTTTGAAGCTCCAGCTTAATCATATCATAGTGCTAAAATGATAACTTGCTGTTAACATGACAACACCAAGGCCAGATTAATGGGGAGAGAACATGTATCCTATACATATGGAGATAGCTCATTCATCACACTTTAGCATATGACAGGAGCACAACCCCATCAGTGGATCTATGACACCTCATCAAGGTGAGAGGGTTCCTTCAAATGGCATCTCTGTTCCTCGTGTGTGGGGTGCTCGAGTTTGGATTTTAACTTTTTTGGTTTGGCATATATATATATATATATATATATATATAGATAGATAGATAGATAGATAGATAGATAGATAGATAGATAGATAGATAGATAGATAGATAGATAGATAGATAGATAGATAGATAGATAGAGAGAGAGAGAGAGAGAGAGAGAGAGAGAGAGAGAGATTTGACCAGTTTAGCTGAAATTTAAGTACAATTTGACTAATTTATTTAATTTGTTTTTGTGACAGCTTGTACTAAAATTATGATCCACAGAAAAACACACAAAAACTTGTCTTTATTATTTACTTGCCAAGACCAAATCCATTACGCCAGTTTCAACATTTCATGACAGCAAAGGTGCAAATGTCTAGTGGAAAAATTAATGTGATTTCTCTTGAATGCAATGCCAGGGTCAAGCTGTCAAAAAAAAATAAAAAGTGCCAAGGAGGAAAAAACATGCAGAGATACTTTCACAAAAGGTCAAGTTCTCATGGACAGCTAAATATGAGCTGCATAAGTGCCATTGACAATCAATTACAAGTCAGTTTCACTTTATAATTTTTAGACTGCCTTATTTTAATAACTTTATGTGGCCCTTAACCCATGCTCTAAATCTCATTTTGTTCTTTCAGCCCTTTTCTAATATGGCAAACACAAGTCTACGCACAGTCACGGGCTTAAACGGGTTGTCATGCACATTGCAGATCATTCTTGTTGATATGTTTAGTAGGCTGATTTCCCCCGCCTCTGTTTCAGAGCAAGTCTTTACCATGGCCATTTGCTCACTCCGACAATCAAACAAGGCCTTAGAGGTGACGACAAGGACGACAGCGATGGATTATGCGTCAATTTGCTTACATAACCGAATCATGCTCACAGAAGATGGATTGCACTGCAAACCAGTCTGGACAAGCCATGTGGATATTAATTCAAAGTTTGATTCATACATTTAACAGCAGTATGTGTAAGAGTGTCGACTCTCTCTAATTTAGACGCATTATGGATTAAAGAGCCTTACAAAGCGGTGAAACTTTAGAGATCTGGCACGCATTAACACACAATCGCATTAAATATGGGTGTGCCTGTTTCCTATACTATGAGCAGGCTAAGGGAATGCTTACACTTGAGCAAAGAGGAGAACAAGAAAGCATTTGAGTACTTCCGAGGCATTGGCATCAGTGTGCATGACTACTTATCAATTTAACACAGCTCTCTGCTCCTGTAGCCAGTTGATTCCAGCAACAGAACACATAGCCATCCCATCTCCAGCCCTAATTCAACGTCCTTTTTGCTTATTGCTTTCCCTGCTTGTTCTTCTGGAACTTATTTAGGTGTAAAAAAAATTGAAAACATCATTAAGCTGAAGATAAGAGGCTGGCGCATTCATTTTAGCATTTGTGTGACATATCAGATCCATTTAGAGGAGACAAATTGATTCAATTTTCAACTGTTTGTATCAAGCTTAATTCTGTGCACCTCAGTTAACTGGGGTATGCTGTTGTTCTCATATGTCATGATGAGAACATCAAGGGAAAATCCTCTGTCTGCACAACCTAATTTAGATGTAAGGGGCGAGATGAAGGCATGGCGAGAAAATGATTAATGATAGGACAAAAGAGCAGATTAAGAAACCGAGCTTATTTCATTGATCTTTGCTATTGTACACTATACATTGACTTATCAGTGAGAAATGTATTCAGTTATTTTAGAGAGCAATAGTCTATCTACAGTCTCTAAGAAAATAGAAATTATTTTTTAAATGTCATAAAACATATACATATCATATATAATTTTTTTTTTAGTTACTTTAAAAACACATTTACTTACCCAGTTGAACTCACTGTTTAATTTCTTAAAAAAAAAAAAAGCATTAATAAATATATAAAATAGAATTTGCAATATGAAATCTTTTAATATGCTTTGTTTTATTCACAATAGGATCTGGAGCAGCATGACTGAAAACATGTTATTCCAATATGTGCTGCCCAAGCATATCAAATCCACTCCATCAAAATCAAGGGTTTTTTTTTTGGTCAAGCATTTTTGAGTTTTTGACAGGGAGGCTGAAAAAAAAAACCTGCTTAAGGTCTATTTGGTTCTGTATCTCATGCTCTGTTAACCATAACTGCAATGTGGAAAAGAAAATTGAGCTTTTTCAAATAATGTGAAATATTCATAAGTCCTGGCCAGGGACGTACTGTACACACACGTCTTGAATAACAAGGCTTTTTTTTTTTAAACTGCTTCTTCATAAATATAGTTTGGTCACAATGTGCAGAGGAGTAATACTCTACACCATCAGTGCTTTGGGTCTTTAGTGCTACATAATTCAGAGTTTGCAAAAAGTTTTGTCAGTATTTACACAAGGAAAATTACTCGTATTCAGAAATGGGTTATGCAGTCGATTTTCTGGCCCCATTCAGATTATGCAAATGATCTGCATGTAGTTCAGGCCTCCAAGGTTGGCCAATTTTTCTTCAGTAGAAATGTCTAAAACAAGGTTTTTTAATAGCACTGTTAAAAAAAAGCATTTCTTTAAAACCTGAAAATTTAAAATTAAAATAAAATTAAAAAACCAGTACAATGATAGAATAAGATGATTGCACCTCAGTACTGTATATTTCTGAATAAATTGGCCTAATTTAAATTCACAAAACAAATCAATGTAATTTTATTAATATTGCTTTGTGTGTTCACGGTTTAAAAGATAAAGTCAGCAAGCATGAATCTGTAATGCTTACACCTCACTTTATGTTTTTTTTTTTTTAGAATTTTATCATTTTAATTATAAAAAAAGTAATGTCTCTAATTAAGACATAATCTCTTCTGATGTCCAATGTATAGAAAAATCATTTTCATGATCTTTAAGCAGGCAATTCATTCATTAATTGTCTCATATTTTTATTTATTTAAAATTGGCTTCAAATGTAAGTTCATATACAGTGTTGTGCTCGTTACTAAAAAATAGTAACTAGTTACAGTTACTCGTTACTTTATTCAAACACTAACTTAGTTACTTTGTTGATTACTTACACCAAAAAGTAATGCGTTACTGTTAAAAGTAACTTTTTAGTTACTTTTTTAAAGAACATTCTTTAATGTTACCATTAATGCCCTTTTATGCGTTTTGATCTACACAAACACAAAACTGACTTAAACACAAAGTCATTTTTCAACACTATTTTATTGAAGTCAGACCAGCACAAACTGAATATATCACAAGGATTTCTGAAATAAACAACAAAACAAGCTGAATAATAGATTCACAATCAAAAACTAAAGTGGCTTCTGCATCATAAAAGCTGTTGTGTTGAGCTCTTAAAAATGTTCCTTTTACAGCTTAAGTATGAAAACTATCAACAATCTACAATATAACACCAGGTTAGCTTCTAGCTTCTAGCATGGAGATCCTGGAGGAGCTTCAACAGATTGGAGTTGCTGTTTATCGCAGTAGATACGAGCTTCGAACCAGAAAGACACAACTTACATTTGACTTAAAAGTTTTTGTCTTTATACTCAACTAAAGTGAAATAATGAGCATATTTCCACTTTGAGAAACTCGTCTTGCTCTCGCCTCGACTCGCCATTACTGCCGCACAGACCTGAATAAACGGAGACACGCCCACAGCGCGTCTTCTTCGTGTTTACAGTGGTTCATCCACCAATCCTACAGTGTGTCGCTGCTGTAAACAGGTTAGACTGTAGTCTACACTTCAGCCGAAATTACAGTATTAGCATTACAGTATTAGTTACTGTCAAAAGTAACGCGTTACTGCCCAACACTGTTCATAGCTATATGAATGTCTTTACAACAAACAAATATGATTGTCACATATGTCATGTATTGACATATATTAAACTGTCACACAGTGGCAATGTATTTAAGATTTTCTGTTTCTTCTGTTTTAGGCAAACATAGAGTAGTGCTTAAATCCATAATGATGTCTGAGATATGAATACCAATGTGCATAATGCAGTATTGAATCCTCACACTTCATTCAACTCTCAATACAGGTATATATTTTAGTTGTAAACCGCACTGTAGATTTCTTTCCTGTTTCAATAGAACGCGTAGGATTAGTAACTTGAAGCTTTTGCATTGCAAACCCATAATATTTTCTTACTTTTATAGACTTTCATAGACACCAAACAAACCAAAATGGAACCTAAATGCAGATGGTGTTAATTTCCCCACATTTTGGATACACCCCCAGAACCATTTGGTGAGCTGTGGAAAGAATCAGAAGCAATACTGCTCAGGTTAATGGCACTGGTGTTTTTGTAAGCCACCATATCAACTATTAATTACGTGGTGATTAGAGTCAGCTGGTGAGTATTAATCACAGCCTGAGGAAGTTATTGTCCTTGTGCTCGATGAGGACACAGCCGGCCCTTAAAGGCATGAAGGGGACTGCGTTCCAACAAAGCAGAGTGAGGTAGAGAGTGAGGGAGAAAAGACAGAGATTGGGAATAAGAAAGACAACAGAAGACAGAAGAAATGAGTTATGATCGAGACAGAGAGCCACTAGAGCAAGCTGAGTAAAATGTGGCAGAGATTTAGAATGAAAGAATAGTCTACTGCATCAGAGACAGGCACAGAGCTTCTAAGGAAAAAAAATATATATATATCAGCCAAGAGAAAAAAGACTACACCTTTCAAATAAGACCATATTTTGCAAATATCACATCATAATCCATTTCCCAGGTTTTAATAAGGTTATATCTACCTGCTACTGATTTTTAATAAGGTTATATCGACCTGCTATGTATTTCTTTGTGTTGTGCGTATCATGTTCTTTTTATATATGCTATTAGACATTTTTTTCTCATACTTGAAGACTGTCTGTCCAACTCAACACCCCTTTATATATATTCCTGAGACACATCAGCAGGCGTCTTATTTTAATCTGTAGTTTTCCTCCCTAAAAGCTCTGTTCAAATATTGGGATTTATGCAGCTGTATTCTATGGAGAGGAGATTCTAAGAAATCCATTTCTCTTTTTAAGGCTAAATCTTTTTCTGATGTTTGCTATTTATTCCTCACATGTGGTAATTGAGGCTTGAACCTGCAGCCCTCTGGCATTTCAAAGTACATGGCCTGAGCAAAAAATATCTGATTACAATTCATTTGCCTAGCCATTTCTGCAAATGTTACAAACAGGACTCGGACAAAACATTTCACACATAACACAACACGTAAAACAATTGCTGACAATTTGCAAGTTATATTACAAATCTATTTTACTAGAGATTGTCTAACAACACAATATGGTTTGAAAAAATTGCAATGATTAAGCATTTAATTTGTTTACATTTATAATGCCTCAAATAGGCATCATTAGACTGTCAACATCATTATTTATTATATTTTTTTAGGATAACTTACACTGCAATGACATTATAGCTGAGTTTGCAGCTCAGTGTGCTTATTACACGTCATACGTTGATATTGACGTGACAGAACTTGCCAAATAAACCTTATTGGAATATGAAATCCTCCTCCTCCTGTCCTCAGCACTTGGTATAAACATTATAAAAACCTAATCTATGGCAGAGAACTATTAAACCAGGGTCAAACCTACATTCCACAGTCCACTTACGTTTATTAATGCATGAATCCATTTTCTTATACCTAAATAAGGGTCCTGTGGACCCTAACTGATTTATAAGATTGAGAATAGAGCTATGTTTAGTTATTTCTTTAGGGAGGGGAGCAAAATAGAGCAATAATCCCCAGACCATAAACTCGATTATTGACAAAAGGTGATGATGTAATTGTTCATTAGCAAGTATAAGATTTGATGCTGCAACCATCTTCTTTCTAAAATAACTCATATAGTGCTAAACATTGGCTATTATTGTACTGTTACAACAGAATTTTGTGTGATTAAGTGTGTTTTATTGTCCTAGCAATAAGAATTCAGATATATTTGAATAAATACAGTAAATACATGATGGCATAATGACTTGATTTAATTTTCTGTAGACTGTGATCTTAATTTTACTATTCAAAAGATTTTTATGTATACCAAGCACTGTGCCATGACATTTCAATGAGTTGATGTACTGGTTGCCCTATAAGTCTATCATCATTTTACAGATTATGATGTATCTGGCCTAAGGAAGAATAAACCCAAATAGCTAAACTGATTGAGTGTGTAATAAGAGATATGCTGGACACATTTAACAAGTTCTATAAATAAATAGTTTTGTTTAGCCATTTTTTCTTCTATAATAGTATTTTCTTACTATGATACATAATAAATCACAAATAGTTAGTCTGCAATGATGTAAAGTCAGTGATTTTATAATGACAAAATCTTTGTCACTTGTCACTTCGGTGTTATGTCCACAATAACAGTAACAATGCAGTCTTGTAGGCTTGTAATGCACATGATGCTAACTGATGGTTAGAACTTTTAATTACATGTTAGCTGCAGTACCTGTCGGAAGTTCGGAAAAACACCCAGTCTTTTATGTTTTTTGAGAGACACATGCAGGTTCCGTTTTTTAGATGCAACAAACTAGGTTATTTAATTGTTATTAAGATTTTCTATGACCAAACAAATGTACAGATGTTAAACTTTATTTTCATTTAAAAAAACACTCTTTTGGCATGAAGAACAGCCTTACACGCTCAAAAAAACTAGACAATTCGTTTATCCAGCTGAAATACTTCAGCATGCTTCTGAAATCTAGTTCATCCCAAAGCAGTTCAGTACGATTTAGGTGTGTTGGCTGGGCATGTTGTCTCCTAATAGATAACACTCCAGCTCATTGTCTGCTCTCTAAATAAGATTTACAAAGCTCAGATGTATGCTTTGGGTCATTGTTTTGTTGTATTGTGAAGTCAATTCTAATTAACTGCAGTCCAGATGGAATTTTATGTTAGAAGTATGGAATGGTAGCCATGTTGTTTGACTTTGGGTGGGAAGCAGCCTGCTAACATCTTCTCTCCTGTACTCCTTCTTTAATTAGAGCTCAAATTTGGGACTCATCCATCCACAGAACTTTCTTTCAGTCATTCACTGTCTAATCCTTGTGTTTTTGTGTTTTAACCTAGTTTGTTCCATCATGAACCTTCTGACAGGCACTGTATATTATTGTAAATTAGCTCTAATGTAAAAACTAAAAAGCATATTCTTAGACACTGGTTGAGACAATTGCTTGGCAACAAAATTCATTTAGATTTTATGTTCAAATGCAAATGTATTTTAGCCCATAATATTCCTAAAGCTAGTGAAAGGCACTGGATAATAAAAAAAAAAAAAAAAATGAGCAATAGCTCTTAACTTCACTTGAAAGCTATATAATAATTGGTATATAATGTAGAAAAATAGTAAATAAGAAACAACAAATCCAAATGATGATTTGCTGGGCTTTATCAATCTGACAGTCACCGCCTACATAAACAACATAACCACCACAGTATTTATTACTGTTCCGCCAACCTATTTATGCCAGATTCACTGCTTATGTCACCCTTGTTATTTTTCCTGTTTAGAATCTTTTACATTCTAGAAATTTCCTCCCTATATTGTTCATCTATCCCTCACTCTCATGTATTTTGTTGTCAAAGTGTGTTTTTCTTTTGATTTGCTGATGAAAATTTTGCTACTGAATAGATTTTTTCTCCTTTTTTTCTTTAATTTGATATTATTAATAATTTGTTTTTGACTTCTGGTTTTCCCCCACTTCCCTTTTTATTTCCCATCTATTAAAAGTTAATAGTTTAACTTTGTGCACATATATTACTAAAAAACTGTGTTTTTTGTCTTCCAAGAAACATCATGGTGGTGGTTTAGAAACAAAAACAAAACAAAAAAATCACAATTTACATAAATGGCAAGACAAAAACTGAATATCCTCTCATCTGAACTTCAGAAAAAAAAAAACACTTCCATGTGAAAACTATAAAAGCAGATTTCTCTTTGAACCCCAGCCTTGGCCATTTACATAAGTTGTTTGAAGGACGTTGGAAATCATTCGTTCTCATAAAATTGACAAATCTAAAGCTGACACTGCTCACAGAAAATGACACAAATAAGGAGAGAAAATTAGGGTGCTGAAAGATAACCCTTCTCATAAATATAGCCATCAACAATCACTTCGGTCTGCGGCTGACTCAGACAGTTGCCAAAAGCTCATCATTACCATAGACATTACTGGAATCCGAAGACATCTAGGCCATCAAAGATGATCATCTCATAAATTCCCTACACTATATAATGGGCTTGTCACTCTGGAGAATGGGAAAAAATAATGCTCGGCAGATTTTTATCTTTCATAGTGTTTATGCTTATTAGGGCTCAGTGGGGCTTCTCGTGTTTATTTAATGAGCCCGAGGATTTCCAGCTCTGAAGATTTTCACAAAATTAAGAATGACAATTTCCCTCAAATAAGAGAAGAGATTATTTTTTTATTGCTCACCTCCACCAAGAATTTAAAACAATTAGTGATCCAATTACTTGTTTGACTATGTATTAGGTTGTAAGTGGAAAATAATTCCTTATGAAATGTCTGCGCTTTAAAATGTACTTCGCAGCTGACAAAAGTTCATTGCGAGGCATTCTTCTTCAGGAAGAGTGGTGCAAGGTTAGAAAAAGTCCACCCACCTACTGTGCTAATTGATCAGTTATTCATGTTAGGGTTAAAGCATAAATCAGAGACAGCTGTACTCTCCCACTAATTGCAGCTTTGTGGGAAAAAAAAAATATTTGTGCTTATTAATAATGCATGTAACTGTTGGAAATATGCACAGTACAAAAGCTCGCCACACTTGTGTTACTGCTCAGAACAAGGAAGCACAAGAAACCAAAATGTGAAGGTGTTTATTAATAAAACTTTAACAAAGAACTTGATACTGGGGAAACATGATTGACATAACAAGGATGACTAGAAACACAAGAGCATGCCACACACACAAAAGTTTGGACACACCTTCTCATTCAAAGAGTTTTCTGTTTTTCTTTTTCTTCATGTCTATGAAAATTGTAGAGTCACACTGAAGGCATCAAGGGCTATTTGACCAAGAAGGAGAGTGATGGGGTGCTGCGCCAGATGACCTGCCCTCCACAGTCACCGGACCTGAACCCAATCGAGATGGTTTAGGGGTGAGCTGGACCGCAGAGTGAAGGCAAAAGGGCCAACAGGTGCCAAGCATCTCTCGGGGAACTACTTCAAGACTGTTGGAAGACCATTTCAGGTGACTACCTCTTGAAGCTCATCAAGAGAATGCCAAGAGTGTGCAAAGCAGTAATCAAAGCAAAAGGTGGCTACTTTGAAGAACCTAGAATATGACATTTTTTAGTTGTTACACACTTTTTTGTTCTTTGTTATATATGGAATTATTTGTTATGTATATAACTCCATATATAATTCCACATGTGTTAATTCATAGTTTTGATGCCTTCAGTGTGAATCTACAATTTTCATAGTCATGAAAATAAAGAAAACTTGAATGAGAAGGTGTGTCCAAACTTTTGGTCTGTACTGTATATATATATATATATATATATATATATATATATATATATATATATATATATATATATATATATATATATATATATATATATATATATATATATATATATATATATATTAGGGGTGTAACAGTACATGTATTCATACTGAAATCTTTTGGTACAGGGCTTTCAGTTCGGTACACACATGTACACACCGTTAAAATCAGAGTTTTCTCAGGAATGCATTAAGTGGCAGACCGCAAGTTTGTTTTGTCTCCGCCTCGCACTTTAAGTGCATTTTTCATTATTATTATTAACCTAGAAAATATACACAACAATGCCAGGAGTATAAAAAATAAACTAGAATTGGCGCTGTGTCACTGTGGCTACTCACTCTATAACGGCAAAAAGATTTGTTTCACCATTATGCATTAAAACACTAAAGGATCAATAGCGTTAGATGCTAACTAGTTAATATTAATAATAATACACTGTCTTAATAAAAAAAAATGACAAGCAATGTTATGTTTTGCATTTCTTTCCCCTAACCATACAGAAATTGAACCAACCAGTGGCAAAATATATATATATATATATATATATATATATATATATATATATATATATATATATATATATATATATATATACACAGTACAGACCAAAAGTTTGGACACACCTGCTCATTTAAAGAGTTTTCTTTATTTTATTGGAATTATATACATAACAAAAAAGTGAACTGAAAATATGTCATATTGTAGGTTCTTCAAAGTAGGCATCAAGAGAATGCCAAGAGTGTGCAAAGCAGTAATCTAAGCAAAAGGTGGCTACTTTGAAGAACCTACAATATGACATATTTTCAGTTCACTTTTTTGTTATGTATATAATTCCATATATAATTCCACATGTGTTAATTCATAGTTTTGATGCCTTCAGTGTGAATCTACAATTTTTATAGTCATGAAAATAAAGAAAACTCTTTGAATGAGAAGGTGTGTCCAAACTTTTGGTCTGTACTATATATATATATATATATATATATATATATATATATATATATATATATATATATATATATATATATATATATATATATATATATATATATATATATATATATATGTGTGATGCTTTTCATCACGCAGAGCACTAATTTTTCAAACCAAGAAAAAGATTTTTCGCCTGTATACTGTTTGCATCTATGTTCGATTTCTCGTGAATGTGACATTGAACATCGATGGAAATTGGTGTGTGAGCAATGAAAGCTTTTGTTTTTAGGAGCAAACAGTAAAAAGTCATCGTTTCTGCTCAATTACATGTCTCGGGTAATGTCTTAAATAACCCTGCTTTGCTACCATGCTTCAGCTGGACTGAATGATATGCCAGAAAGGCTTCTGAGATAAACACTCTAAGTGTGGAAGTAGAACGAGTGAGAGCTGGAACCCGGCTCTCCTAGGAGCAGCAGTAATGAGCATCATGAAGGAAGAGGGCAGAACCAGACTATAGCTGCCCAATGCTCATTACTCACCATCTAACACAAAAGTAGTGTGCACACCACTTCTTCATTACACTGAGCTGAGAACACTAGCAGTGTGAGCAGGCAATCTTTCCTTCAAAATTCATTTCATACAGAAAATTTTTACTTTCCGATCAGTAACTCTGCACCTTGACCTAGATACCACTTCTACAGCTACAAGAACGAAATGATTATACAAAACAAAAGCAAGCCAATAAAGTATGTTTTATTTACAGTAGTACGGGTGGGATGGTGGCAGAAAGATGTAAATTAGCTTGTAAATTAGTCTGAATGTTAGTTAGCAGAACAAGTCAGAGAAAGCAAGGGATAATGAGGGGTGCTTTAGATTTGTCTCTTTTATTTTGCTCCAGTGTGGCTTGTGGAATTGTTTCCTATGACTAAGAGGCTGTAACTCTGTTTACCTGCTATTATAACAAATGAGTGCTGATTAATACCCAGAGTGCTGTGGGACACTGGCCAGGCTCGCAGCACTTATTACCATGCCTGTAATAAAAACGGCCAACAATTAGCCATTGTCCGTAAGGCCATTTCAAACACCTGTGCTGCCGCAGTCTCACACAGGCTTTGGACAAATGGAGATGTTTTAAAAACAAACAATGTCAGGAAACAGAAAATAACTCAGGACAGTGATTCAATCAGAGAGAAGGAGGATAAAAAAAAATCCTCATTTTTATGCAGGTTTAATAATTTTTTTATTATTAATTAATTTCAAGCAAAGCTTTTAGAACACTGACGGCTGCATTTGAAGATTAATAGCAAACTTTTAAAAAAAGAGTAGAAAGGACAAAGCACATTTGAGCAGAGTAAATTTTTTTTAACTATTGATATCACATTCAGTATCTACAGTTGATTGCTGGAAATCGTTCAAGGCTTTTTTTTTAATTTGCATTAATTTTGCATAAATATTCGCAAACAAAAGAAAACGACTCTGTACCTTCCAATATAATTTTTTTATTTCATTGTGAAGATACTGGCAAAAGAGAATTTTATGGAAAAAAAATACTGGATTTATTATTTTGTTCTACCTGATCATAAATATTGAGCAAACATAGTGAAATAA